>NW_024096704.1:1422500-1893490 GCF_016545835.1 Crotalus tigris
TGTCTGAATGGATAGCAACATGTTTTTACATAAATATGATTGTAAGTAATTTAGTTACGTAAAGTTAGACCACTTAGCCAAGTAATTTAGATACTCTCGCTTAACTGATCTTTCAAATTCATGTCCAAATCCAAGAGAAAACACTTTAGTTTTAGGATATCATATATTACAGAGTTAACATGAATGTGTTTACTGCATCTATTCACATTATACTTTTACTCTAGGTTACTAAACAACTGCCAGATGAGGAAGTGGAAAAGCATATTACTATAAATATATCAGGAAAATAACTGTTCAAGAATACAAAACCTAACCTAATCATACTTTTAAGATTGCAGGATACGTTTACCTTATGCCACATTCACCACTGTGAATGAATATAAACATATGACCGATGCAAAGAGGTTACTTTGCAGAGATTTTATTTTGTTTTACTATTTCTTCACATTAAGTCTTCCAAACCTTTGAAAAAGCAGACTCCAGTATCCTCTGTGGAAGAAAACCAGCCATTCAACGGCAGTGGTGTGCATCTGACTCACCTAATTCTAATTTCATCATAAAGATTGTCTTATAATAACTATTTTAAAAAGCCTCATCAGATTCTGTCTTTAAAAATATGCCCAGGAAGAGAAGGGGATCAAAAGGAACTATGAAGGATTTTCTTTTTTAAGGAGGACAGAGAAGAAGCCAAGCAAAAAAGCAAAGAAACCACTGGAGAAACAGAACCCTGCAGTTTTATATTTATTTTAGGCCTTTTCATCGCAGATTTTCAAAGGTTTGGTCCAGGTTGCTCTTCCTGGGAAGGTTTTCCTTTCAGTCTTACATTAAAACATTCTGTTTCCTGTTGAGGAATAGCCTTCAGGCACCAAGCCAGCAGTTCACAGCACAAGCAGAGCAATTCAGAGCAATTCTCTGTTAGAGCCAGGGAAAGTATTCCTTGCTGTAGGAAATGAAATGCTCTTCTGTTGAGATGGTTCCCGTCCCCACGACCCACACCCTTTCTCTTCCCAGAAGCCTTTCTTTGAAGCGGGGAGATTAAAATAATGTCCAGTCTTTCTCTAGCCCACCCTTTTCAGAAAGACAATAGCTGTGATTTTCTTTCCAAGCATCACCGTTATTCTTAACGGACCCCTTTTTCATACATCTGAAAATGTGAGTGCTAATTTTTATAAGAGGGTACCGCCAACTTTAAATGTGTGTCTCTGCTTAAGTCTGAGAATGGAAGTCCTTCACCCAATAAAAATTTACAGCAGCATCAACATTGCCTCCTTTAATTTTAAGCTTAAAACACGCACGCGCGCGCGCGCACACACACACACACACACACACACACACACACACACACACACACGATCCTTCCATTTCCTACTGATAAACTGATTGGAGCCTTAAAGGAACATAATGGAGTTCTCTAGCAGATATGAAACAGGTCACGCCAGGATTCCTTTTAAGAAACCACAGGTATGTGCTACAGAGACAGAAGACTTCCCACATCTAAGGCTCCACTGGAGAGCTACAGCTGAAGTTTGGCCAACCCAGGCAAGCCCAAGCAAAGCCTAACCCGCAAGTGAAGTCGGTGCAATCAAAGACAGAAATTACAGCTCCCTGGCTGTGGTTAGGCTTCAAAGCAAAGCGCTCCGAGTCACATTTTAGCACATGTGAAGCCTTGAGTCTCAGCCACAAAACTAGATCTGCCGCCTCTGCCATTTGCACTGGAGTGCAGTTCTGTGACTGGAACAGAGAAGTACGGAACTGCTCCTCAGTTGTTGAGTTTTTTTTTTTTTTAAATACTCCACAGTTGAAAGATAACAGTGAAATTTTGGCAGCAAGAAGAGTGCATAATTGAAGACTTGTGGCACGCAGAGATCAGAGGCTGGATTTTAATCTGCCCCCCACCTCCCAAGAAACTCCCAATAAGGTTTTGTCCTTTTCTATACTGTACAATTTGAAAAGGGCTAGAGCAAGCAAAAATATATTTAACACAAAAGAATATTTTTTTAAAAAAAGTTGTTTGGGTTGGATTTATTCATGAATAAATATATACGCTAAGGATAACTTGAATAGATGATCTCAAGCTAAAGGGAACAGGAAAGAGAAACAAAACCAGTCTGTCTCATGCCAGAGTCTCATGATTTAAACCACCTGAGAAAATGATTGTTCATTTGACTCTTGGGTTCTAACATTTCCTCCGGCAATTTGTTCTACACCACGCTTTAACATGAAATAATTACAATGTACTTAGTACAATGTATTTTTAATTTAAAATTCTACTTCAAATCTGCTTGTGTTCTAAATTTATCTTATTGGTAATTCCCCACAGTCTATTTTGCAAAATAATTTGCAAAAATTGTGTGTGTTTTTTTAAAAAAATCTAAGTTATGTTAGATAGCCACTTTCCAATAGTTTTTTCTTTTGTCGTACATTTTTAAGCTACAGTAGTTTTTATTCCTTTCATTTGAGAACTTTACAGTGAAATATAAAACTGAACTCAAAATCTAAGGTCAACATAATAATTTAGCAACATAACATTATGTATCTAATAAATTCCTTTTATATTGGTCTTAAATTTCTGCCAAGCTCTAGCCTGTTTTCATATAGATTTTTTGTTTTGCCATTCAAAAAACATCATGAACGTTTTAAACGTTTGCTTCCATAATACATTTTAAGTGGCAAAGAAGAGGAGAGAGAGGGAAGGGGACAGAAGGGGAGGAGAGGAGGAGGAGAGGAAGAGGAGAGGGAAAGGGAGAGGAGAAGAGAAGGAGGGGAAGGGAGAGGAGGGGAGAAAGGGGGAGAAGGGAGGAAGGGGGAGAGGGGAAGGGAGAAGATTGGAGAGGAGGAGAAGAGGGGAGAGGAGAGGAAATGTGGAAAAATACAGGAAGGTAATAAAAACTATACCTAGGTAGGCCCTAGGAAGAATTCTGTGACTGTAGTGTTGCCTGCACAATAAAAGCCCTGTTACCTGGGAGTAACCTAAAAATAAATCAATTTAATGCTAACTGTGCAGGGGCAATTGTAATTAGATGGAAGCAATTTAATGATAAATCTTGCACTGTTATAATTAATGATATGCTGTCATATATTACCCTTTTTTCCTGTGATAGCAAGTATCAGTATTTACTGAAATACTCTTTCTGAAAAAAAAAACCCAAGTTAACATGCAATGTAACAAATTCATTAAGTAGCAAATTAAAGTAGAATATTTTGATCTGTTGGCAATTCTAACATTTACTTTAATCAGAGGGCTAGCCTGTTCCATCTTGCTTGCTTGTGTGTATATGTATTTAGGTATTTCATTTTGGCTGTCCTAGGGAGGTTCTTAGCCTTCCCTATATTTGTCTACCATATCAATATTCATAGATGAGAAGAGTAGGCAGAGCTGGAGGGCGGAGTTAAGTGAGTCATCAGCCTATAGTTGTTATGCTTCCACAAATGGTTCAAGTCCAACCTATCTTGAATTCTGGTGACCCATTTCTAATACAAATTTAGTATTGTATGCTAGTTGACTAGCTTTTTGTGTATAAGCTTGAGCAATAAATCTTCTGAACTTATGCATGATCCTGATCCTTTGAGCCTGACAATTCTCTTGTAATATGTAATATGGACTGGGCCACAAATCAAAAATTGTACTGATACCATCATATATTTTCATGGTAATTTTGAAAGAGACAAGAACTTTCATTTCCCTTTTATGTTAATAATGAACCTAAATTATATAGTGCCATTACATTAGTCTGATAGACATTTTGTCTTTTTTAAAATTAATGAAGTTCAAAAGTTTTATAGAAGTTGCTTTTTGAAGCAGCAGCCAAGGACCAATAAAGAAAGTAGGGTGTTTCACATACTTTATTCTGCACCAATGGGAAAATTATCTCAACTAGTAAGAATCCTGAATGTAATATTCCTGACAATTTAAGAGCCCATGTCTCTCCAGTTAATTGCTAAATTTCATCACCATATAGCTGTGGCCACTTTGGCTGATGTGAGTAATGCTGAGTATTGTACAACATCTTCTAGAAGGCCACAGCAGTCCATGCTGGAAAATAATTATATAATTTACCCAAGACATGATAGCCTTTCAAAGGTCTGGAATCTGTCACAGCTATAGAAGGCAAATAATCCAAGCATCTACAAACTATGTCTACAACACTTTGCTCCAACTGTAGTTTCTAATTTTTTTCAGAAGCATAGAATCATTAACAATCCACTTTTGCACAAATGAAGGCAAATATACCTGTCCCAGGATAGTTTTGCAGGATCTGAGTCCATCACCAGGACCAGAGATTTAATCTTCCCAGTTTTGGGACTCGTGCTTGAGCCCATTCTCAGGAAACTCCTCTCTCTATATGTCCCAGTGACCAACTCAGATTGGATCCATTTTTGGTGCAACTTCATTATGGACAACACGTGCCCCAACCTACAAGGTCAATAATACTGAGTAATATAGCCACAATATGGAATCTCACAACTTTCCTCTAATATATTTGGAAAGTACCAGATTAGGAAAGAATTGGCAGGATTAGTAAAGCCTTTATAATAGTAAGAGAATGTTATATTTATTTTGGTCAGTGCTTTTTTTGTAAAAAGAAAAGATGCCGGAACTCACACACGTCATACAACCTGCCTTGCCTACCCTACAAGGTTTCATCCAAAAAAGGTGCCGGAACTCCGTTCTGGGCGTTTTATGACAAAAAAAGCCCTGGTTTTGATGGCAAAACCTGAACCAGAAAAGAAATGGATTCTAAATAATAATCATCATTTTCTCAATTCTTCCAGCAGATGTCACTCTACTATAGACAAACAAGAAAAACCAGGCTCTCTGCAGGGTTACAACTTCCTTTATAATCTAATATATTAAATACTATGTAATCGCACAATCTTCTTGAGATGTTACTTTGTTTACCAAATAAATATGAACAAACATACTGAAACATACTAGTTTAAACCTAGTGCTGACTCATAACAGCAGGGTATTCATTTAGTTTTTCAGTTAAGGAAATTCAGTAGACCTGAATTTGGGATGCTTGAAAAAAAGCAGCAATTTTAGTATAAATTACCGGAAACAACTTATTTATTTATTTATTTGCTTTATGTGCTGTCCATCTCATCTAGAGGCTACTTCTTTTATGCTTACTGACATTTTCACAACTTGTTCTAAAGAAACAAAATCAATTTCCTTGTTGTTTCTAAAAAGGAGATTTAAAAAAGTTTCAGCTTTTAACAAGCCCATTATGTTGAATGCATCATTTTATGCTTGGGGTTCTAAATATCCAGATTAAATTTAAATAAATTCTTTCTATTACATAATGCTTTCTTATTAAAAATAATAATTATAAAAATACAAAGTGGGTATAAGATCTCAACTTGTACAAATAAAAACAGAATAAATAAATAAAAGTGCAGCAGATTTGTGTAGCTCAATGGCTATTTAAAGAGTCAATTAAATTCTCTCTATCATCCCAAAATGATGTAATGCTTACTACCTCCAGTACCTCTTGGCTTCACCATATATTTTAGCCTGGGAGAATTTTGATTTATCACTGTGATTTATCTTTTCCCCTGTATAAACTTCCACTGGCTGGCAGTCAAATGCCACAATCCCAAATCCTTAATCTCTACCCACACCGATACCAAACAGTTTGAGCAATATAAAAATAATAGGCCACGCTACCACCCGCCACGCTCGTGAGTTCATCGAAGCCTGGCACTCCACAAGCAATTCCATCAACAGACACATCGACTTACAGCCAACTTACGAACCCCTCGGAATCCAAATCAACCACAGAGACAACCAGAGACAACACCGACTCTTAACCAACCCACGCAAGCCCCCCTTCCCACTAGCAATTTAGAGCTCATTCTGAGTTAACCTGCATTTTCTTCACTTTTGCTTGCTGAATAAAGGAGGATCCTCACGTAGCTGCAAATCTGTGAAAATCTCTAGACTTTTGGTTCCCATCCCAGAGTCACCTAGCACCTAGAGCAGGGTGGGTCTTGCAGCCTCGTGACTATAGTATGGCCATGAAGTCATGGTGTCAGGTTTTGACAAAACCCTTGGGGTTGCTGTCCATGGAGATTCTCAGTCATCCAGGTCATAATTATCTCAAAGGTGGGTTTTTTCCCCCTTCCCCAACAATCTTTGGGTTCTTGTTGGTAGGAACTTAGCATTAAGTACTGTGAAAATTGGTTGCCCTAAGGGCGTATCTATGCTGTCGTTATTAAAAAGGTCCTGAGAGCTTATAGAGAGATTTGGGTACCATTTTGCTTAATGTCTGTACCTTTTGTGTTATGCTTTTTAAATCTGTTTGTTTGAATTAATAATAAAGTTTAAAGTTTCTTTAATTACTGGTGTGCTCATAGTCTCTGGATCCAAAAGAAACAGTTGCTACTCTGACATTTGGCAAAACAACTTATTTTTTTATTTTTATTTATTTATATCCTGCCTTTATTTATTTTTACAAATAACTCAAGGCAGCGAACGTATCCAATACACCTTTCTCCTCTTATTTTCCACACAACCACCGCCCTGTGAGGTGACTTGGGCTGAGTGTGTGTGACTGGTTCAAGGTCACCCAGTTGGTTTTCATGGCGAAGGCAGAACTTGAATTCACAGCCTCCTGCTTTCTAGTCTGCTGCCTTAATCATTAGACCAAACTTGGTGCACTGTAATAGTTCCTCTACACTATGAGAGGGTCATAGCCTTACAAATTAAATATTTCTACTTTTCAGTATAATGTATTCAATTCCGTTTCATTTTTTCTATTTAATCAGCAATTTCAAAGCAGGGGAAAAATGTAACTCACACTGTGTACCTTCAGCTTAACCCACATATAGTTCAATAATATTTGAAAATTTGGGGTTAACAGCACTACCATTTCCATCCTTAAATAGAAGAGAGCAGTTGGAAATTAAATTAAATGTAAATGTTTCACAGTGCAGCATCTTGCTTGCCACAGTAGTAAACTGGATACATTCAAGAAATGACAGGCAGATCTTGAAATAATTGGTGGGATTTTCATACAAAGTAATGCCTGGTTAGAAAGAGATTTTTCTCTTAAATACAACAGAAAATGTTTCCCAACTTGGACTAAATCCTGTTAATCAAGTAATTTTAATTTAACTCCTGAAGTAAAATGTCCAAAGAGGCTTTTACCACTACAAATAAAAAGTGAAATCTCATTTTACTTCACTTCAGTTACTCTATTTTTTTTTATTCAGAAATGTCCATTGAACTGAAGAGGACAGCATAGCAAGGATTCACATTATTTATCTGATTACATCATCAGGCAATTTATGCATGTTATAAATCAGACATGTCAAACTTGTGACATCACGTGACATCACACAACGTATTGGGAGAGTTTTGCCATTGCCGGCAATGGGTGGGTGTGGCTTACGCATGACGCGTCCAGCCCGCGGACTGGCAGTTTGACCCTCCTGTTATAAATCATAAGGAAAATTTGTAACACCACCAGGGAAATTGGGGAAATTGAGATTTCACTGTAGTTTGGTCTAAACTACCAGTTATCTTTTCTTGTTGCAGCTTATTCATGCATTGTTTGATGCATCCTTTTACTTATCCTGATTCTCCTGCCATTTGCATGCTAATGTTATGGAGAAAGAAGAATCTGTAGTCTATTCATGTATTTACATTCCACAGTTTTATCTTGTTTTTTTAGTACAAAGGATTAATTATTAAGACAACAATAGCTAAAAAAACCAAACACCAATGAACAGAGTCTGCACATATATTCCACACAGATCCCAAGAATCAAATTGGTTTATTTACTGTATTATTTTTATGTAGATTTAAACAGTCACAGATATCAGCAAAACCAAGCCATTTTACTTTCTTAAATTAGATTTTGAAGGTCAAGTAGGTTTAGGGAAAATATTTGGGAAAGGACATATGTGAAAGCTCCCATTTTAGAACTGAAGGCAATTTTCTGATTTGAGACTATGCTTACAAGCTTGCTGTTATATTTAAAGATCTTTAAAGCCTAAAATCTGCCTGGCCCTGACCCTAAGACATCTTCTGCCAATGTTTTGCTGGATCTGTCCTACAGACCTATTTTAAAAGAATGGGAGCTCCTTGGTCTTTTTTTTTTTTTCTGCTTGTAGCAAGTGATAATATACAGAGTGCCAAGTTACCCAAATTCTGTGAAAAGGATTATAAAAATTAGACTAATTAACTTGTCTCTACTTTGCATACAATTTATCCCATTTCCAAGATTTGCAGCCTTCATGGCATTTAGATATTGCATGCAAGGAAATGGGCAGCTCTGGGAAATGGAAAAAGGCCAAAAGGGTATAAGAGAAGACTTATGAATAAGAAGTGGAGGTTAACAGGAATATTGGTAGAAAGTGATTATACAATAGTGGAGTTCTTGATTTTAGACATTTTAAAAAGCTATATTGTTGATTAGTTTGCATATCTTGTATTTTAACAAACGTAGTATAATTCTCTGGCAGGAAAAATTCATGGGAAAAAAGAGAGTTCCTAAAAATAATACATAGAGTCCTCAACTCATGACCACAATTGAGCCCAAGATTTCTTGCTAAGTGAGACATTTGTTAAATGAGTTTTGCCCCATTTTACGGCCTTTCTTGCCACAGTTGCTAAGTGAATCACTGCGCATGCTATATTAGTAACATTGTTGCTAAGTAAATCTGGCTTCTCCATTGACTTGGCTTGCCAGAAGGTAGCAAAAGATGATCACATGATCCCTGGAACACTGCAACCGTCATAAATTTGAGATAGTTGCTAAGCATCTCAATTTTGATCATGTGACGATGGGGACGTTGCAACGGTCATAAGTAAGAAAAATGGTCATGTCACTTTTTCCAGTACTGTTATAACTTTGAATAGTCACTAAACGTAAGTCGAAGACAATCTGTAAATGTTAACATACAACTGGAAAATATTCTTACGAGAACTAGAAAAGGACAACGGAAGCAGTGAATGTGGCTACACAAAAGTAAAGTTCTGAAAAGAAAAAAAGCACAGAAATAGGAAGAGGGACATGTCATCAAAGACATGCAGGTAGCCTAAAAGAGTAGAAGTGTACAGATACAGCCAAAAGTATTGGTATCACTCAACTTTTTTCCAAATAATTCCAATTTGCTATAAAATATGTTGAAACAGATGTAAGTAAATGGCATCTGCTATACCAGGGGTAGGCAACCTTGGCTCTTTTATGACATGTGGACTTCAACTCCCAGAATTCGTGAGTCAGCTATGCTGGCTCAGGAATTCTGGGAGTTGAAGTCCACGAGTCATAAAAGAGCCAAGGTTGCCTATCCCTGTGCTATACCATAGTTCATAGTGCAAACACTTTGCTTTTGATGTATGATTTAACATATTCTTATAAATAATACAAGAATTAGGCATGAATATAATTACTGGTACCCATTAGAAGTTAAAAAACATTGGATTTTAGTTGTTTCTTAAAAAGACTATCGACTGTAGTTATTATCTGTCTTCAACCTCATTATCAGTTACTTGACCTATTTGAATTCAAAGAAGTATTCACTTGGGTTTTTTGTGTCATCATGTGCAGAAGTAAACATGAACAAGAGGAAAGAAAAACAGAGAAGTCTGAGGAGGATAGTAAGAAGATAGTAACAAGGCATAGTAAATGTAAAGGCTACAAAGCAATCTCCAAAGAGCTTCATCTTCTTGGAACCATGGTCACTAATATTATTAAGAAGCTTAAAATCCATGAGACAATTTTCCTGAACATAGCCACAGGAAGAAAATTGACCCCCAGCTTGAACAGAAACATAATTTCAATGTTGAAGAAAGAAGAAAAGAAGGAAATTCATAATATATCTTGGTTGACCTCCATGATATGATACAACAGCAAGTTGCACTCCTGAACTTCTGAAAGACAGACAGTTGCTAAAATGCATGTTGACAAGCATAGTTCTTCTGGGAGAATGTCTTTTGGATAGATGAACCAAAATTAAGCTTTTTGATAAATCACAGCAACTGTTCACAGAAGTAAAAACTATACTTTTAAAGTAAAGAACAACTCCAAGAGGCTCCACAGCATTATGAGATTACTATGCTGCCTCTGGAACTGGGTGCTTTGAATCTGTGTAAAGCAGAATGAAATCAGAAGATTATCAAGGTGTTCTGGGGGAAAATTCGCAGTGTTAGAAAGCTCTGTCTCAGTCATAAGTCAGCAGGATAATGATCTAAACATACGTCTAAAGGAATCCAATAATGCAGGGTCCAATCTGTATCGGTCACTGGTACCAGAAGTTTAGTTTTCTGAGCTTTTGGACTCGTGATGGAGCCCAACCCAATAATGGTTGACAAGCAAACATTGGACTGCTTGAAGTGGCCTGCTATGAATCCTGATCTGAATTCAACAGAACATTTATAGAAAAAGCTGAGACTCACAGTTGGGACAAGGAACCCATCAAAACTGGAGCACTTTGCTCAAGCAGACTAAGACTGAGAAGCATAGATGTCTTATTTGGAAAGGATGGTTTTCTTTCTCTTTCTTTCTTTCTTTCTTTCTTTCTTTCTTTCTTTCTTTCTTTCTTTCTTTCTTTCTTTCTTTCTTTCTTTCTTGTTTCCCCTCTGTTGTCCCTTTATTGTGCTGTTTTTACGTTTTCTGCATTCTTTGTTTTTTTAATATTGTAACAATTGTAAACTACCCAGAGTTGTTGGGAGTCAGGTGATTTATACATTTTAATAATAATAATAATAATAATAATAATAATAATAATAATAATAATAATAATAATAATAATAGTAGTAGTAGTAGTAGTAGTAGTAGTAGTCGTAGTTGTTGTTGTTGTTGTTATTCAGAGCTATAGAAAGCACTTACTTGAGTTATTGCTTCAAAAAGGGTTGCTACGAATACTAGGTTAGAATGATGGATGCCATTTACTTATGTTAATTTCATCTTATTTCATGGCAAATTGGGATTCTTTGGAAAAAAATGGAGGTAAACCAATAATTTTGGCTGTGTCTGTATTTGGAAAGCAAAAGTTTAAAATGTGCCAAGTTGGCACTTGGTTGGAGAATGCCTATTTATTTTGAATGAGTTGAATGAGTCCAGAACTATATAAACTGCATCCTAAAGTATGCAAACATGAACTTGTTCATGTTTAATGAATCCTAGAGAATGGAAGAAGTGCCGGAAGGCTGATAGAGCAAAATCCTGCCTGTATCTTTGAAGGAGGATCCAGAGAACTACATAATAGTCACTCTGACATCAACACCAGAAATGACTGTAGGCCAATTCATAAAAGGATCATTTTATAACACCTTGAAAACAATGTGGTAATTGCCAAAAGTCGCATACATTTCTCAAGCCAAATCTTGCCTGACTAACTTTATCTCATTTTTTATTAACTTCTGTAATAAATTGTGAAAATATTGTAGAGTTAATGTATCTTGATTGCAGCAAAACATTTGATAAAGTATTCCATGACATTCTGATTAGCAAGCTCGTTAAGTATGAGCTGGAGGGTATGATAATTAAGTGGATATACAGTTGGCTCAAAAAATCGTACTTAAAAATTTCTCATCAAACTAGATGAAGTATTGAGTGGATATTATAAGGTTCAGTCTCTAGTCTTGTACACTTCAAAATTTGTATTAATGTCTTAGATGAAGAAGAGAGAATGCTTATCGGATTTGCATGTGACACAAAATTGGATGGGATAAAAAATATTCCAGAAGGCAGAAATAAAATGAAAAAGAATCTTGATGAAATGAATAAAGGAAATTTAATGGAAACCAATGGAAACCTAAAGGGAATTCAATGGAAACTTAATGGACAATTATTTCTTTAGAAAAAAGAAATCAAATGCATAGTTATAGGATGGGGAATAGTGCTTTGGTAATAATACTTTGTACAATAATACCTTGAAGATTTCTCCAGTACTGGGCATATTTTAAAATGATTCAAACAAAGTGCAGCAGATTCAAAGAAGAGCAATGTGGATGATCCAAGGATTAGGCACTAAGTCCTATGAAGAAAGACAGGAGGATTTGGGAATGTTTAGCCTCAAGAACTGAGGAGGCAGATTATAGCATACTTCATATACTTAAAAAAGATTCATACATATAAAAATTATGAGACTTATTTTTCAGCACTCTAGAATACAGGATACAGAACAATAGATTGATTTTACTGAAAAGCATGTTACAATTAAATGCTTAAAAATCCTGCACAACCAAGCAATTTGATGCTGGAGCCAATTGCTCAGAGAAATGGTGGGTTTCCTCCACTAGATGTGTTCAAGAACAAGCAGGGTGGACATTGGAAAGAGATACTTTAACTGGGATTTCTGCACTGAAGAGATTGGATGGCTGCTTCTAGTTCTATCATTCTGCATACAGTAAGTCAAGAAGAGAAGCAGGAATTCAGATGAGCTATCAGAACATTTTAATGTTTTTGTTACTGACGTCTAGACCAGAGATCCTCAACCTTTTGGGCACCAGGGATCGGTGCCATGGAGAAAGATTTTTCCGTGGACCAGAAGGGGTGTGGTTTTGAATACTGCCTGCAACCCGAGAATGGAGCTTTGCTTATTTGTGCGGCCCGCTTGTTGACATGCTGCGGACCGGCACCAGTCCATGGACTGGGGGGTTAGGGACCCCTGGTTTAGACTTCTGATTTCTTAACAAGATAATCAATTTATTACTGCAGACCCCACCTCCAAGAAACCCACTTCCCAATATACAAATGGCAATAACTTTTTAATGAAAAATATGATGATGCAAGTTAAGACCATTTTACTATTATTAAAATATAAATTATATAAATATTATTGTAACACAAAGTCATATTTTTGGACAACTGAAATAGCCTGAGCTGTCCAAAGCAGAGAACATCTTAAAATTCAGGAAATTTCACCAGGTTTGAAAATGGAATATTTTTCAAATTTAGCATATTTTGGGGGAAAAAAACTAGAATGCTTTGTAAAAAGCTGAGTAATTTGTACGTATCTATTCGTAGTTAGACCTTGTTATTTTTACCTTGTTATTTTTACTGCATCAATAATTTATATATTTTCTTTAAAAATATAGAGAAATGTTTCACTGCTCATTGACAGAATAAACTTCCCAACAACTGTAATTTTGATAGTGAGTGAAAAAAATATTATTTGATTAATCATTAATGAAGGTGATTAATGTTTGATTATTTAATTAATGTTTATGAACAACAGGATTTGGTAAATGTACCACTGAAGTAACTTCAGTGTAAGATTTAAATGGTTGCTATTTTAGATACATTCAAATTTTGATATTACATTTTAATATTTAATGTAAGAATTTTTATTTTTATATATCATTGGATGTAGGAGATGACCAGGCTGAGCATGAGAGAGGGGTCAAATGTGTCATAAATCTCAAATCCCTTTGTGCCTACAAGCGATCAAAGTCCAACCCACCTTGAATTCCGCTGACTCTTATCTACTGCCAATTTGCTTAAACCGTTAGTAGTACAGATTCTTGTAGAGCGCATAAGCTTGCAATAAACCCTTATATTTATTTGGACTGCCTGAGTTTCCTGATTTTTTGACATTGGAACTTCACTATCTATAATCCTTAGCATTGTGTTGGAAGAATTAAACTCATATTGAAATAATGAAGTGTTTTTCTAGCATTCATAAATGCTACAACACAAACATACAAATGAAATGACACAAACACACAAACATCAAATTATGTATACTTACAATGTATAAGTATTTTGAAATAAAAATGCTCTTTATCCTGCCAGTCAAGATTATAAAACAGTGATGAGAACAAATCAGTTTGATTTAACTTGTTTCTCATGATGATTTTTGCAGTATGATGCCAGTCAAAATGGTTTAACTGCTTATTAAAATCATTGGGCTTCATATATATAGACTTGTAGTTAGTCAGTGAGGTATAATTAGTTTTCATGACATAATTAACTAATAAAAGGAAAAAGAATTGGGTCTAAAATACATAGCCGGTATAAAAACCATTAATCATAAGAACATTCATTTGAGGGTAGCACATTAAATTTGTGTGTGCTATGATTTCTTGATTTTTTTTCAAATATTAAATATAGGAAAGATTTATGAAATCTTTTGATCTCTATATATATGTATATAAAAATTTAGTAGAAAGTCTTTTATAAATATTCTTACCATGCTTCAGATGTAGGCAGCTGTCATTCGTGGGGCTGTACCTGTAGAAGATTGTTGTTTTTTAACAAATTTCACTGAATATTTTTTTTGCATACCCCAAATAAAAGGTCTTATGCTAAAATATGCATTGCTGATTGATTTCCTCTGCCTTTTATGGTTCTTATACCAGCCATTTTTATTTTTTTTAAAAAAGAGAGAACCTCACTGATCCTTTCAGCAGAAAGATTTTTAAACCTATTTTTAAAAAATGTACTATATGTTAATATAAAGTATCCTTTGAATTGTGCTTGATTCTGCAGTTTTCTTGGCAACAGTAGGGAAGTGATTTGCCATGGCTTCTTCTGGAAAGGGTTTTTTTTTTTTTTTTTTTTTGACTTCCAAATCTAGCCTACAACCCCAGGATTTCCTGTTATTCTTCTATCCAAATACTTAACAGGTCTGACTTTTTTAGCTTTCTGAATTTAGGTTGCCATTCATAATATATCCATGAGGTTTAATGATTTATTTACAAGGCTCATAAGCTGCTCCAACTGAAGCTGACTTTTCTCCAATGAAGAAATAAGTTGATCTAAAATATCTGCCCTTAACAGCAGCCCCAAAAAGAGAATATTCTTCACACTTGTGGAAGTCAGTAGTGGGTTGAAGGAGCTAAAATGCAATTTACGGCATGGGCAGAACAATTTCTCAAGTAATGTTTCCTGAATCTAAGCAATGGTACCAAAGAATAAAAGGCAGTTGTCTTTTTGTCATTGCTTCTTAATTTTTTTGAACTGGTACTAATGTGGAGTAATGTGAATAATTACTAGAATAATGCTGTGTCTGCATAATTACTGGAATAGTGCTGTGTTAGTAGTATGTGACTAACCTAATGTGCATTGCACTTGGATACAATGTATGTAGCAAACTCTCCATTGTATATCCATGAGAAACGAACCTAATGTATTATAATGTGTATTCCTTTGTTCCTGAGAAAAAGAAAGTATAAAACTGAAATCTGAACCCGCCCTCGGGGTTCAGAATTGCTGTAGCTATTGCTTCTGAACCTGCGCAATAAATCTCTCTGCTAAAACCCTCTGGAATTTGTAAGAGTCCTTCCGTTTTCCACAAGAGTACCACTTATATACGTTGATAGTGTTAGTTTTACAATTTTCATTAATAACTCATACATGGACACTCTTTCAGCAATTTCTCATGCTCGGAGAGTCTTCAGTAAAGACTACCCATGCATGAGAAAGTTGAAAAGACAAGATCACCTGATCAAGACTGTTCTCCCCCCTTTTTATTGATAAAGTTTTGGCAAAGACGTTATAGAAACTATGTTAAACTACATCTACTGGTGCTGTTACTATTTTCCAATCTTTGAGCCTCTACTGACATCCAAAAGAATGGAAATTAATTTGTTCGCCAATTGCTGAAACAAACCACAGAGCTTCATTCCAAGCATCCCTTTATAATGAGACTAAAGCTCTTAGTTTGAGGACAAGGCCATAGAGGTGACATCAAAAAGAATTCTTAGACTATATAATGTCCTTTATGGAGAGAAATTGGCATCTTGAAGCATTGTGCTCAGTCTTTTTTTAAAACACATTCAATATTTAACATGAATATCTACCATAAAATATACCTGATGTTGACTCCTGTAGCTTCTCTCTCTTCCTCTTTTTCTTCTTTCCCTTTAAAAAGAAAGAAAAAAAGTTCTTTATTCATAATAAGGAAATAAATAATAAGAAAAGCCTTTAGAGGTTATTCAGAGCTGTGGTGGCATAGTGATTAGAATGCAGGACTGCAGGCTAACTCATTGCTCACTCCAGGAGTTTGACTTTCAGCAGCTCAAGATTGACTGCTCCTTCCATCCTTCTGAGGTGGGCAAAATGAGGACCCAGATTGTTGGGGAAAATATATTGACTCAGTAAACCGCTTAGAGAGAGCTGTAAAGCATTGTGAAGCAGTATATAAGTGCTATTGCTATATAAGCAATCCTAAAATATTCTATATTGTATCTCTGTTTCTATAATTCTCAGTGATGAATGTTAAATTTTGCTTATATTTTATTACACTCAAGCTATTTTTCTTTATATTAACTTCTGCCATTCTACCCTTGTCAGACTAACAAGAGTAGGCAATCAGAGTTCACATCTCACCAAAAGTTACTTCACATCCCTTTCCAGATGCAGTAGACATTAACTTCAATGGAGGGCAACCGTGGCAGAAATTCTAGAAAAAGCTTTTTTTATGATCCAGAAATAAGAGAGAGGAAAAGAACTTGCTTGCTGAGAATTGCAGAATAGCTGTACTGTTTATTTAACTTTGTGCCACAAGAAATGTTGAATTGAAACCTCTGTATCAGCCTCCTGAATCAAGCATGTTTTTTTCCTCATACATGGCAATCCCAGTAAGTTTTACCATAACCTCAAAATTCCTCCACTAATTAAGTTTTGCACAGTAGGTCAAATTTCATTCATCATTCATAACCAGTATTTAAATGGGGGAGAGGGGGTAGAGAATTCATTAAAAATTACAACATGGCATTTCACTAAAGAAAGCATCCTTCACAAGCTATTCGTGAGACATAGAATTGGCACAATGTGTGTATCATGACTATTTAAGGAAAAAAAGTAATCTAACTGAATATATATTGTAGTTACTGTTGGCTAACTAAAATCTAATTTGAGAAGCTGCTGAAAGTATTGCTGTGAAGTCTTAAAGGAGTTTAGAATCCCCATGCTAAGAATCAAAATATCTACTAATGCTCTTAATTTCCAATAGCTGGAGAGGGTGTTATCCTTTTTTTCTTGCCATCTTAGCATAACTTATTAAAACTGAATAAGGTTTGCAAAATGGACTGATACATAAACTGTTTTGTTAAATAAATGTAGGCACTAGGCAAAGATGATTCACTGTGCTCTGAAGCTCATTGGCTCTTTTATGGAATTTGACTAAGGCAGTAAGTCTATTTATCTGGCATTAACTAGGCACATGAGATTAAGGATATATCCCACTATCGATTGAAATTTTAATGAATCTGTGAGAGACTATATTTTCAAAGACAAAACTATGGCTGGGATTAGGCTCTTCTTTGAATTGTTTATTTAAGAGTCATCAAGGCCCTGTCTTAACTAACTCTCAGATAAATAAGTCTCTGGCTATCGTGCGTATGGATTTTTCTTAAAGAACTATTTGCAAAGTTAATGGAAGACATACTTTTTAACTGTAATGAAATATTGTTATAGTTTGCTGGGTAAAAAAATCTTATTGGGGGGGGACTCACAATTTGAAAAAGTGCTGCTAACTGAAGCTTTTCTTTTTAACAATAAAAGTTATCCCACAGCCAAAAGGATCACTGCTCAACTCAATACACACTACATTTTGTTTGCTTTAGGACAACTATACACACACAAATTTCACATTGTCAAGATAAATTCCAAGATAATTCCAGTAGGACATCGTTCAAAAGACAATCATTGTCATGTGTATATATTAACCATTGGATAAGCCTATGTCAAAAGAGTGATCAGTTTAGGACAGAAATCCCCGTGCCAAGATATGCAAAACAAGTCTCTAATATTGAATTGCCATTTGGATGTATTTTTGGGTTAGGCATAAAGCTGGATAAAAAAAAAAGAAGAAGTACATTTTGCAATCCACTTGTATATGTAAAAATGGTCCTAAAAAGAGAGGAGAGAAAAATGTATATACCTCATATTGAACAAAATACTAATACAATGAGCTTTTGTTCCACATTCAGATTGCTGTGTCTTCGTTACAGCAAGATCGAGAAAATATAAATATAAAGCTTACATAGTTGTCTCTTGCAGACCAGCCAGGATACAGTTGCATGTGTAGCTGCCTTTCTTTCCGAGCTAGTTCGTAATATTTTGCTTGTTCTTCACGCGACAAAGCATGCCACTGCAAGTGAAGTGAAAAAGGAATAAGCTACATGTGCAGACATCTAAGGACATGAATTCCAATTTATTCCAGTGCATAGAAAAATACAACTCCAGAATGCTTGCATGTTAGCAATGGCAATATAAGAAACTTACACAATGTGCATAACTGATGTCAGGCAGAGGTGTTTTGAGTTTTTAAACATGTAATTTTTGAAATTTGGTGTGGAAGGCCTTTGAGAAAACATGAGAATGGACTATTTGTGGCTTTAAGAGAGCATGCTGTTTCCTGCTTCTCCTGCCTTTTCTATAATCTGATGACTTTTTATCACACAGACAAAATTTTGCAGCACTATTTGCCAATAATCAGCAGAGCATGTTCCTGCCATTTTGAGACAGGAAGTATATTGAAATTGTCGTATAATGACCACAGTAGATATGCCATTTTAAAAAGACAGGATATCAGCCTCTCTCTTTCTTTACACCTGGAGATTTAGTTTACAGCTCCTTTCCAAAACATTAAATGATCCCCCATTCTAGGAGAACTGTGATCAACAGAAAAATAATAGAAAGAGAAAAGAGGTCAGTACCTCTGTAAACATAGTTTTGGAGTTTTTTGTTTATCAGCATGGAGTTCTGAGATGCTATAAGAATATATAGCTTTTAAATAAAATAGTTTCTATATTGCTTGAATAAGGAGACTTCCATGTAGATGAAGACTATGATACTGATAAAATTAATTAATGATATTAAAATATTAATATAATGATATTAATATTAGGTTTATATTTTTCCTTTTAAACAATAAATGCATTAAGAACTCATTACAAGTCTAGGTTACTTGTAACCTAGAAGAAGTGTAAAAGATATTTAAAAAATCTATCAGATTGTCTTGTTAATTTTTACTAAGCAATCTATGATATTTACTTTAAATAAATCCTATTTTACCCTGAAATTCTTTTCTTTTTCTATTCTTTTTTGATACTCACAGTTATTTTGTATCAAAATATGATAAAAACTCTAATTTTTAATATGACTGAAGGGGAAATTATTAACTGCATATTGGGGACTAATAATTTTAACTCTATAATTATATCTATCTCTATCTCTATCTCTAATTCTCTGTGTCTATATTCTCTCTTTCTCTCTCTCTCCCTCCCTCTCTTTCCCCCTTTAATTTAAGTAAATTAAATTTAGTTTGGGCCCTAGCTGCACTCTCCTACCTTGGGGAGTGTAGCCTTTGGCTAGCCCCTTAAGGATGGACCTCAGCCCCCCCCCCCAAAAAAGTTGGCTATCCCAATTTTTATTTTACATTCACACATTGTACTCACACATATTGAATAAAAGAATTTGCTGTTTACATGACAGTTTATAGTGTAGCAAATTCTGAATTTTGTATGCAATGAATGCATACAAAAATGCATTTTATGATTATGAGATAATAAATTATGAGATAATATTGAAAAATTGTTTAGGGGTAATATAATAACTCAACATTTTCATGAATCTACGTTTCTTGACCCGAGAGTCTGAATATTCAGTATGACAGGGACAGCTGGAATGCATGGAGTTAAATATTGAAACATATCTTACTACATTTGGGGTGGAGAGACAGCAGATGGTATTGCAACAAGAGAGACAGCTAAGGAATGATAGTCTGAAGCCACAGAAACAAATCCAAAACAAAACTATAAAACACAGATGGGAAAGGCTAGGCAATGTGTCTGCTGTTAGGGTAAAATCATTGGTGGAAACCAGTGGTGGGATTCAGCTGGTTCACACCAGTCTGGCAGAACTGATAGTTAATTTTTTGTTGAGTTTGGCGAGCTGGTTAGGATAAATCTGTGTTTTCTGGAACACGTTTGGTTTTCATTCAACTTCCATCCAGGTAGGAAAAAAAACTCTCCCCAAAAGTCCAAGAGAGGAGCCACGGAAACCAAATGGAGATGCTGCACCTTCGATCATGTCAGCTTCCTGCCTGCCTCTTCTTTCACTTCCCTCCCAAGCCGGACTGCCATGCTATGGAAGATGCGCCTTACCCAGTCCCCCTTTGCCGTTTCAGAGCCAGGGGGGAGTGATGGCGAAAGGCTCTGCTGCTGCTGTGCAGCAGCCATGTCTGCCACTGGAGGGGTTTTCTTTGGTCCCTGCCACTTCTTTCTCCTCCACCAATTCTCCCATGGCTTGCCCTTGTATCCCTTCACCAGCCCTCCATTGCCGCTACCACACTCTCTTGCCACTCTTTCTTGCCACCCTGCATCGGCCCACGTGTTCCTTCTTCTCCATTCTGGAAATGGCAGACTCATTTTCTGCTGCTTTCCTCCTGGCAGAAGGAAGGAAAGGAAGGATGCTTTGTATGGAAGGACACTATGGTAAGCTCCGGGAAAACTACACCAGATGTAGCTGAGTGAGGAAGGCCAGGCTCCCCTTTCCCGATGGTTCTGCAAAGCCCCTGAAAAGTGGACACATGGGCCAATGCAGGGCAGCAAGAAAGTGCGGACCAGCGATCACTGCAGGAAGGAAGGAAGGAAGGAAGGAAGGAAGGAAGGAAGGAAGGAAGGAAGGAAGGAAGGAAGGAAGGAAGGAAGGAAGGAAGACTTAAGGACACCCGGGGAGACAAAGGAAGTTACCGTAAGCTGCCTTTCTCCCTTTTTCCCTTTCCCAGCTGGGACTGAGGCAGGCTGCTGCTTCGCGCAAGCGAATATGACCTTGGCGACCAAGGCTCCTCAGGGTTGCTTGAGAAGTTTTGTTCCTGGGTGGAGGTGGGTGAAACTGACCACCTTGCAGCAGTTGCTCTTTGAACAGAGAACCAGTTGTTAAATTATTTGAATCCCACCACTGGTGGAAACTTTGAATAAATATGGCTTTCACATGGCAATGAATGAAGATGATTATACCCAATTATATATCACTTCCGCTGGTGAATTAAGCAATGCCATGAGGATCTTATCTCAGTGCCTGGAGGCTGTGAGGTCTGGAGTGGAACAACAGGCTTCAGCTGAATCCTGGCAAAATTGAGCAGCTTTAGGTTTGGGGGCCTGTTGCTTCTAGGACTATGCCATCTTTGGATGAAGTCATACTGCTCTAGACTGATATGGTGCACATTTTGAGGGTGATTCTGAACACCTGCTTGAAGAGTAGGCAACGCTCATATCTAGAAAGGCTTTTGCACAACTTCATGTTGTATGTCAGTTGCACTCATTCCTGATTGGGAAGTTTTGTCCACAAACACTCATACCTTAGTCACTTCCAGATTGAACTACTATAATGTGCTCTATATGGGACTGCCTTTGAAGAGGATCTGGAAGTTTCAACTGCAGCAACATGGGCAGTTATGGATGTTCTCACAACTTCTGCTCTGTGAGTTGCATTGGCTACCAGTTTGCTTTCACTTCCAATTCAAGGTGCTGGTTTAAAGCCCTTCATGGCATAGAACTGGGTTATCTTAGCAACATCTTTCCCAATTACATCAGTCCACCCAGTTAGATCTGGCAAAGAAGATATTTTGTTGATACCATCTGCTAGGATGATGGGTCCCAGAAGACGAGCCTTCTCTGCTATAGTGCCTACCTTATGGAATATTCTCTCCAAGTCAGGTTAGTTCCTCTCTTTTAATATTGCAGAAGTCCCTCAAGATCCCAGAGAACTGAAGACATTTTAAGATGGCTCCACTAATGTGGCTGATATATTTTCCATGCCTTGTAATTTTGTATATTTTAAGTGTTTGTAATATTTTAACTTTTAACAATGATTTTTATATTTTATATTGTTTTATCTATGGGTTGTTTTATTTAAATGTTCTATGCCACCACCCAGAGTTCTATATAAGTATATAAACCTAATATATAAATAAAAACAATTGCAATATTTAGGATCATGGAGATGGTGCCATATGAATCAACTGAATGGAAAGAAAGACCTTTTGCTAACTGCTTTTCACAGATTAATTAGTGGTAGCAATAAAATCTTGAAGTGATGCATTTGGAGTAAGAATCAATAATGGTAATTAAAAATTAGAACATTTAATTCAACCAACCAATTTATTAGTCTGCTTTTTTAACCATGCAATCCTGCAGCACTTCTCTGGATGATTTCTGAGCAACAGCATAGCAACAACAGAATGTACTTTAGCAGGCTAATCAAAATCTTCCACCTTGGGGTGTTTTTGGTCACTTTTCCAGTCATGTGGAATTTCAGCTGCAGACTGTTCTCTTCCTAGTTCCTAATGAAGGCCCTTTAAAGCACCACTTCTTATTGTTGAGCTTAGTACTTGCATTGTTTAAAAACCAAACCCTGTAGTTTTAACATTCCAAAAATATTGAACCTGAGGCAATTTTTAGAACAAGTGAGCTGCTCTTCTATGCACACATACACAACCTTCCCTGAACCACAGCAGCCTTCGCCCTTCAAGCAGCAGCCTGATCCAATCGCTGCAGCTGCCCATCAGCTGTTTCACAGCAGGAAATTAGGGCAGAAGCTTGAAGCTTCCAAGAGCTACAGGCAGCAGGAAACATGGGAGGGAGCCAAGAAAAGAGATGAAGTGCCAAAGATACACTGCATTACCAAGGAAGGAGAGCTGCTTAAAAATATTAGTAACAGAAGCTGTGGAGAAATCTTATCTTTTAGACACATAACCTAATCATAATATTCTGAATTATCTGCCATTTAGTCACAATTTTGCAACATAAAACTTGGCTGTTGTAATCCAACATTTTGATTTTATTGATTTTACTGTTGCCTTTTCTATTTTGCCTTTTGTTTTATTGTAATAAGCCAGCTTCAGTGCTTATAAAGCAGTAAAGCAGGGATATGTTAATATAATGTTAATATTATAACATTATATTTTAAAAATTAGCATCACCTAGGGTTTTTTGTCAGTTATTTTACTGTTCTCTAATGGGCAATACTAAACAGACCATATGTATAACTGAATTCATAGTGTAATCAATTAGTTTGAAATATATTATTTAGAGATGGAATGAGCTTTTAAGGCAGCAGAATTTCAATTCTTTAAAACAAAACTAAACATCCTCTCCTATTCTGTTCTGAAATAACCCTAGAGATAGGCTTCACTAAAGCTTTGGCTAGAGTCCCACAATGCTATTTCTCCTTTCACTACAATGCAATTTCAGTTGTTTGTCATCTGCTGTTATATACAAACTATGCTTTTAACAGATCAGTGCAAATATTAGAAAAATGATGTTTGCACTATTATGCCAATAGCCAAATCTACATGAATTGATAGATGCTCAGAGCCAACTGAACTCAAGCAGAAATAATTGTAAAGACAAGATTTTTCTGAGATTGCCAGATATTCAAAAGGTGGGGTCAGTACACATGCCATTGATAAGGTCATAATTTATGTAGAAGTAGCCTGAATGAGAACTCTTTAATATGCTTCTTTAAAGTGTATGTTTAAAATGTTTCACTTTTGATGCTTGCTAAAATGGTGTTGGCTCAAAAAAACCCCTTAACATGGTAGGCATGAAATGGGGGCAATGGGTAAAAGTAATTTTAATCATTAAAAAAATCTGACATCCCTGATCTCTATTCACTTTTTGAAACATGATCTATCAAAAGAAAAATAATTCTTACAAAAAGTGAAATAGGTAATTTACATTTAGCAACTGCCTCAGGTAGCAACTGCTCACAGTTACGATGGTGATAGAAAAAGTAATCTTATGACCAGTCTTTGCATTTACAACATTTATAGGACTGTAAAGCAAAGAAAAGCTTTGCACAGCGACAGTTTTATTTCACAACCGCTTCACTTAGTGGCCAAGTTGTGGTCCGAATATTAATTGATAAATAAGCACTGCTTATGTCTGCTTATGTCTACAGTATATTAAAGTATTTCAGTGAAGATAAGAAAACTGAATGTCTCTCAGCTAAAATGTCAAAATTATAAACCAAACTTTTTCCCATTGTAGACTATGCTTCTTACATTAAGAGCAATAAATATTGTTGATTTTTGAAAGCACCAAACGTACATTTACATGTCTTTTTTAAAAAGTTAAAATTCTAAACATAAATGGTTTATTGCCAAGATAAAAGAGATTATTTGCTGATTGCAATTTTAAATCTTGCATGATACAGGTACTCCTTGACTTACAATCACAATTAGAACCAGTTTTCTGGTCATAAGTCATTTTAGTCATAAGTCAAGGCACTCTGATGGAATGTGTCTACTAAGAGGGAGGAAGTATGATAAACGTTACTATAGTGAGGTGTCCCAAGAAAGAGGGAGCACATTCTAAGTATGGGGAGGAGACAAGAGACAATACAGCTCAGAACTGGATCAAAGGAAAGATTTAGGATGGACACTCTCTACACTCTCCCTGGGTATATTTATCCATTAGGGTTACAGTAGTAGAGGTTTAATCTGGCAAGCAAATAAAGAACTGAACTTTGGCTGGATTGTTCTATGTCATTCTTGGTCTGGCTCTGACCGGGACCCATGTGACTGGACCACATTTTATGACATTTTTGCACTGGTCGTTAAGTAAACCAATAGTTGTTAAGCAAATGCCACAGTTGTAAGTGCATTTTTCCAGTTTTGCTGTAATCTGGTAAAAATCATCATAAATGATGGCCGTGTGACTGCAGGCTGTTGCAACTAGTTGTAAAGGTGAACTGATAACCAAGCAACTGAAAAATAGTCATGTGACTGCTGCAAATCGAAGACTACCTATATGTTGAAAGTAAATAATAATCTCCTTCCATTCAATTCCTGACACCTGGATAATTTTCTTGGCAAAATTTGGAAATTTCTTTCTAAATCTGTTCTACCAGATCTTGAAAAAAAAAAAAATTCCAGTATAATTTACTGGAAAAAATCCCTATAGCATTCCAACCAAATACTAACCAAGCCTAATCCTATCTATCTGAGACAAGCCCAGCCACTTGCTGAAAATATGTGGAATCTTAAGGAGGCAGAGCACATGTTGAAGTAAGAATTGGAAAATATTCTTGTGGCATACTACCCACTAACTAATCAGCACTGTAGGCTACCTCAAATCAAAGTATAACATCTGGATTCATAATCCAATGCCTATCCAGAAAAAGCCCACTCTCAGTATCTCTCGAGACTTTATAAGCATTAAGCTATAGACCAAAACCCTATACTATAGAAGTATAGTTTTATCTATAGAAGTAAAGTAAAGTTTACTATAGAAGTAAAGTTTTATCCTGGGAGACAAAAGGTATCTTAAGTAATGAAGAAAATTATCAAAATACAGACAAGAGCTTAAGCTAATTCAGTGTTTGGGGAAATAAGTAAGAATTTCTAATCATGTGACATGTTTAGGAAACATAATAATCAAACACATAATATATGCTTTGATGGGACCATGCAATAAACATCATAGTATTCATAGCATATAGGCTCCTAATCAGTCTGACACCAAGATTAATTTTATAAGCGAAGGGTTTATGGGCTTGGCAAGCACAGATCAAGTTAAAGATCTGAAGGAAATAAAAAGCATAAGAGTCACAACTTAAAAAAAACATTTCTGCTACTTTTGGTACACATATATTTTTATAAAAATGTATTGCAATAATATTTTAACATGATTGAGATTGATTAGATCTATTCCCTCTCCCTGCAAAAGCTGTGTAAAGCAGAATATTAAGTATGTGATGTTGATGTTGAGAATTGCCTATAGTATTTATGCATCACTTTCCACAGGAAAAGGCTGCCTTAGCCTAATCACATTGAGAAATACGGGTTGAATTTTCAGGCCTCTTTTGAAAATAAGCTATTTAATTTGTTGGACAATACAAATTTAGATATCTGCTCCAATAACTACTTTGCACCACAGTGCGACTGGGATGCTGTTTGCTGTTGATTTTGTTTCATGAAACCATTAAACTCTTGCAAGCAAAGAAATCTGGCAAGAGTTGCTTTTCCCTGATGACTCCTGGTTGTAGAAGTGAGAACAAAGAATATAGGGATTGAGATAAATTAAATACATACGGCAGCTGACAAAAAAATCATTATAGATGACAATGACTCTTTGGGTTTATTTTAAGTTAGCCGATCACTTCTCCTAATTAATAACAGCATACAGGTAGTTCTCGACTTACAACCATTCATTTAGTGACCACTCAAAGTTAAAACAGCACTGAAAAAAGTGATATATGACCTTTTTTCACATTTAAGACCGTTGCAGCATCCCCATGGTCATGTGAACAAAATTTGGGCACTTGGCAACTGGCATATATCTCATTTTTAACGTGTGCCACTGTGTTAACACAAAAAAGATGACAATAAAATTTATCTTAACTTACCTATCCTATCCTATCTTCTTACCTTATCTAACCATCTCATCTCTATATTTATGAAAGTTGCAGTGTCCCTGGCTGTCATGGACATGTTTCTGGCCTTCTCTATGGACACAAATTTGGAGGAGGAGGAGGAGGAGGAGGAGGAGGAGGAGGAGGAGGAGGAGGAGGAGGAGGAGGAGGAGGAGGAGGAGGAAGAAGAAGAAGAAGAAGAAGAAGAAGACGAAGAAGAAGAAGAAGAAGAAGAAGAAGAAGAAGAAGAAGAAGAAGAAGAAGAAGAAGAAGAAGAAGAAGAAGAAGAAGAAGAAGAAGAAGAAGAAGAAGAAGAAGAAGAAGAAGAAGATGATGATGATGATGATCCGGGTCCTGGAATATCTGGGGAAGTGAGTTCAGGAGGGTATGGAGACACAGACAAAGGAATGACCGGTTGGGTAGCAGGCAGAGCCCAAGCGAGAGAGCCACAGCTTCAGCAGGTTAGCCTGGAGGCTTCAAGTGAACAACAGTCAATAAGGATGAAGGGCTGGAGTCCACACTTTTTCCCTCACCCCCCCAATCCAAGGATGAACAGGGCAGAGAGGTAACAGGCACAACACAGGTTGGCCAGGTTACTCATGGCCAGGCAGCTTCGCTCATTGTGAAGGACCATTCCAACATTGCCTATTTAAAGAGATGGGCTTTGCTGAAACAATGTGCCTGGTTTCCTTGCTCTGTATTCCTGCTTCCTGTGTGTTTGAATCTTGGACTGACTTTTGGACTGTGTATCATGCTTAGTGGACTGCTTTTGGCTGGGAACTCTGGTGCTGCCCAAGTCCTGCCAGGCATGGTGATTGAATCTCCTCTTTGTGTTGGCTACCTGAGAACTGCTGGGGGTTTGAGTAACATCTTCTCACTCACTGTGCTGTGCTGTGCTGTGCTGTGCTCTCTCTCTCTCTCTCTCTCTGTGTGTGTGTGTGTGTGTATGTGTGTGTGTGAACACGGGGCAACACACTAGCTCTGATGATCACCATTTGCAACCTTCACTCCTGGCTTCCAACAAGCTAAGTCAATGGGGAAAACCAGATTGGCTTAATGACTGCGTGATTCACTTAATAGCTGCAGTGATTCCCTTAGCAACAACAGCAAAAAAAAATTGTAAAATGAGGCACAACTCACTTAACAACAGCCTTGCTTAACAATGGAAATTTTGGGCTTAATTGTGGTTATAAGTCAAGGACTAGCTGTAATCAGTTTGTGAATAAATAAGGCCTAGATTAGGTCTAATACAATAATCAGGATAATTGGAACTGAATCTCAATCTAACAACTCTAGAGCAGAGGTCCCCAACCTTGGCCACTTTATGACTTGTGGACTTCAATTCCCAGAATTCCTCACCCAACCATGCTGGCTGAGGAATTCTGGGAGTTGAAGTCCACAAGTCATAAAGTGGCCAAGGTTGGGGACCCCTGCTCTAGAGGATGCAAACCAGTGGTAGGATTCAGCCAGTTCGCACCACTTCGACAGAACCAATAGCTAATTTTTTGTTGCCCAGGCCCAGAATGGACTTCGGAAGGGGCATCCACACAGAGAACTGGTTGTTCACATATTTGAATCCCACCATTGATGGTGGGTGAGATGAATACTATAGACTGAACACACGATACGCATATACGCACAAACATATTTCTCCATACCCTTCTGCCGAGAATCTGGTTGATGGCTGCACTTTCTTTCAGAGTACATTCTGCTACAACGTTCGCTCTCATCTCTTTCATGTATAACATGAAAGCATTCAGAGGTTTCTTAATGTGAGGTCTTTTGGGCTCTTGTTCTTTCCTCTGTTCATGCTGAGGCTTCCTAAAGGTAACAGTAGGAAAGAGAACATATGGAAGAGTACAATTGATACCATGCTCATTTTTAAGGGATATTTTATACTGCATTTCACGTCATCAACAGATACCTCCTCATTTCTAATTGGCAGTGTTTCCTAGGTTATTTCAGTGTTCAGGCATAAAGAAAAAGCCAAAAACAACCTCTCATCCTTATCTAGAAATATTTCTCTATGTTATTTGTTAAGAAGTCTTACAGCTCCTTAACTCACAAATATTTCCAGATGTATCAAATTTCCATGGCTATATGATATGCACACATATAGCAGTACATGCCTTTTTAAGACCAAAGTAACTTATGGATAAACTAATAATTAGCAATGCAAGAATCAACAGTCAAAGGGGTGTTGAGGAGCAGAGTTCCCTGTAATATGGGAATTAGAACAACGCCCAATATTTTAAAGATAAATGATACTGCTTCCATCCAACCTATTTAAATGGTATAAAATGTGCTTATGAAATGACAGGTCTGAAGATGGAACAGTAATAAGCTCACCTCCTTTAAAAAGAATAATATCCATATATCTTTTTCATAAAATAGAGAGGCAGAAAAACAAAGTTCAAGTCCCCAAAGTACATATAAGGCTAACTCTGGGGATTATTGTCACTTAAAACAGTTTATCTCTGCCTATGACCAAGTCAAAAGCAATCTAATTTTGATGTTATTTGGCACTTTTATGTATATTTCCCATATCTGTGTTAATCTACAACATTTATTTTTTTTAAAAAAATATCTATTTAATTTGTATGTAATTGTGCTTTTTATATAAAAAGCCTATTTTCACTTGAAATATAAGTTTAAACTGTACTTCTTTGTTAGGTTGATCATAAGAGCCACTTAGAACCGAGAATATAAAATTAGAAAGAGATTCTACAAGAATTACCTCTATCCAAACAAAACATATTTCTAGTTATGCAAATATTTTTATTTCTCTGTGTTGGTATGAGGTAAGTTTTGATAAACCACAATCCATTTCACAATACATATCTAGGTTGGATTGTATTAAAATCAGAACATAGCAAGCCTTCATTGACTTGATACTAAAAGAGTTATCTATGTGTAAACAGCTTCATATTCAAAGTCAGGGGTGGGCGATTAATTTTTCCAAGGGGCCAAATGAGAAATTGTGGAAGACCAAACCAATAGGGCTGTGAAGGTGTCTAGGCATGCACACACGCACGAACATATGTAAATTAAAAAAAATAGCAGCTACCTTCAAAATAAAAGCAATGCAGTTATATTATGTGCATGGTGTACACTTATTTACATTTGATTTCTAATTTTTGATTGACCTCACAGAGGACAGAAAGGGACGGCCAAAAGGCCATATGTGGCCAGGGACTATAAAAAGCCCAGGTCTGTTCAAGGTAGCGACATCTGAAAATATAATGCTATATTCGTACTCAGGCACATATCCAATACTTTATTTTAAGGTTAAGCAGAAAAAAAGCCCTTTATCACAACTATTGCAATGTCCACTTGGTTCCCAAACAATGCAGATTAAGGATTGTTAAAAGACGTGGAAAAGTCCAACTCACACGTGCATTAAGTCACTGTCTGTGTGTGGATGTTCTTGTTTGACTTGAGGTGTTACAATTGCAGGATGAGGGATTCCAGTTGTGTGGGGTCCTGGAGGACCTGGGATCATATGATGTGAAAACCTACAAAAGATGGAAAAGGACAAGTCTTTTTAATAATGGCAATTTTAGCCTAGCATTGAACAATCATATAAATCATAGGGAAGCCTATGAAGAAATACTTCATACTGGGCTAGCAGCAAAGATATTAAGATTCCTATATTTGATAGCTAAGATATGGACAGAATAAACAGGATTATTTTTGTCCTTTAATCCTGGAGAAATGCTACAGTAGATATCCTGTATTATATGCAAAGACATTAGATGCCTCCAACTATTCTAAAAACACATACAGTAGGAAACAATGCTAATTTCATCCTAGCTCCATAAAAATATTTTTAACATAAATATGACATTAAAGTTACCCATCACCAGCTATCAAAAGGAGGAATGATCATGCAGGAAAAAAATAAGATTGAAAAAGTTGCATTTCCTTGAGAAGCTATAGCTTTCCAATTGTATAATCTAAATCCCAGGATCAATATTTATCTTGTCTCTATGATACGTGACTCACTCCTAGGGCACAGGATACACTCACTACTCATCCTCCTGATACTATTATCCTTCAATATTGAACATTGTCCTTTCCCATCTGGCTGCTTTTATAATTGATCGTTTAAGAGACTGCACATGTGCACTTCAGCCTTTTGGTATGTTCTCTATTATTAGTGTATACAGGGTATATATTATAAATGTATACAGGGACACAGCCTATCTGTGTTAAAAGTAGAGAATGCACACAGTTCTGGAGAGTAGTCATATGTGAATGCCCACACAAGAATTATACACTTACGCTTACTGACTTGTTTGGTGAGAATGCTATTCCTGTGAACGCAAATATTGGCATGGTTCCTGCCAAGCCAGGTTTGGTGTACTGCAGTGGTTCTCAACCTGTGGGTCGGGACCCCATTTGGGGTCAAACGACCATTTCACGGGGGTCGCCAAACAAGGCTGTTTGCCATTTTTTTCCCTTTTCTTTGGCCACGCCCCTGGCACCCGGTGATGTATAAGTGGTTGGGGGTCACCACAACATGGGGAACTGTATTATGGGGTCGCGACATTAGAAAGGTTGAGAACCACTGGTGTAGTGGTTATAATGTACTGGCCTAAAAACCAGAAGACTGTGAATTCTAGTCTTGCTTTAGGCATAAAAGCCGACTGGGTGACCAGGGTGGGCCAGTCACTCTCTTTCAGCCCAATCCTCCTCATAGGGTTGTTGTTGTGGAGAAAATTGGAGGAGGAAAGCTATTAGGTATGCTCACCACCTTATTTATAAAAATAGTAAAGGTGGAATATACATGAATAAATAAAGTCACCACAACAGATCCAGTGCTGAGAGTTCCCGAGACCAAATAACAGGACAAGCTATGAGAATGTACAGTTGGCATTCAAAGAACTGCAATTACAGTTTATTCTTTATGAAACAAAGATCTTTTTATAAGATGCCTAATTCTTTAGCCAGCTCCCATGGGAGGGGGTGAAACAGAGCTTTCCATATGAGCGCAGGTATATTAATGTATAGAGAAGGAAAAGGTCCAATATGTAGTAGAGCTTTTATGAAATACTTCAGAAACTGAAAACATTTTCAATAGCAAGAATGGATAATAGAATTTAAAACATCCACACTGAAGAGAAACCTGAGTTGTTGCAGCTGGAACTGAGTAGACAAGAGAAAGTTTACTTCTCTTACTTATTATCCTTCGTGGAACTGAGCAGGGCAAGCTTCTTAAAACTTCTAAACCGTTTATGGACATTTTCTCCAATGAAAATATTAGCTAAATGTCAAACCGCAGAGAACCCAACTGATCTCTCAAAGAGATGAGGGAACCACTAAACTTGAGGCTTGGAGGAAGATGAGGAGCTTCAGAGCCATCCATAAAGGTTGTTCCCAGACAAGAACAAACAGTGTGATGAGCCTGTTTAATAAATGCCTGGTGATGTTTATCTAGGTCACTGATGGCGAACCTTTTAGAGACCAAGTGCCCAAACTGCAACCCCAAACCCACTTATGCATTGTTGGGTGGCAGGTGGGTGTGGCCCATTGGGTGGGTGTGGCCCATTGGGTGGGTGTGGCCCATTGGGTGGGCGTGGCTGCAGTGGTAATGGCAGACTGGGTGGGACTAAAAAGTTCAATCAATCAATTCCAACTTTGCAAGATCTTTTTTTTCCCCGCGAGAAGTTGAAATTGACTCTTTGATTGAACCTTTTTTTTTTTTGCACACAGCGGCAGAGGCCTAAAGCGAAAAGTTTATAAAACCCAGCTGAAGGCCTAGGACTGGGGCGACGGTGCACGTGCCCACAGAGAAGGCTCTGAGTGCCGCCTCTGACACCCGTGCCATAGGTTCGCCACCACTGATCTAGGTCTACGAGTAACTCTCACCAAGCGAATAAGCCCATGTGAGGGGGAAAAGTTAGTTCCTACAATGGGGGTAGTTGTGAAACACAGCCCTTAAGATCATAAAGTTGGCCAACTGCCTGTGATGAGAGAGTGTATGAAGTCTTGATTAGCAGTTTCAAGGAGTTTTGAAGAAGATTTGAGATATGTTTAAATAAAATTGGGAGGAAGAAAGAGATTGAACAAAAACAGCCTGTTCAAATATGAATAAGCTGATGCTATAATGGCTGAAAACAAATTGGAAGAATTTAGAGGGAGATGTTCCTAGTTACACAGTATGGTATTTATGGTTCTCATCAAACCATTATGTCACCTCTAAAAGATCCCAGTCTGCACACTGCAGAGGTTCATAATACATATGTGTGTATATATATATATATATATATATATATATATATATATATATATATATATATATATATATATGTCCCTAATAACTATAAAAATATGAATCCCAGGCATATCTGTACAATGATAGAAAATCCTCGAACTCTGGGAAGGATATAAACCAGCTGTTTATTGTTAAAAACTAAAACAATAAAACAACTATTTACAATTCTAAAAACAACCTAAGCTTTCTCTGGTCCACTGCCAGCGTCAACAGAGTGAGTATCAGGGGGTGGGGGGTTTTCTTATAAACTTTGCTAACTCAGTTTCTTGCTCATTGACCATGTGATAGGGCCGTTCATCCTAACTGGCCATAATTGCCTCAGTTGTCCCGCCTCCCCTCGTTTGCATTCCAGACCCAGACATGCGACCCAGAATGATTATGGGGGGAGGGTGATCGGAAGATACACCGGCAGCGATAATATTAGGAAAGATAGGATCGACAAGGAGACAGCGATAATATTAGGAAAGATAGGATCGACAAGGAGAGGAAGGATGGAAAAAGAAACAATGGGAGGAAAGAAGGCTGTGAAATTGGAATGCAAACGAGGGGAGGTGGGACAACTGAGGCAATTACGGCCAGTTAGGACGAACAGCCCTATCACATGGTCAATGAGCAAGAAACTGAGTTAGCAAGGTTTATAAGAAACCCTTCCACCCTCTGATACTCACTCTGATGACGCTGGCAGTGGACCAGCGAAAGCTTAGGTTGTTTTTAGTATTGTAAATAGTTGTTTTTATTGTTTTAGTTTTTAACAATAAACAGCTGGTTTATACCCTTCCCAGAGTTCGAGGATTTTCTATCATTGTGTGTGTGTGTGTGTGTGTGTGCGAGAGAGAGAGAGAGAGAGAGAGAGAGAGAGAGAGAGAGAGAGAGAGAGAGAGAGAGAGAGAGAGAGATGCAAACAATAAATTAGAGTGTTTTTGTTTCCAACACACGTGTATGGAAATGTTGAACTGAGAGCTGCCACTCAATTAGTTCTTACATTCACTCTTGTGCAAATTTGCATGGTTGCATCCAATCAAAGTAATCAGAAGAAAATATAATACCAGGAACTTTGAACTGCAATGCTATATGTAATGAAATACAAGCTTTGTCTCTTCTCAGACATTTAAAGCACTACACGCTGGTGTGTACCTCTTAAAGCAAAGTAGCTACTGCATACCACAAGGACTTTTTGGCGCAGCTTACTGATTACACTGAAAAGGATTTCCAGCATAGATCCTACCTCATCCTATCTTTTCACTTCGTTATAAAAAAATATTCCAGTAAATACTGTATTAAACAGCTTTTCACGATTCCAGCAGAATTTTCTGTACTTCATAATAGTGAAGCCATTCAAATTATTACCAGCTTAAAAGCAGACCATTCTGCTAATATTATAAAAAGCTAGGGAACATGCGTAAATTGGATAAATAAAATCAATAATGCCCCAATGTTTTAAAGATTATCATAGTGGTGGTGGTGCTGGCGGTGGTGATGGGGAACCAATTATTCTCTTTATTTGGCCAAGATTAGTTTCTCCCGTCAAATATGATCCAGACTTCAACTTTAATATTGAAAAGGATTGCATCCTGTGCATGTCAATACACTGCCAGCATCTGGGCAAGAATACGTTGGTTTGCAAAATAGTCTCCATTCAGAGATCCTAATCTGCATGGAATAAGATTATTAGGCCTGGGTAAAACTAGAAAAGATTCTGTAAAGAGTGAAGCATTGTTAAATGAAGGAGGGCTGAAAAAGGAACCCTGAAAATGGAGGACTGAAAAAAGAACCCTGAAAAAGGGACCGACAGCATAAAAGAAAAGAGAGAAAGCATTTGATGGGATTGATGAGATTCTTAGAAAGAGAAGGTTGGAGGTCTTGGCGGTAGATCTGGCCTTGGTTTTGGCCGCAATCTTGTCAGCGCCCTCCTGACTAGATGTCTTAGGATTCATTGGAGCCGATGACGACGGCAAAATGCCTTTTGTGGAAGGCATAGAATTCTCCATTCTCTGATAACACAGGAGCACGATAGGGGACTTCTGGTATCCAGAGAGTAGTATACACTGGATAAGGACATGCACACTATAGGGGATGCCTGGAATCCAGGTGAAACTGCTGCGTGGATAAGAACAGGCGTACGACAGGGGACACCTGAAATCCAGCTATAGCTGTTGCGTGGATAAGAACAGACGCACGATGGGGGGCACCTGGAATCCAGATAGGCTGTTGTGGATAAGAACAGGAACATGATAGGGGGTGTCTGGAATCCAGATAAAATTGTTGGTAATTTAGTAAGCTCAGAATCACGCTGAGTCTGGTATGAGCAAGGTGGGGCCGGGAGACAAGCTTGAAAGGGGCCAGGACAATAATGTGTAAAAGAGAGTGGGCCTGGATAGTTATGGAGGCCTGTAATTATTGTGTCTGACAGATCCTGAATGGAATAAAGCTCAGGTGAACTCAAGATAAGATCACAAACTGTGCCCTAAGGGGCTAGGAGGCACTGTGCACCTGGAGGTATCAGGCCTCAAAGTAAAAGTGGGCTTATCTGGCTAACAAGATGGCGGCCGTCCCCAAAATGGCAGCCTGCTTGATGACAGTGGGACCGAGAATTTGCTCTCCCTGGACTGCCTGTCTCAGTCCACCTCCCCCAATGGAAGCCCCCTCTCCAGCAACAAGGAAGAATGCAATAAAGGAGGAGGAAGGAGCCCCTTCCTCCAGTATTCCCCTTGTGCAATGGAACGGAACTGGCAGGAGTCTGGGACCATGTGGCCCAAGATGGCAGCCATTCGTGGAGAAGGCAGCTAGGTCTGCCTCAGTCCGGAAGGCTCCGGAGGAAAATGCTGGTGCAGAACGAGTGCTCCCTTATTCCAGGGGAGAGATCCGCACCCAGAAACTGGCAAATTAAGAAAAAACTGAGTTTTCCGTCCCTCTGATCTGCCACCTAACAGCTGATCGGCAGTGGCTGCTTGGCACGCGGCGCGCCTCCGGTCGTGAAAGGGATGATCGCAGGTCCCGAAACTAGAGAAGGAAAAAGGAAGGTGACGGGCTTACACAGACGCCGGAGCTGCAGTCGCAGCTCTAACAAAAGGTTAGACACTGGGATTCCCGAGAGAGATCCTGGGCGCGTGGCGAAAAGCCTCTCCCACCAATGCTCGTAATCAGTCACCGGAGCTGCAGCCGCAAGCTCTGGTAGAAATGAGGCCGAGCTAATATCAGCTGGGGACTAACAGCCATTAGTCCCCAGATGAAACAAGCAAAATTAGGGACTTGAGAGACGTCTATTTGTCAGGGTGGGGAGAAGAGAGGTAAGGAAGGAGCCCCTTCCTTAGAAACTCAGTTTCTGTCCCCCCCCCCCGAATCAGGAATTGATTAGGAGAATTAGGATGTTCCTGAATGGAGAATAAATTGCTAATAGGAAGCCAAATTCTGTGCTGAATACAGCACTGCTCAGCAAACTGGGGAAATGGAAAATCCACCAATAGAGACTGTACCTGCCTAAGAGCCAAACTTGCACTTCTGTCTTGGGCGAGATCAAGTCAAGACTGAGATCTTTATGGTCCACGATGGGCGTGGCAACTTTGGCTGACTTGATCTGATTGGGCAGGAACACAGTCTAAAGCCATTGGTGGATTCTCCATCTCCAGTGCTGGAGAATGATGAGAAATTTAAAGAACAATAGGATTCTTTTTAACAAGATAGAAAAATATGGAGCAATACAGTGAAAAATGCTGGTGTAAACTAGTTTGAGCTATTGTTTTCTTTTATTATACTTTTACTTTCTTTAGTTTCCTATTTCTAACTTTTTTTCCTGCACTGTACATAAAATTATCTAGCCCAGTGGTTCTCAACCCTTGATCTGCAGACTGCTGGGAGGCTGTGATGTTCTCACAGGGGGTCTGCAGAGTTTGGTACATTTGTAAATGGGAGGAAATAAAAAGTATGATTAAATTGCAAACAGCACATGTATCCACACACCAAATGTGTTAAATTGTTGTTATCTGTATGTTGCATTTTATTGATATAAGATACATAGAAAATGACGGCGACCTTTGGGTACACCAAGCACAGCATATAGATCCCATATTTTCATACCACAGAAAGATAAGAATGATATAAAATTAGGCCACCACCAACACCTAGTTAGTGCTGCCTGCTTGCACTAAAGTTCCTTATTCATACAGCAATATAACCATGTCTACACAGCTTCTTTTGCCGTACTTGTAAAATAGTTTGGAGCCTGGAAAATTTTTCCCCCATCTTGCATTCTACAATTAAACTGCAGAGAAAGGAAAGAGAACAAAAAGCAAACTGTAAAAAGTTTTATTTTCCGTCATTATGTACAATGATTTCATTGCACTTGTGCTGACAAAACTAATACTCTCTTTGGCTTCAGTAAGATTGCTGTACCACAGATTTGATGTTTTTTAATCAGCCAATGATAATAGCAAGCTGTATATACACAGATAATAGCAAGCTGTATATACATACACAAAGACTTAAATGCAGTTTAGCTAATGGGGCAGAGAGGAAGCAAAGGCAGTCACCAGCACAAAGCAATACAGCCAATTCCCCTTCATGTCCAGAATTTACTCCTGAGCCAGTTATTCCCCACCTACACCTACCTTGACATGGAAGTGTCGACTGAAAGTGAAGATGGGTAGGGATGCCTGAATCCACCTGAGATGGGATATACAGGCTGACCTTGCCTGAGGTCACAGAAGAAAGCAACCCATCAATTATAATGTAACAGAAGTGAATCTGCCTTTTTCCAAACACCAATAAAGTGATAACCAACTAATAAACCAAGTAAGCGTATTCTTCACTTCAAAAGAATAATAAACTAGGATTTATTCTTAGTATATTATGATTATTAAAATAGTAACAAACTCAGAATCCCAGTTTTCATAAAACACAAAAGAGTTGTACCTTCCTGTACTGTTTAGCCACTCCCATGGCAGAAGGAGGAGGAGCCAAACTGGAGCAATCAGGCAAAAGGAACCAATAGCTTTATCTATCTTTAGTAAAAGGGAATTCTAAAAAATCCTAGTATACTGGGACTCTAACGAAAGCATTAACTGTATGTTAATGTCTTTTCCCACACTGTGAAGCATTGGAGAGTGTTGTTTGCATATAACAAACTGAAGCATCTTCTTGAAATTAGACCCTATGTGTGTAGACAGCCCAAGTTCATACAATTTGAATGCAAAAAAAACCCCTTGAAATGGAGTTTAAAATTAAAGAAACTTCTAATATATAGTTCTGTTCTTCTGAATAGATACATGAATAGGTCAATTTAAATGTTTCAGATATTTTGAATCTTTCATGTATAGTTTACATGGTCTTTTTCTCTGTCGTGAATTAATTAACTTCTGAATAGAAGTTAACACACTTGTGCATCAACTTCAGAGAGAATAACTGAATTTTCCTTGAAAGAATACACTCAATTCTATTCAAGCAGAGCTATTGATTGACAAATTTAAGAAACTGACATTTCAAAGCTGCTGGCTCTTTCTTATTCTCACCATGGCACTCTTCACACTTAAATCAACTTCCATGCACGCATGGTAGGTTAGACCATTGCACATGTACACAATTATGCACACACAATTCAAATATCAATTATACAGTACAGCAGTAAGCAGAAACATAAGAGCATTCTCTGCTGTACACTATTCATATTACCAATATTTTTAGTTCAGATTCATCTTTTTGGAAAAAAATTTAGGTCCCAAAAAAGCAAACAATTGTTAAAATTTAAAAGTTGGAACTGAACCTATTCCCACACCCCAAAAATCCTTCCCTAGTGAAAAAGCAGCTGCAATAATATAAAAAAGTTTGGCCATCAAACCCTTGCCTCTCCTAATTTTCTTTCAATTAAAAAAATTGGTTAAAATATTTTAGTATTTTTGACATGAATTAATATCATGTAGCAAATGGAGTTTTTCGATCTAATGTACCAGCTTAATGACAAGAATCACTCCCAAAATAAATACTCAAAAGAGGTATATAGATCATTAGCATCATTAATATTATCTAAAATTTACAAAAATTTGGATTACGACAATTCTTTTTTCTCCCCCATTTGTTTATGTCAGATACACTCTTGCTAAGTAATACTGCACCTGATTGATTACTTGAAGAAATTTCATGAAAGGTAAATTCATTCAATTTTTCAGCTTAGACTAAACAAAGAACATATTTAATACACTGAATCAAATTGGGCATTCTTCCTTCATGATGAAGAGTTTGCTTGAAGAATTTTACAAATTTGAAACATTTGTTACATTGAAGATAAATTAGTGTAAAATGAGCATATGAATTATGGTTATTTAGTGGTAATATGTAGGTATTCTATATGTATTCAGTGGAACTTGTGTATTTTACAAGTCCAAATAAATGATCTTACCTAATACATATTATTAGGTCCCCAAGTATTCAAGCCATATAATCTATAAATTGTACAGTGGATTTCATTTAAGATCATCATATTGTTTCTGGAATCCAGATTTGCTCTTAGTAGGTTGCTCTGCAAAGCCAATTACATTTCTAAACTTTTTATAAATAATTGTTATTTAATAACTGAAACATTACAATTATTTAAAAATGAGTCATTTCTCAAGTCAATAAACTTGCATTGGGTTTACATAACACAAAATACATGTGTGTGACTCACATATGCACACAGATGTGTGACTCAGAAGTAGCAGGAAGCTCTTACCAGCCAAGTGGTGGGGTTATCTGCCCAACACTGCCAGGAGATAAGGGATAAAAGGTGGAAATATCAGGACCTGGTGGATGCCGATTCATGCCTGTTAAAAAATACAGAATGTAAATGATCATTTTAGCCTAAAGAATATTAAAAATAACCTTTAAGCCACCCAAAGTCCCTTTGTAGGAGAGATGGGCGGCATAAAGAATAAATAATAAAACCCCCATGATAAAACAGACAATAGAGCCATTGAATCTAAAAACCTATGAAAAGAAAGATTTGAGTCTGCAGTATAAGGAGGTATTTTCCCCCAGTAGTGATGACGTAAACTACTTTTTTCTACTCTAGCCTGATATCTTCCAGACTATTACTCCTCAACTAGTATCATAGCCATAATTAAAACTGGAGAATTTCATCCAACCTACAGGATAAATAATATAATCACAAATCTTTTTTGAATACAGACCCTTTAGAACAGAATATTGATTTCCACCAAGTTCTCATGATAAATCAATGGTACTCAATTAACTTTGTCCTGTTCTCAAGTAGCTTGTATTGATCTCAGGTAACTTACTTAGACTGGATCCAACTCTATGTCTTCAGGAACATTGAAGGACTGAACACCAAAATTGCATCTTTTATGAGAACAGATTAAAAACCAGCACATCATCCAGTGAAACAATCAGTTTCCTAGATACTATCATTTGGGATTAAATTAAATAAATGAAACTAGATTGTATATTAGCCATTTTTATAATCATGTGACAGTATTTATCAAATATGGTTATCATTCCCAAATGAGGGTTGCAGTTCCCCAACCTGATATGAATAATAGTCAAAAAGTTAACTGGCACCTTATTATCTATCAGTTTTTTGTGACATAAGTTTTCATAAACCAAATACATAGTCACCTCAGTAGGTAAATGTGTATGCATATACCCTAGGTACAAAGAGAAGGAGGTGTCGAAAGCAAAGCCAAAAGGTCAAGCATTGCACAAGAAAGTAGATGCACCACAATATTATGCAGAACACAAATCAGAATGAGTGTGACTTACTTGACTAGTAAGTCAAGTGGAGTCACTAGTAGATTACAATTGGACATAGCACATCAACACTATAAAATCGTATAAAAGGACAGAAGCTTCATCAGGAATACCAATTAAGCAGCTTCCAATTTCTTTTATCTTTCTGAATTAGGAAAACCCTTGTTTTGTTTATCATAGAAGGGCATAATGGACAGATGAATGAATTCTCAGTATTATGGCTGATGTTATTTATTGAGGTGGTATGGAACAGAAGTGGCATCACAATTTAACTTACATTAAGTAGCCCATTAGTGTTGATGAATACCTTCTTTAGACCTAGGTACAGATTCTAAGCAATCATTTAAGGTTGTAAGGATCAATGACTACCTTCCAGGATGTATCCTACATGGATCGTTCTATAGAAGATATACCTTGGCACTTGATGAAACCCTGTCAATCTATTTTTTAACTTGACCGTCTCAAATTAAAGTTGAGTTTTAAGAATTTGTGATGCAATTCCTGGAGAAAGACGTTTCTGAACCCAAAGAATGGAGAAAAGACAGTTATATTGTAGGATCTGGCTGCAGACAACAGTGGTCTTTTCAGTATTTTATGTAGAGATATATCAGTTTAAGATGATGTTAATACATCATGCTTTTTTCTGTTAAGGTGCCTGGAAAGTCGACTTGCTGTAAGGGCATATTTACCAAGGGAGTTTATGTGAAGATGCCATCAATCTGTCTTGAAAAGAGGAGAGGTACTTGGAAGTAGGAACTAAAATGCTTACTAAACCATTAAATACAGCAGTCATTCTATTAGTTCTTTCAAGTATTCATGGGAAAACTTTTGCAGCATTTTTACTGCACTCATCTTTAAAATCTAACATTAATGAACTGTTTGAGAGGCAAGTGTGTAATGTTATGCAGTAATTTTTACAAATTCTTCTATTCTGTTGAAAAATACATAAGCAAAATATAAATGGATTCTGCTGACTGGAAATAAGTTGCTAGTTGCAACCTTGCAGAAAAGTAGGTCTTTATGTAAGACTCCAGTTTTAAAAATTTATGCTTCTTTGTCATAGGTTTGTGTAAAATTGGATTGCATTGAGTAATCAGTTGCGCTCTGCATGGCATTGTGATTACACTGCCCACCCCCTCTTTCATTGCTTGACCACTGGGCCTCTCCCCCTACTCTTCTCCCTATAGATATTAATTTCCTTCTCTCTGTACTAGGATATATATACCTACCCATTAGGTGACTGCTTCATGTATCTGATGGAGTAGGGTCTGGCCCAGAAAAGCTTATGCTACAAGACTTGTAGTTTTTACATTTCTTGATTGATTGTCTCTCTGATTTAAAAAGAAAAAAAGGAAGAAGTTATATGATACACAAGTGATAAAGTAGTAGAGTTTGTGTGACTTTAATAGATTAAGTCTTGAGAAATCATTGGGCAGCTAAAAATATAAGAAAAGACTAGGGGATGAATGAAAGCAGCAGTTTCAAAAAGACATTAGATTTTGTAAATTGCTGCTTATACATTTTATATGGTTCTCTTGAGATGTACAGCTTTTATGAACTTGCTGCCACTGAGGATCAGTGGTTAATTAAAAATCATTTTCAGGCCTGCAATGGTCATACTTGATATGATTCATTTACCTTCTGAGTCTCATTTCAGCTCTGGCTAAGCTCCTCATCATGTCGACTCTTGGGTGCCAAGGTCACTCTTGTAGTAGTTAATATTTTTGGAACAGAGCAAGGAAGTCTCACTGGAAATGATCCATCAATTCACACACTCAAAAGTGTAAAAAAAACATTCTACACATTCTAAAAACCACCTTAAGGATTAAAGGTAATCCAAATCCCAGATGAGTCCTATGGTTTTCATGCTCTATCTAAATCTCGTATCCCAAGGAGATATGATAGTCACAAAGACCATAAAAGTATTGATAGATTTAGTGTATTAAGGAAGAAGCAAAATAAACAAAAAAATGTCTTATTTTATATATTCTATTCTAAATAATAAGAGAGACAAGTGATCAGACTATTTAGAACACGGGTGTCAAACTCGCCACGTCACGTGATGGGTCGTAACATATCGCGACTTTTTTTGCATTGCCAGCAATGGGGTAGGCGTGGCTTCGGTATGATGAAACCGGCCCACGGGCTGGCAGTTTGACACCCCTGGTTTAGAAGGACCAACTATAGTGTAAAATTCAATTAAGAACTTGCAATTAATGAGAACTTCATTCTTCTTGCAGTTGTCTTATATAAACATCTGGTTCACTTTACCAGCCATCCATTTAGCTATACAGGAAATGTTCAAAACTACTTCTCTGCACTTAGTAGCTAAGCTCATACTCACACATACACAAAGTAGCAAGGAGCGATAAATTCATCATGCTAATGGTGAATCTTATTTTACTACATTTATAAAGCTCCTTCACTATTTACTAAATCTCCTACAAACAAAACATGCATTATTTTCCTTGGGATCTCACTATATAAAGTAACTTTAAAGAAATTTGTGAGCTAAAAAAGATTTAATTCTTAAGAAAAAGACTATAATGTCACTGATGGTTCGTAGGGTTATGTTTAAGAGAAGATTTAAAAATTTTCTTTTACAGTAAGATATACTGTATGGGCAGAATACTATAAAGTAAACACAGAAACTATTGAAGCATATAGACAAATTATCTGTTCCATAGTACTTTTCTACTGTACCTACCAAGAATCACTCTAGGCATCTCCAGGAAATAGAGCTAAATAAAAGCATTCCTTCATATGCCAGGAAATAATATAATTAAAGATCATAACTGCTTAGAGGATTGTTTGCATGCATATGCTTTAGTTTCACATTATCAGCCAAGATAAGACATCATGTGACACTACTCCTATCTACTTTGAGCTTTCAGCACAATTCTAGTCTAAGTTACCAAGAGGTAATAGCTAAAACAATCTCAGCATTTTAAGAAAAACAGCCAGAAAATTGTAGAACTTGGATTATCTAAATAATTTGAAATAATACAGTATGTCTATTTCAGTTCTTCCACTTTGCTTCATCATCCTGAGAATTAAAACACCTCTTACTATTTTCATGCACATTAGATGATAGCTAGTTTTATGTATTGCACTAAACCACAGCGTAGTTTGCTTTGTTTTGGCTTAGCAATGACATGGCCACGGGAATTGCAAGTAACTTTGAGAGGGGTCACAATCACCATTCCAAGTCACTCTGGGCGTATTAGTTGAGCTCAGATCTGTAAATTTTACTGCGCTTATGAATTGATTTTCTACCTTGTTACTTTGCTTAACAAGGATATAAGAGTTCCATGAGCAATATTATACTCTTCAACCAATAGGACACATTTTGAAATACCTGATAAAATCCATCATTATATTAAAATTGTTGATCAAACATTCTTAATTTGCTTTGATCAAAGTACTGTATTTTGTGGGTTTTAATGCAGTTAAAATAGACAAAACTCTCCTTTTCCAAAAATGTCTTTTCTTAGGATCAGTGCACAAAATGAGAACAACAAATAAATGAGAAGAGAATAAAGATCCTGGAGCACAGGGGAACTACCAGAGGACTGGAAAAGAGCTGATGTAGTTCCCATCCTCCAAAAAGGAAAAAAAATGGATCCAGGAAATTACAGACCTACCAGCCTGACCTCAATACCTGGGAAGATACTGGAAAAGATAATCAAACAACGAATCAACGAACACCTAGAGGCAAACAAAGTCATTACTAAAAGCCAACATGGGTTTGTCAAAAATAGATCATGTCAGACAAATCTTATTGCATTCTTTGACCAAGTGACAAAATTAGTGGATCAGAGGAATGCTGTGGACATAATTTACTTGGACTTCAGTAAGGCATTTGATAAAGTAGATCACAACCTACTACTTGACAAGATAGAAAAATGTGGGGTAGACAGAACCACCACCAGATGGATCCGTAGCTGGCTGACCGGCCGTACTCAGCGAGTGGTCCTCAATGGAACTGCATCTATATGGAGGGAAGTGTGTAGTGGGGTGCCCCAGGGCTCTGTTCTGGGCCCAGTACTCTTCAACATCTTCATCAACGATTTGGATGAAGGGATAGATGGGGAACTCATCAAATTTGCAGATGACACCAAGCTGGCAGGAATAGCCAACACTCCAGAAGACAGGCTTCAGGTACAGAAGGATCTGACAGACTTGAACACTGGGCACTAACTAACAAAATGAAATTCAATGGTGAAAAAAGCAAGGTTCTACATTTAGGCAAGAAAAACCAACTGCACAAGTACAGTATAGGTGGCACCATGCTCAATAGTAGTAACTGTGAGAGGGACCTCGGAGTCCTAGTAGACAATCACCTAAATATGAGCCAGCAGTGTGCTGCAGCTGCCAAAAAGGCCAACACAGTGCTAGGCTGCATTAACAGGGGGATAGAATCAAGATCACGTGAAGTATTAATACCACTTTACAAGGCCTTGGTAAGGCCACACTTGGAATACGGCATCCAGTTTTGGTCACCACGATGTAAAAAAGATGTTGAGACTCTAGAAAGAGTACAGAGAAGAGCAACAAAGATGATTAGGGGACTGGAGGCTAAAACATATAAGGCACGGTTGCTAGAATTGGGTATGTCTAGTTTAACGAAGAGAAGGACAAGGGGGGACATGATAGCAGTATTCCAATATCTCAGGGGCTGCCATAAAGAAGAGGGAATTAAGCTATTTTCCAAAGCACCTGAAGGCAGGACAAGAAGCAACGGGGGAAACTAATCAAGGAGAGAAGCAACCTAGAACTAAGGAGAAACTTCCTGACAGTGAGAACAATTAATCAGTGGAACAGCCTGCCTCCAGAAGCAGTAAATGCTCCAACACTGGAATTTTTTAAGAAGAGACTGGACAGCCACTTGTCCGAAATGGTGTAGGGTTTCCTGCCCGAGCAGGGGGTTGGACTAGATGACCTCCAAGGTCCCTTCCAACTTTATTATTATTATTATTATTATTATTATTATTATTATTATTATTATTATAAAGTGAGCAAGCTATGACTATAAAGATTCCATTTGCAATATGCTATTTATGCAAATTAGGGTTTTCTTTGGTTGTTGCTATAAAGATCATGAGGTATAAATGATAACTACATGAGGAATGAGAAAAAAAGAGTAACTGTTTTAAAAATATTTTCCCTTTTTCAGATAATATGCAAAAATAAGATTAATGTTTTTCATTTAAAATATGTGATGATTCATTCTTTTTTTATTCTATTAAATGTTTTAATTTTTAAATTTGCAGAAATATATTATTGTTTTACCTGACACACAGATTAAAATTTAATTATTAAAAATAAGTGGGTTATTTATTTTTTGCCTAAGCCAGGCACTAAAGAAACCATTACATTTTTTTCCGTGGAAAGACATATATATTCATTTTTTTTTTCATTTGAGAGGGTAATGGTAAACCTTGAGAATTCTTGGTTGAGCATCTTTTCTGACCTCAATCATTTTGATTTTACAAAATATAGTTTCTTGATTAGAGAATAAACCAATACCGATGGCTTCAATTATTTGTGAATAGTCTCTTCCAGTAATCTAAGGGAATTGAAGGACTAGATTGTGGAAACTAAACTTTTTCTTTCTTCTATGATTACATCTCTCTCTTTTCTCCCATTAGCATCTTCTTCTTGATCATAGAAGGAAACCTGGCCACAAACAATGATTAGAGGGTTTGCAAAACTCCCCAACCACAAGCACCATCAGTGGAATGAATTTTAAGTGGTTTGCAGGCAGCATTAACAATTAAGAAGCCCTTTCACTCCCATGGAATAGAGAAGTCAGTGTAAGCCACTAAGGACTTCCTCCATCACCAACTGAGTAGACTGGTCCAATAAAGGCCAGCTGCTGCAGAGGAGCCATTTGTGACTGAGCTTACCTAGCAAGATCCATCATGACTGATCAAGGAGAAAGAGGTGCAAATACATTTCATAGACACCTAATCCTAATCCTTAAAAAGTGTAATTAATACATACACAAAGCTCATCTGACATTTATGTATGCATAAAATAATAAAAAAACAAGACCCAAACTATGGATATACCAAAAAAAAAAAAACATTTACAAATATACTGGTTCTCAAAACTTAGTAGATAAAGTCTACCTATAGTGGATCATTCTGTAACGTATTATTTAACTACTTAAATGTATTAATAAAAGATCTATTTAACATGTTACTCAGAAAAAGCTTTTCATTTTTTTTAATTCTAGTTGACTCCTGATCAAGAGGAAACTTCTACTGAGATAAAAACTGCTGCATTCAAGTGATTTTTGTTTTGCCCTTAGAGTTTGAAACTTCATCAAGTGCTTATGGAAACCAGAGATCAGAGTTTGAAAAACCAGTCTATAGATCTCAAAAATTATCCAAAATTGCATATACTCAAGCTTAAAAAAAGAAAAAAAGATATATCTAAATAAGTACCCGAAAGAGAAAGATGATACTATTTAAAGTAAGTAAAGTAAATATTGTCAGTTATATAACTTACTACAATCAATTTATGAAAAAAGTGGTGACAATTTGCCTTCATGATCTTAAAGTAGAAATGAACATAGGTGTACGACAAGACAATACAATATCACCTATCCTTTTCTCAGCCTGCCTTGAAAAAGTATTTTGCAAACTAGACTGGGCAAAAGATGGAATAAAAATCAATGACATCTATTTAAATCACTTAAGATTTGCAGATGATGTTGTTCTCCTCTCACAAGACCCAGAAGAGCTATAAAGATACATACATATGCTACCTGTTCTAACATATGCCGGTGAAACACGGACACTAAACCCACAATCAACACAAAAGCTACGAGTGGCGCAAAGAGCCATGGAAAGATACATGCTCGGCATTAAAAGACAAGATAGAAAGACCTGCAAATGGATTAGAGAACAAACGAAAGCATACGATCCCACTTGATAAAAAGCATCCACGAAAGAGACCTAAAACAAGATGGATCGACAACATCAGCAAGTATTGTGGGCCCAATTGGCCGAAGAAAGCTCAGGACGTATTGGTTGGAAACATGCGGATGAGGCCTTTATCCTGCAGTAGATAGACAATGGCTAGAATGATGACAAAACTGCACACTAGTTTGTATACACTTACAGTTATAAAACCATCACATGTTTCACATACAGTAAATGAGAATATTTACTTTAAAGGGTATCATCTTTCTTTTTCAGTTTCCAGAGAGGTAGTAATGTTATAGGAAAAATACAGGCTTGTTATTTGAAAATCTAAATTATTAGGGCATCAACTTCTCTTGATCAAGGTATGTCTCTTCAAATATAATAATGATAATGAAAATGATAATAATAGTGATAACAATAATAATAATTTAAAAAATAAAAATAAAAAATAGAGTTGGAAGGGACCTTGGAGGTCTTCTAATCCAACCCCTTGCTCAGGCAGGAAACCCTATGCCAGTGATGGCGAACCTTTTAGAGACCAAGTGCCCAAACTGTAACCCAAAACCCACTTATGTATCATCAGCTGCCAGGTGGGCGTGGCCCATTGGGTGGGCATGTTTGCAGTAGTAACGGCAGACTGGGTGGGACTAAAAATTTCAATCAATTCCAACTTTGCAAGATCTTTTTTTTTCCTGCGAGAAGTTGAAATTGATTCATTGATTGAACTTTTTTTTTTTTTTTGCACATGGTGGCGGAGGCGAAAAGGTTTTATAAAACCCAGCTGAAGGCCTAGGACTGGGGTGATGGCGTGTGTGCTCACAGAGAGGGCTCTGCGTGCCACCTGTACCATGCATGCCACGGCCCTATGCCATTTATGGTTTGTTCATGGATAGAATGAATTAGAAGGAAGTGACATGAAGGAGTTAAATACAGAGATAAGAACACAGGACAACCATTCAAAAACAATGATGGCTTGATTAAGATATATAGAAAAAAATTGAGGCATTGTTTTTAGATTATGCTAAATACCACGCTGGAGGGTTCTACTTTATTTTATAAAAGTTATAAAGACTACAGAGATACAGCACAATGATTAGATGACCTTAAACAGAGAAACTTTTACATCTGGACTGAGGTTTGCAAAGCAAGAGAAGCAAGGTAAACAAATCATTATTGATCACTGCATGGTTTCTCATTTTAGCCAACAGTGTTTCATAATAGTATTTCACAAGGATGACTAAAAACACCCATTAGGTTTTTGGCTATCAATAGGCAATTGGCATGCTATATTACCCACAGAGATGTGAAGCTGATATAAATATACTTTTGGATATGATTCAAATGGCTACTTACTGATATAATTATATTAGAAAATAGAAATTAGGTATTTTTTTAAAGTGTATGGTCAAACTGATTTTACAAAAGTGCCTGAGAGCAAATAAAAATTAATCTAGTCAAGTTCAGGTAGTCCTTATTTTGCAACTGCCTCATTTAGGGACCATTTGCAGTTACAACAATGATAAAAAAGGAACTTGGTGACCAATCCTTGCATTTATGATCTTTGTGTCTGTACAGCAAAAAAAAGCTGAGGTATGATCATAAGCACAGTCAACAGTTTCACTTTGCAACCACTTTGGTTAATGACCAAGGTTTTTTTTAAAAGGTAAAGGAATAAAGGATTTTATTCTGCCAGTTATTGCCGACTATAGGGGACACTGCTCATCTCTGTTTCAATGCCATTGAACCAGTGCTGTCCAAAGACATTTCTGCAGCAATGTAGCCAGCATGATGTCACAGAGCACTGTTACCTTCTTACCAAAGTGGTACCTATTTAATCTACTCGCATTTGCATGCTTTTGAACTGCTAGGTTGGCAGAAGCTGAGGTGAGGACGGGAGTTTTTGAACCTGGGCTGCCAGCTTTCCAGCCAATAAGCCTAGCGCCTTAACCACCAAGCTACTGTGCCATTTCCAAGACCAAGTTACCGTTCCCAATTATAGTAGCTGAATGAGATATACCCAGTGGTGGGATTCAGCTGGTTCGCACCACTTCGGCAGAACCGGTAGCTAATTTTTTGTTGCCCAGGCCCAGAATGGACTTCCAGAAGTGGCATCCACACAAAGAACCGGTTGTTCACATATTTGAATCCCACCACTGGGTATACCTGTACTGCAAATATAACATCACATGAGAGGGAAGCAATTTAGATTTCTTTAAAGAAAGCTTATTTTAATCTTTAATATGTCATATGGCTAGTAATAGAAAACAACAGTGGCATTGTCTTTTCCTTTAAGTGGACCCAAATCTTTAGATATTTTAGAATTTCTGGGCTCCACTTCAAATGCAACAGGACAGAGGTAATCGGGAAAAAGGAGAAAGGTAGATATTTGAATCCAGCAGTGCTATAAGATAGTATTAAAATATCCTTTTCAGGCATCTGAGGTTCTCAAAAGAAAACACAAGAGAGATTTTCTCCTTTCAATAGTTGTAAAAATGGAAGGATTAGCTCACCTTGTTTTGTGTTGACATCTGAGGGGAGGTGTGAAGGATGTGTCCCTGGAGAAAAATGTTCATCGCTGTAGGTGATGAGTGGAGTGAGAGGGTGTACTGCATGGGAAGGTTGTACCACAGGTACTTTGTTGGACTGCAAACAAAAACAAAAGGCTTGAGTAGCATTTCTTTCTTTTACTTGTTTTTTCTTAAACTAATAGGCCCAATAAAAATAGTGCACTTTTAATTGCCTCATTGGGGACAATTTAACTCTGTTTCATAACCATCAATACTCACACATGCTAACTCTCACAGTAGGTGGAGATTCAAATAATGGTTTGTTAAATAAGCCACAAAAACTGGATTTACCCAGACTACCAAGCCATTAATAATACAATGACTGGGTATATAAAACATGTTAAAATAAAATCAAACAAAGCTAGGTTCAGGACAATATGTGAACTCAACCACAGGTTGAAGATTATACCTATCTAATTCAAAACAATAGCCATTGATCAAATTTTACAGTCCTCCCCACCATCTGCATGATAAGTAGCCAGGGACTGGCAGACACATCACTATGTTGCTCATTTGAGACGGCGAAAATCAGGTAGGAGAATATCAAAACTTGGTTAGCCAAGATGCATTGTAGAGCTAACATGGAGTAATAATTACAAAAGGCTAGAAACTACACATAAAAAGTAGTTTTATCATGGCATCCGGGCCACAAAACGCTTATTTACCAGAAGTCTGAGGATATTTTGTAACTTCATCTAGTCCTACTGTGATGAGTTCTACTTTTGTGTGTTCTTCTGGGCACCTGGGAACATTTCTAAACAAAATACTAAGAGACAACCCATTCTCTACAAGATTGCTTAAGGGATCAAAGACATTCTTGAAAATAAAGACAATACCAAAGACTTTCCTTTACAGCACACCAAGCTATTTTTTAATTATTATTTTAAACCAAAGGATTCCTATTCAGCCTAAATATGTCCAAACACATATCATTTGTTAGCATGTAAGTATAGTAGTGCAGTCTTATACTACCAATGCTGAATCACAGAAGTCTGATGCTAAAATCGAACAACTTGTTTGGCCTCGTATTTAACAAAAGAAATGTGCTAAAGATCTGGGGATCATAACTAGACAGAGACTTCATCAAATGGAGCTTGATTCTTAGTAACTACCACAACAAGCAGTTTTCTTAGCAGTTTTAATGATGTAATTTGCTTTTGCATTCTTCTATAATTCTTTCCAATTTCTACTCTGCAGCCCTAGGTCTTACATCCGAATACAAACCTGATCTGACCCTACTTAGCTTTTGGCGATTGGGGTGTTATCAGCTGCATAGTGTTTTCTGTCTTCCTAAAAGAGAAGCAATGCTTTTGCTACAAAATGGAATTCAATAGTCAAGGTAAAGGAAGTCTTCTCTGAAGCATGGAAAGAAATCAAGCTATTCTGTTGATGGGTGCAACAATCCCCTCAAGCTGAAAAGTATTAGAGTTACCACAGTAATCCCCATTTTTTTTCATACATACATCTATGCAAAACATGAAAAATATGTCTGAGACTCATTTGCATTATTAAAACATGTTCTTTGGTTCATTCCCCCTTTTCTGCACTCAAGAAAAATCTCAGTATAATTTGAAAACAGTGTAAAACCCTTTCAGCATTCTTTGAAATAATCACAAATATACATTCATGTTGGATATGCTTCTGGGAAGTGAAGAGAGATTCATTCCAAAATGCAGATATTGTTCATTAAACCTTCACTCATAAGATAGTGGAAACAAAAAATTGAATATTTTTTCATTGACATTATTTAAATCATATATTATTTGTACGATAGACCATATTTCAAACACAGTACCAGAGTCTATAAAAATGCCACATTTTTTTTTAATCTGCTACTTTTTCTTTGCATACTTTCCCTTGTTTCCCGAGAACTACCTTAAGGAACTTGCATTAGCAAGTAGTATCATTTTAATGTCTGACCTATCCCTCCAGTCATATAGCTCAGAATCTTCTGCATGGATTTTTGCTAAATTATGCTATCCTTCCTCTCCTCTTAATTTTACGGTTTTCAACACAGATTTGCTTTCCTGTGGGAAGGAGATAAGAACCTGAGGATTTTAATTTAAGCTTTGGCCTTGTCTTATATTTTGCAAGAGAGAGAGAGAGCGTGCACACGCGTGCATGCACAAGCAGGAGAGAGAAAAGGCGATGCCACTCATAAGTGGTTGAAAGCCATTAAGCATTAGGTCCATTATTTGTCACGAAATAATAAAGCAGAATGAATTTCCATTAAAATATATGAGTTAGCATGCAAGAGATATTTGAAACAACAATATATCTTCCCGTTGTTAAAGAAAACACATATTGATAAACATTGAATAACTATTTCCAGATTATCTATACCTATAAGTATCAACTGACTGGGAAGATTTTTTTTAAACCAATATATCTGAGATTATACAAAATAGAATTTACAGCAACATATCACCCCCAGAACATTTGAAAAGCTAATTATAACATTTGTGCTTAAATGTAACTGCTTCCAACACAAATTTCCCATCTAAACAGTTATCATTATAATGCCACTGTGCTTCTTTCTTTGCCACAAGGAGCTCTTTTACATTCTTCCTTATTATAAATAAAATGTTCCATTACTGTAGTTCCTGAAATGCTAAAATATCTAATGAGAAGAACATTTCTACAGTTTTCCCCCATATTATAGTCAACAAAACAGATTAAGAACAATTTCACACAACAGCCTAAGTTGCTCATCTTTCATGCTGTTCCCAGTTGTTCCTTTAAAAATTCCATTGTGGACTCCAATGGTTTGGCATTGGGGCTGTTTCATGTTCAAAGACTTGATATCTGATCCACTTTTAGGTAGGTCCACTCCTCCTTTAAATAAAAGGTGAGCCATCCATGCAGTGTTGGGACAAACTGAAACTAGAGATTTCACCTAAAGCTTCACATTTTAGCCAGAAAAGTGTGTTTATGGCTCTGTCCAGACCTTTGGTCAGAGTGACTGAAGCCTCCTTTTAACTTGCTTTTCTTTCCTTTTCTTTCTGTTTTGTTTCTTATACTGCAACCTTTACTCTTTTTGTTTCTTGTCACTTTCAATATCTTGTTTATCATGTTTGAAATAATTTGTAAAAAAAACCCAGAGTCTCTGAGAGTCAGATGGCATAGACATTTAAGTAATAATGATGATGATTAAAAAAAAAATCAAAAATTGAAATCCAGTCATTGACAAAAACCATAAGAATCCTTAGCACAGATACTGCATAGCAATAGAATTTATCTTAGATGAATGTGCTATAGTAGCAACAAATTGGGATAAAATCACAAATGAATAGAAATGTCAAATGGTCAAACCTTCTGGAGCCATCAGGATAAAGCCTACAAGTATCTGGGCCTTTTATAGTTAGATAGCATCAAGCATGGAGACATTTAAAATGAGATTAAGAAAGAAAATATCCAAGGTGTGAAAAAAATGCTAAAGATAAAGCTGTATGGTAGAAACAGCTTCAAAGCATCAATACCTTAATCAAAGCTGATATAATACACTGCTAGAATTATTAGCTGGACACAAGCTAAACTTACTGTAACTGTTTGGACCTCAAAACAAGAAAGCTTATGACTACTATTCACTGCGTATTACATTCCCATAGTGATATTGATAGATTGTTCCTGCACTTCAGAAATGGAGGGAAAGATTTATTTCAAGTCAAAGAAATTGTCAAAGAAGAAAAGCATTCATTGGCTGATTATATAAAAGACTGCCAGCAGTGATGCAAATTAAAAATTAGAACTTATTGAATGTATAGTAAATGAAACATAAATATGAAGCAATGTGATATAAACAATAACAAAATACTGAGAATGAAAAATATTACATGGTCAGTTTCTACAAAAGATGAAAGGGAAAGTGCATAAAGGTAAAAACTGGCAATGGCTTACAATTGAAACATTTAAAAAAGAAACTGAAAGCTTGATTTTGCTACTCAGGAGCAAGCTATTCAAACTAATGCAATCAAGGCAAGAACTGAAAAAATCATCAAATGATTCAAAGTGAAATTGTGCAAAGAAGCTGAAAAAACAGTGGACCACCACCTAATTAGCTGCTGTAAAAAGATTGCATAGACTGATTACAAACAGTGGAATTACAAAGTAGCAACAATGGTGCATTGGAAGATCTGAAACAAATAACATTTGCGTGTAAGCAAGAACTGGTGGGATCACAAAATAGACAAAGTAATAGCAAATAAAAAAGCTAAAGCAGTCTGGAACTTAGAAGTCAGACAAGCTTCTGCCACATAACGCTCAAGACTTAACAAGAAAGACAAAAACGTCTGGATACATAGTGGATATTGCAATACCTGAGGACAATAGAATAGGAGAGAAAGAACTGAACAAAATCACATAATAGAAAACCTAGAAGTAGAAACAGAACAAGTAGGGCAAAGGAAAGCAAGGTAATACCAATAATAATAGGTATCTTGGGTACTATTCCAAAATATCTGGAGCATCAATTGAATGCTGTCAGCATTGCAAAATCATCAGTCATCAATTACAAAAAATAGCATTATTTGTAACAGCTCACATCTTGCAACAATACCTTTAATTAATATATATGAAGCACATGAGCCCTCAAGAAACCTTATGTCATCAAAGGACAGAAACACATGAATTATATAGTAAAATTATATATATAGCATTTTATATAATATTTTATAGTATACTAAAAGGTTACTATATCATACTGAAATAATTCAGTGGGTAATTACATATGCATGACAATTGTTATCAGTAGGGCAACTTTCTAAAAACCCAGTGCCTCTAAAATTATTTTGGACAGCAGTTTCTAGAATTCCAAATGAAACTGATGAGATATAGTTGAAATCATTTCTAGGGACTCAGATTTAGATTTAGAAAGGCAGCTATTGGCTGATCAGATTGCATATTTAACAAGATCAACTATGGCTCCTCTCTCTTCTCAAGTCCTGTAGCCTCATCATGGTATAAGGAGGCATTGTTGGGAGTGTATGCCAAAGAATATATAATCCCATGAAGGTCATCCAAGATATGAAGGTTATTCTAATTGCCTGATTAAACCAAGGGACCACCTTTATTTGGCTGCAGTGATATACGTAGATATGGGAGATGGATGGTCATTTAGTGATGATCATGCCATTTAGTGACAATAGCAAAGATATCATTTCATATTGCATGGGAAAAGCTATGATAAACCTCTCCAGCATTTTATTAAGAAAACTACATAGATCTGCACATAAATTGACTGCACATGAACTGAACAAGTTCCAAGTTACGCTAAAGGGGTAGAAGCAAGCTAACTAGTCTCAGTTACATGATCTTCAGCATATTGTCACCATTTTCAATAAAAATATCATAAACAGCTTTGAAATCTGGAACTTCATTGATAAGGAACCAGAAAACTATGGAGTGAAACTAAAGAAATTGTTAGGGAGGAATATGGAAAGAAATCACCAAAGTCCAAGAAACAGAAGAACGCAAACTGGATGTTAAAATACATGGTGAAAATTGCCAAAGAAAGAGAAGAGAAACACAAGAAAGCATGTATCTCAGAAATGATCTTAACAAAGAATTTCAGAGAGCTATTAGAAGACACAAGATGCAGTTGTTTTTCATCTATAAACAGAGCAAAGACAGAAACAGAAATGGAAGAAGATTCCAAAAGATCTCTGAATTCAGAAGTTTTCAGCCTTAAATTGGTATGATGTCAATGATCACAGAGTAACCAATCAAAAATCAAATTAAGACTGAAAGAGTATTCTGAATAGTAGAGATGTCTACATTCAAGATAGCTTAGAAGGTATTTTTCAGTTGCAAGTGCTTTTAGGTGAAGCTAGATCATTTCAGTTATACCAAATCAAAAGACTATAGAAATAGAGCAAGCAACAGAAGAAGAAAACTAAACTTTGCCACCAATTTTGGAGAATGACACAGAGGCTAACAGACTGGAAAGGGTCAATCAACATACTAATATAAAAATAATAATAATGCAAACTATTGTACAATATCCTTAGGACCATCTAATGCAGATGAACTTCTATTCCTTATTGTAAAAGATGCACTATGCATTTTTGTATTCTTTTCTTGATATTGAAGTCATCTTCAAAGTCATCCTTACTGGTGTATTATCTATTGGGGCAGCACTGCTTTTGTCCAGTATTGGTCATAACTTGTAGGACACATGTCACTGATGAGCATCACCATGGGTCACCGAAACTACATGACTAGTGATAAATATGAAATTAGAAAACTTTTAAACTATAACATCTTCTTCCAATGTAGACATTTTACTAATTCCTTAATCTACCAGTTTACACAACGTCCATCTATTCAGAAACCTATTTCTTCATCTTCATTCAGTTTGTTGCTCACTTTACAGTGTTCAGTTAATACCTTCAAATGACTTAGCATGGGTTTAACTTTTTTGTGATAGTTTATATCTTTCACAGGGTGACAAGTATTTTAAAATATCTGTCATAAAAATAAACAGAGTTCATAACTTGTTTATTTGATTTCTTCCTGTATCAGTCCAAATGCCCACAATATAAAATAATCAAATCGAAATGTTATTCAAGAAAAGAAAATACCACCTAATGTGCTAAATCACAAAATAACTCAAAAATATTGTGAATGATAATGATGATGATGATGATGATGATGATGATGATGGGAGGGACCTTGGAGGTCATCTAGTCCAATCCCCTGCTCAGGCAGGAAATCCTATACCATTTCAGACAAATGGCTGTCCAGTCTCTTCTTAAAACCTTCCAGTGTTGGAGCATTCACCGCTTCTGGAGGCAGGTTGCTCCACTGATTAATTGTTCTAACTGTCAGAAAATTTCTCCTTAGTTCTAGATTGCTTCTCTCCTTGATCAGTTTCCATCCATTGCTTCTTGTCCTGCCTTCAGGTGCTTTGGAGAATAATTTGATTCCCTCTTCTTTATGGCAGCCCCTGAGATATTGGAACACTGCTATCATGTCACCCCCTCGTCCTTCTTTTCATTAAACTAGACATACCCAATTCCAGCAACTGTTCCTTATATATTTTAGCCTCCAGTCCCCTAATCATCTTTGTTGCATCTTTGTAAAACAAATTGAGTTTCTAAGCCAAACACTGCAACAGTGTGGCTCTTCTAAACTAGCACAAACTGAAGCATTAAGCATTAAGTCTCCTGTATCATTTCTTAAACAGTTATGAGGTGCAACCTTTCCAGCCTGAAAACATTTCAATCTTGAAATGACCATTTCAAAGTTTCAGAATATGATACAAAATGTGGCTGTTGTTAGCATACATTTTTTCCCACGCTATTGTTGTAAAAAATCTGAAAATATTAAGACAACTACAGTAATATAGCATTTGTTTGGGTCATTTGTTAAGCTCGGTACTTGGTGTCATCAGCATGCATTAAAAAAATGCAGAAATTCCATTTGGCTGGAGATATTTTGTTGAGCTTTGATATTTCTACATTTTGTGAATGGTTTGTCTTATTAATATAATAACATTAAACATGAGTAAGGAAGAACCACCACCTCTTCATTTTTTTATCTAATAACTTCTGTAAGTCAAGGGAAAATATTGGGAAAAAACAATTTGGGTTTTTTCCTGGGGTAATGCTTGATAGGCTGGTAAAAAAACCCCACAAGAATGCCAAATTTGTTAACTGAGCTCATCAAGGATGTAGGATGTCATTGCTTACAGAAAACCTGCATAGGAACTTTTTTAAAAAAAATGAAGACTATCTCACAGAAATAGAGGGAGTACATTTTAAGTCTGATTGGCTTTACTTTTAGGCCAGATTTATAGTGTTCAGACTATTCACTAGAACATGCTAATTGAAAGAAATGTTGAAAAGATTAGCTGCTCTCTTTGTCCTATAAGTTATTTAGAGGGTTTATTTAGAAAGAAACAAAAAGGCTTCTATTTATTCTCCTCTGTTGAAGGTTTCCTAATAACAAATTCTTATCTCAACAGATCTTTCTAAGGGGTGAGAACAAAGATGTTCCCAATAATTTCAAAAATAGATGTTAATGTTTCCAAAAAGTCATACGGTTTATGCAGTTCTGATGACAGACATCCAACATGGTCAAGAACCCCAGTTATTCTTGTAGTCCTAGGATGGAAAACAAGACTAAAGCTGTTGATCAAAACATATTGAGTTTAGTACAGAACAAAAACAAGGTAAATTTTATTCCACTGAGTTAACTGGAAATGTTCTATGGCACATTTCAAATGCCTACTTTGTTCCAAGTTCAAAATTAACTATTGTTTCATTTATACCCATAATTGTAAGCAATTATAAATCATTTAAAAACCATTTATAGTATATTCCATCATTGATATATGTTCCATTATTTATATATGCCTTGATTAATTTACTTATTAATTGATTGTAAGCTCAATGAAGCCCGTTTATTGTTCAGGCTTAAATTTTATGTTATACTCTGGAAAAAGAGAAAGAAAAGTATTAAACTTCATGATTTGTCTCCTTAAAGCAACTGCATCTTTCTTTCTTTCTTTCTTTCTTTCTTTCTTTCTTTCTTTCTTTCTTTCTTTCTTTCTTTCTTTCTCTCTCTTTATCTTTCTCTCTCTCTCTCTTTCTTATTTCCTATTTCTAAAGGCTGGAAAAAAATCATGGCTGTTTTATCTTGATGAAAAAAGAGGCTTCCACATAATTTCTTTCAGAGCATAAGCAAGTACAGAAATACTTTTAAAGAAAAACCAAATATATTGCAACTTTTCCTTCCATGGCTTCTTCCCAAGATGTTGGGACTTTAACTCTATATTTTTTACAGCAACATGCTAAAAGATCTAGAAAGTACAGTCTTGAGAAACACTACTCTGTGTTATGTAGTATGAATATATACTAGAAATAGATAGACTTCAATAGCCTAAACATCCTACTATTTGAGAATTGATATAATTTAAAAAAATGAATGCAAATATCTCTTCATATTCCATTTCTTTAAGTAAATTGTCTCCCATCCCAAGATCATAATAGCATCATTGAGATGCTAAGTGTATTGGGAGTATATTTTGAATATTTATTTCCAGTAATACTTTCAGCCCATTTTTCATAAAAAGTAATCCCAAACCAATGTGAAGTAAACAAAATAAACCAGGGTTTGACTTAAGCTAAATTCCAAAAACCATAATTATAAAACAACTTCATGTATCAGAAATATACTAAATGATACAGCATTTAGTATATAAAAGTAGGTCTTTAGTGAAAATGTCTGGGCAAAAGATCAGGACATGTGAAGTTCCAATTTATTGCTAATTATGCCTATGCACAAAAATCTACTCAACTAAAATTAAGCACTATCTTGGTGCTAGATTAAGATCAATTGAATTCAAGAGGCGTTTGGACTTAGTTCATTTGTAGCTACATAGGCTGATTCCTTCTTTGATACCACCTCCTCATATAGAAAGTTGATTGCACTTACAGACAAAACTGAAAGGGATGGAATCCCATATTTGAAATCTCTGTATCAAAAAGGTTCCCTCTTGCATTTTGCATATTGAGTGATGACCAAGTGAAGCATCTTCTAGATCAGGGGTCCCCAATCCCTGGTCCACAGACTGGTACCAATCCGTGGCCCGTTGGGAACCATTTGTGCAAGCAGCAGGCATGCGCGCTCAACCATCCCTTACCCCATTCTGCTGCTGTTGCCAATCTGCAGAGCCAGAAAGATTGGAGATCGCTGTTCTAGATGACATCTCTACTCCAACTTAATTTCCAGACTGGAAATTTCCAGACTGGTACAGAAAGGATAGGATCATGTATTAAATACCAAAGCTCCAAGCTGTACAGAATTTTATGTCATGGTACAAAATTTTGAATTTGGCTTAGTATACATCATCTTGTTACAATAGGCTGCACACTTAAAATCAATAACTATATATTAATAATCTGAAAGTTTAGCTTTTAATCATCATAAGGAAACCATAGAACTATTGCTAGCTTTATCTTGATCAAAGAAACCAAAGGAACACTTTCAACAATATAGTGTTTCAATATGTGTAAACATGAGTTGTTGGTATGTATTTTTGTATGTGATATTATTGGCTTATTTCAAATATAAAAAAATCTATGTTCCTTTGCATACACACACAGAGGGAGACATACACTTGCTACTAAGGAGACTTTTAACTGATGATTCCAGATTTTTCTTTATACTCCCACAACTAAAATCCTGTTCAAAATCGGTTTATCACTTCTTAGACAGCTCAATGAATACATCCTCACTTCTTGTATTATTTCAGTCTTAGAATTTCACACTTGTCTATTCTTAAATGGAATGCTTCAGTTTCAACCTGCTATTCTGCTTCTTTGTCTCTGAATGATATCACTATATAACACTCCATTCAAAATGTCTCCCTGTTAGACTGGTAATCTCCAACGAGGCAGCCTCAGCTGATTATTATAATAGTCTCAACAGAGGTTGGTTACTTCTTCTACCCTATAATTCATGTAAAGCTCCTAAAAAATAAGTTCCAGAGTTTTTATTAGTCCTCTTCCATCTCAACAAGAAACCTTTCAGTTGGTGTCTGTTAAGGGTCAAGGGTGCAGGATACTTTGTACAGAACGTGGTATGCAGCAGAATTGAACCAGGAAACGCAAAACTTCACACTGGTATAAAAATAAATAGTCCAGTGTCATGCTTTAAAGCATCTTATCATATGGATGTCATAATGTATTATGAGCACTGAAGGTTAGTGGTAAAGAAATATTCCATCTTGTTAGCCTAGGAATGGACTTATAATAGCTTCACTGACTAAGCTAAAAGAGGGTATTACACCTTATAAGAAATTACCTGTAATTGTAGGCTTCACATCTTTTGCAATATCATAGTTGTTTTATAACAAATGCTCTGCAAGTGAGGATACCTATTTAATAATAGCAAAGCTAATTACTTCTCAATAATTACATCTTTAATACACCAGTACTTCCATCTTTTCATTAAAAACTGGAATGAGATTTTACAATATTTTGCATTTTGAGCTGTGAAATGAATTCCTTCCATTTGTAACCTACATTGCATATTTTTTGTCAAAACTCAATCAAATAGATCAAGATTTGTTATTAGTTGGGCAAGACTTTAAAATGGGTTCCCCAGTCACATTTACTGTCTAATTCTCCCTTCACAAGGATTACCAACTCAAATATAGCAAGAAATAAATAGGGGGAGGGAGAGAGCGGAGAGAAAGAAAGCCTTTTAAGAAGGGGTACAATTAATAAAAACTAAGGTTACATATAGGAAGCCAAATTATAAAATAAAAAACAGATTGACTATTTGTAAGTATGGCTCTTTAAGTGGCAGTTATCAATTAAATAATTTAAATAAAAAGTCTCCATCTTTAGTGGTTGAGACTATGTAAGCAACAATAAGGCATAGGTACCTCAAAAGCCCAGATATTTGTGGAGGGTAAAGGGTTAGGAAGGGCTCTGTGCATTGCTCAATATCATTCAATGGAAATAAATATTATCACCTGATTAACATGAAAGATGGCTAAGGTCCAATAGTTGAGCTCTTGTCTTCTTAGTATAGCTACAATGAATTTGCTGAACTAACAAGACACAATTGCATACTTCTTTGTCTTTCTAGAAGATGAGGAAATGCATTGCCATTTCCTGCAGAAATTATTTATACCAAGCCATACATGTCTGATGGTTGGCAGTTATGTTATCTCCTTACCTGCATGGTTATGTGCACTAGGATGGGGATCAAAAGATTCAAGAATGATGACATACATGACCCTCCCTTTATGGATTTTACCAGAAGGTGATGACATGAAAAATGGCCCAGAATGAATACTTAAAGGAACAGTAGTAGCTTCTGCCCAACAGAGACAATTATAATCCTTGTGGAATGAAGACCATAGGGGATTGATGTAAAATAAGTTGCAAAAATTCTAAAGCTTTAGAAATCAGAGATGAATGCATCTGCTACTAATATTTGATGAAGAATGAAAAGGTGGAGTATAAGGATGGAACATGTGAAGAGGTATTCTATCTTTAATTTGTGTCTCAGACACTGATTGGAAAAGAAATGAACTTTATGAACTACAGCCTCAAAATAATGCTTGCGCAGAACTGAGGAATCCAATAGAGGGAGGCGATAACAAAGACAGCTTATCAGAAAAAACGATATTGAGTCTTCTTTTCTTGCACAGTGTTCTAAGTCTTGTGCTTGGCTGATCATTACACAGTTTTAGCCCTTTTAAAGGTCTTGGGAGATATTTGTATGCAACAGTTTAGTGATTGAAACAGATCTTTGGATGGAGGTTGAGAAATCATTACAGAGTTGGTCTATAGTTGGGCCCCAGATGCAGGAGATCTAAAACAAATAAGATGGAATTGAGAGAAAAAAATGGGACTCTATGAGCATTCTTGCCCACAACCAAACCAGAAGGTAGAGTTTGTGCTTCATATTCTGCTTCACACATTTTCTGCCAACATGGACAAGGGTCTGCTAGGCATCATTCTCCCTGGTATAAGAGACAAATTGAAAGCCTGTCTTAATAGTTTTGCTAAATCTGACAAATTTACGAAGTGGAACAGTAGTGGCAAAGGCCCAAAGGCAAAACAGGAAGATTTATACTGTTGACCCATATTGTTATCCATTCCTTAAATGCCCGTAATCCAAAAAGTTAAGTAAAAAAAAGTATGAAGTAATGTTGTATAAACTAAGGCTGTTAAACTAAAAGAAAAAAAAAAGAAAAAATAGAGTACTCCCAGAAAGATGATGAGCCTTCCTCAAGGGATTAAATCAGTGGTTCTCAACCTTTTAAATGCCATGACCCCCAACCAGTCGTAGGTCGAGGACTGCCCAACCGGTCGTAAGTCAAGGACTACCCAACTGGTCATAAGTCGAGGACTTTCCCTGCCCGGGAGTGCCACACATGCGTGGTGCCGTCCCCTGCGCCGGCTGAGGCGTAGCTGGCAAGCGGCAGAGACGGCGCAGGCTGACCACTGGCTGGGCCACCAGCTGGCCCAGCCTAAGGGAGGTAAGGCACCCGCTGGGCTCCACGCGTGCCAGCAACCCTCCCTGCACCCGCCGGCCTCCCACCTCCCACCCCTGGCCCTCTTTCACTTACATTTTTAGTAGTTGCTCAGCAGGGAAGGGTGGAAACTTCCAGACAGTTCGCCTTCACTGCAGACAACTTGCACCACTGTTTGCAGAATGGGACTTTTGGCGGCCTCAGCAGGGCAGAGACAGCCTGGACAATTCCTGTTGGCTTTTGAAAGCCAATAGAATTAGACTCTATTCAAGAGAGTCTATTCTATTGGCTTTCAAAAGCCAATAGAATAAAAGGGAGTAGCATAGCTAAAGAAAAGGGGGGGGAAATGGCGGACTGCATTGTTTGGCGATCCCCGTGAAATGGTCGTTCAACCCCAAATGGGGTCGTGACCCACAGGTTGAGAACCGCTGGATTAAATCGATAAAAACAAAAGGCACATATTATTGTCAATGGCGACTTAACTAAACCTTGTGAAGTCCAGAATAAAACAAGATAAGTATGTCTTCTGTCACCTCTGCTTTCTATTTTAGTTCTAGAGTTTTGAATAGAGATGTGAGGCAGGATGAAAAAATAACAGACTTGAAAATTTAAAAAGAGGCTTATACATTGAGGGCTCTTGCTGATGATTTAGTTTTGATTCTACAAAAACCCAAGAATGATATAGAACGTTCAGTAAGAAACTAAAGGATTTTGATGTGCTAGCTGGATTTAAAATAAATAATCAAAAAACAAAAAAAATGTTGATTAAAAATATCACTGTACATCAGGCATGTCAAACTTGCAACGTCACGTGATGTCGCGCGACATATCGGAGCTTTTTCTCCATTGCTGGCAATGGGGTGGGCGCGGTTTTGGGATGATGCATCCGGCCTGCGGGCCAGCAGTTTGACATCCCTGTTGTACATCATGAAGAGATCCTGACCAAAAAGACAAATTTTAAAATTGAGAAAAAGTAAATATTTGGGGTTATGAACTGAATGTTGTTTCAGAGTATTTATGTCAAGGTATGGACTGACATTAAAAAGGGCTTGTGGAGGTGGGGAAAACTTCAATTGTCATTACTCAGTAGAATTTCAGTAATTAAAGTGAATGTGTTATTCAGGAAGTAATTTATATTCCAGATAATACTGATATTGACTATTGATACACCATTTAACAATGGCAAAAATATATTTCTAAAATAGTATGGCAGGAAGAAATCCCAAGAATTAAATAAAAACTGCTGCAAGATACTAAAGAAAGAATTGAACTAACTGATTTATCTATCTGTTTTAAAGTAATACTTTGCTGCTTCTTGTCTGGTATGGATGAAAATATGGATGACTTTGAGGAATTACCAGAGTTAGAAGGACATGATTTAAGTTTGAGGTGGCAAGGCTATGTATGGTATGATAAAGGTTAACACAGATTTTCAAAATCATTTTGTTAAGCATGCTACAATGAAATTTGGAAGAGATATAAAGATTGACTCCTAAAATTCCATCCTGGTTATCATCACAATAAACTTTTTTTAGAACAGAAATGATAACCACACAAAGTTGGTTGATGTATGCTAATAATCCATTTACTTTCTTTGATGGAGAACCTAAGTTAAAAATCAGAGAAGAACAGGCAAGAAAAAGTGATATCTGTCAATGGTTTGCCTATACTGATTTTTTTTCTATTTTTAGTCATGAGAAAAATTACTTTTAAATTAGATTTATGGACTAATTATCAACATTTATTACATTATTATTGAAAATAATAATGGAGGACCAATATATTAAAGATTATATGATCAAATGAGTAAAAAAAGTGAATATAACATAATGTGTGGGGTAAAGGACTAACATTTACACTGAATTACAGTTTGAAACAGAATTTTTATAAGATGATGTATGATTGATAATTAACACCTGATAAATGGTCAAACTATGGTGCTGGAGAAGACTCCTGCAAGTCCCTTGGACTGCAAGGCATTCAAACCAGTCAGTCCTAGAAGAGATCAACCCCGGCTGCTCTTTAGAAGGCCAGATCCTGAAATTGAAACTCAAATACTTTGGCCACCTAATGAGAAGGAAGGACTCACTGGAGAAGGGCCTAATACTGGGAAAGATTGAGGGCAATAGAAGAAGGGGACGACAGAAAATAAGGTGGCTGGATGGAGTCACTGAAGCAGTAGGCGTGAACTTAAATGGACTCCAGAAGATGGTAGAGGACAGGAAGAGTTGGAGGAATATTGTCCATGAGGTCGCGATGGGTCGGACACGATTTCACAATTAACAACAACAACAACAAAATGGTCAAAGATGTATTAGGGCATATCTAATGTTTGCTGGAAATGAAGGTACTTTTTATCATCTCTGGTAGGCATGTCAGAAAGTTAAGAAATATAGGAATCAGATATATATATTTTAATTCACAGAATTTTCAAATTAATTATACAAATGGAAGCCAGAGGCTTTTCTTTTAGATTTGATGGAGAAACAGATTTAAAAAAATATGTTGAACTTTGTTCTTCTATATATGAAATCAGCTGCAAGGTGCCTTTATGTGCAGATGGAAGGATTCACAAATACCTACAATGGAACAATGGATGTTGAAATTAATGGAGCTGGATGAGATAGTAAAATTAACTGGTTTGATTAAAGAAAAGACTTTGTCTATCTTGTTTCCACATGGAAACCACTTTTTTGGATCTGATCTTTTTGCTTGAATTTGAAAGAAATGAAATTGTCAACCAGATAGGCCAGAAACCTGTTGGGTTGCTGGAGAGTTAGAATCTTTGTCTCAGACCTTGGGTAAAAGTATATATGATAATTAGATCTTCAGAAATGTCTCCATACTAAAGTAGCAAGATCCTCTAGAAAAGCTTAATTTAAGTTGAAGCCTTTACTGAAAAGTCCCTTCAGTTCTTTCAGAGCAAAGCAGTAACCAGTACCTATCCAAGGCAAGCTACAGCTGACTTCTTTTTAGGTGAAATATTACTTTGAAACAAGTCATTCTAGCATCTGGGATTGAAGTCGCTGGGTAAAGTAGCACCATCTCTTAAGAACTAATTCCATAGTTTAGTTTTTAGAAGAGAATTTCTTGGTCAGATTTCAGCACAGTCAAATGTTCGCTGACATATCATAGCAAATAGTAAGTCTTTCAAATAAGATAATTTAAAGTGTGGTGGCCACCAGAAGACTGAAAAAGAGCCACTTCAGATGGCAAACTCCAGTGGAAGAAGAAATTCTATAGCACATATGTGTCAATCAGCCTCAACAAAAAGTTACAGATGCAGTTTGGAATGAAAAGCAGATGAGAAGTAGATAGAGAAAATGTGTTTTTCCTTCCTGCCATTTGTCTGCTCCAAATGATCTTCCTCTGTAGCAAGAGAGAGAGAGGAGAGAAGAGTTCAAAGGAAATATTTCTAAAGGAAAAGGGGAAACACCCTTTAAACACCCCTTCCTGCTCACACTTCTTTAGTGCCTTTGCTTGCAAGATGTTTTAGTAACTGACACTGATGATGGTTTGTGTTTTTTAAAAAAAACAATAATAATTCAGAAACACTTCTTAACCTCAAGGCATTATTTCTTTAATAATAAGCTGGCAATCATAATTTATATCAACTGTAGAAACTAACAATGAAAAGAGAAATATCCCAACCTGGCATTCTCTATATATCATGGATTACAATTCCCATAATTCTCAGCATAGAAAGCTGAATTAGATGGTCAGATTGTGTGAGAAGAATTGTTGTTTCAAGAAGGTTTATTGAGATTGAACGTTTACCTTATTTAAAATTCTGGAAAGCATGAAAACTGTTATCATATCTAAATTCCTCTATTTTTCAATATTTATTAATAATTCCAAATAAATGTTATAACTCAGCCCAGGTTTGATGGGCAGCTATCTCTGTCACAATGATTATGACAATTTGATAATGCTATTTTTAGATAAACAGAGACTCCATGTACGTTAAAGCTGCTTTAACAAAAATGTGTTGACAGGAAAGACAGAACAAAATATTATAATAAGCATCTGACTGAATAATGCCATATATTGTCTTGTTTGATTCTTTGCTTCTCTATATCTTACCGAAAACTTCAGTCATATTTTTTTGGTTAAAACTATTTAAAAATGTAAAAAGCAGATCCCAGATCAACAATTGGAGTAATAAATTCATCATTAGGTCTAATCAGAATGAGCAAGTAAGCTTTTGAGTTGTACAACAGTTAATCAGGCAAGACACAAATATAAGAGATATAGAAAAAACAAGAATATTCAAGATTGTGTCACATGTCATACTCATGATGTCTACAGACAAAGCTGAGTCTTGACAAAAGTTTGTTAGACCGAATGCATTCAGTACTAGTAGCATCAGATACAAGAAAAAGTTTTCTGCCCATAGCCATTCATTTCCAATCTGTTTCTAAGCACTAGAGGTACAGTCACTTGGTTACCAGGGAGAAAAATAAATAAACATTAATGTTTATATTAGCAATCAAAAAAGAATTAATTAAGCTGGCAATGGTTCTATTACCTAATTCAGAGTCATTCAGTTTACTAGTGTTGACATATAAAGCATGTAATAAGACATGGACACTGATGGAGCATTTGAATCACATGCTTTTCTGGTCATAAAGATGCAATAGACAGCTGAAAGAAGAAATTCTTAAGGAGGAGTCCTGACTGAAATTCCCTCTCTATCTATTTGGTAGATGATAGACTTTATAGTTTTTAGAATACAGCTTAATTTGTCCTGCCTGAATCTGTGGCCCTTCATATTTTCCACAATGTTACATGGTTGCATTGCTTTTATCTTACTTGATACCTCCTCTCTGAAAGTATTATATAAAGATTAAAACTAACAATGCATGTTCTAAAGAAATAATTTTAAAAAATATTCTCAAAACCTTTCACTTCAAGTAATCTAGACTGATCTACTGCACAATTTACTTTCAACTAAATGCATTTTTTTCTGGCAAATTCCTTGCCTCTAAATGAAAACAAATAAAAGGTTCAATTTTACAAGGTAGAATGCATGCATCTTCAAAGGACCATTTCAGGTGAGATCTTACATGACAAAATTCTCTTCCATCCTTGAACAATAATATAAGTGTCACAAATGCATCTCACTTTACTCTTATCCTCAATGCACTTAATTTCTCAATGAAGTGACTTTAAAATTGCATCAGTGAGCATTCAGTTATTTGAACCTCTTTCTATTTGCAATCAAAACTTGTACAGCGAAGACCATGACTTACTGAAAACTTTGAATGACTCAATCTGCAAAGAACAAAACATAATCCTATCATTGGACATAGCTATACAAAATAACTCAGCAAGATGAGAATTTTAAAATGGGTTGACTAGAAGACGACTATATTAATTTTTTTCATACATACAAGCTCTAGGCAAATTGGTCCCACAGTACAGAATCTAGGTCCTTATCATTCATCTATTTCCCTTTGTAGCCAAGTAAACAATAAAGACTCAATTAGACTGAGTTGGTGACTATATGGACATATCAATACAATTTTCTTGGCAGTTCAGAAATGGTATGCCACACTGCCTTTTTCCAAAATATCCTTTTTTTGCTTCCAACTCTAGCCTCTACTGCTCAAGTTTATTGTTGTTGCATATACAAGTCCTAAACTAGATCCGTTCCTCTTAATTTTGGAGTGTTTAAATTAGTCTATGTTAGCTAAAAACTGCTACCACATCCTTCTCCTCCAATTAAGCCCCAGCAATTGATAATCCAAAGGCATACCACTCCAAATCTGAAAGCAATATGTTTGCTTATTGATCCAATCTCCTTTTGAAGCAACCACCTCATAGAAATGAATTTTATAGGCTAATTATACCTTTGGGAATCAGTATTTCCTTTAATCTGTCCTGAAACTCTAGTGGTCCTGCATTTATAAACATCCTTTATAAAAACCTCAAAATTGGTCCCCAAATATGTTTCTTTGTGTAATAATCTAGAGCAGGGGTCCCCAACCCCTAGACTGTGGCCCACTACTGGGCCATGGCCTGTTTGGAAGTGGGACACGTGGCATGCTGGCACGTGCGCAGCTTGATTCATGTGAGCAGTGGGCCGGCTTGCACATATGCTGCTCAACTCGCACAAATGGCGGGCCGGCACACACATGCACATATACATACACTGGCCCATCGGTTGCACGAGCCAGTTCCCCTCCCCCCTGCACCAGGCTGCCAAGCCATAAAGGTTGGGGGCCACTGATCTAGAGAATAGGGTAGCATTTTTAATTTCTTAATGATTCTTTCTAAACTGGTTAGAATGTTTTTAACCATCATATATTTTTTACATAGCACATGAGCACTAGGCAGGAAACAGATACAGAATACTGTGCTACTCTCTAATTTACAGTCCTTTCTCTTTTCTAGCAGAACGTGATAAAAAAAATGCTGTTCAATCACAAATGCAGGAAACAAACAATGCTTTCCCTGTATAGATACTATGTTCCAAAATATAACCTTGTGCTTCTCCAGCACTGGAGATGGATAATCCACCAATGGATTGAGACTGTATTCCTGCCCAATCAGATCAGTCAGCCAAAGTTGCCACACCTGTCCTGGACCACAAGATCCCAGTCTTGACTGATCTCGCCCAGAAGTCAGACGTATCATCTTTGGCTCCTAGGCAGGTATAGTTTCTCTTCCATTGGTGGATTATTTTCCAGTAGCTGAGAATTTTTTAGACTAAGTTTAATTGGCATTAATAGATTTAATTTGATTGAGCATATAAAATATCCAAATTCTTCTAAATCACAGGATTTTGGAATTTAGACTTCTTAAGGGGATATCTCCCTTGTTAGTAAGGGGGTGGAACCCTTAGAACCCCTCCCTACCCCAATCCCTCACCCTCTGCCTACCCACGTTGGCCAGCCAGGTTAAAAAAAATAAAAAATTAAATTAAGAGAAAGAGACAAATCGATCGGCTGAGCAGGGGCTCGCAATAATCTTAAAAAACTGTTAACAACAGCAGCCGCTGGCTCCGCAGGGGTAGTAGAGGGTTAAAGGGACGCACGCGTGGAGGGAGGTAGTTCCGGGAGGCGTTTGCGGGCCGTGCAAATCAGCTGGGAGGGTGAGCCACTGTTTGCTTGTTTACCAGGCGCTCTCCAGGACATTTAAAAAAGCCGCCATTACCGGGGCAGCTCAGCGCACGCGCGGCCTTTGTCTCCACACGCACGTGGCACAGGCAACAAGGAGAGCGCATATGCGGCAGCCATTTTAACACATGCGCAGTAGTTTCCTGCCTGCGGCGGCCATATTTTCATACACAAAGAGCCACAAGGAGTGCACGGATAACAATTGCGCACGCATGACAGAATTTACGTTTTAAGGACACAGACAAGGGGTCAATGTTACTGAAATTCCTCCCTTTTGTGGTCCAGCCAGGAGATAAAGAGGTTCTTCAATACCAGAGTAATAGAGCCCCTTACTATATATATATATATAGATAGATACCTGGCAAAGGGGTTTTCATACAGGAAGCAAACAGACACTAATAGCTTCTTACTCTAGAACTTGGTGCCTTCATGCCCAGAATAAAATAAAGTTTTTTTTTCAGAACTAATTGAATTAAGTTGCCTCTGGCTCCATCCGGACTTCGGGCCCCCCATTAGTGGCCCGTATGTTTCTGGATTTAGTGGTGGATTCCAGGCATCCCCATTAGTGTGACTGTCCTTATCCGTGCACAGTGACTAATTCAGACCATTCATAGAGTCTGTTCCTGGGTTCCAGGCACCCCCTGTAGTGCGTCTGTCCTTACTCAGAGTAGAAGCTCTCCTACTACCGGGGTTCCCCTATCGTGACCCTGCGCTAGTGGAGAATGGAGGAAGCCATCATTCCCTCTACTGGAGCCTTGCCTTCAACTTCTGGAGCACCCGCTTCAGAGGGTTCAGAAGCCTCTGCAGCCTCCAGAATCAAGGCTGCAAGGAAGTCATCCAGAAAGGCAGACAAACAGGCAATTAGAAGGCACCAAGCCCTGGAAAAAGAATTCAACAGGGCCCAGAAAAGGGCCAGAACTGAAAATAGTCAGAGCGGGGGAATAGTTCCCGAACTACCACTGGGACTCTCTTCATCCCCACTGGGCGTTTGGTCTACTGGGGATTCATCTCAGTCTCCAGCAGGAGGCGGGATAGGGGAATTTTCATCACTCTCCCGATCCCCCTCACCACATGGGTCACAAGAGCCACCGGTGACCATGCTAACTACAGCACCGGCAGGGACGCAGGTAATGGCTACCCCTTCTGCTCTGATGGGGGAGCTACTAGCTACCTTAATAGTACAGGCAGTAGACTGCACGTTTGAGTCTAGGGCTCAGGCATCCAAGCCCAAGCCACAAAGGCATAAATCGAGGCATCGAGAGGAAACAGAAGACCAACAGGACCCCTCTTCTCTCTCAGACTCGTCAATCTCCAAGGATTCTTACCTTGACCAACCAGGTACATCACAGGAGATCCAAATGTCGGAGGAGGACAACTCACCTCAAGTGCCCTCCTTTAACGGCCTGTTTAACCCCTCTCTTTTTGTTACCATTCTGCGCAAGGCTGAAGCCACAGCCCATCTTGGTCAAGGGACAGCAGTGGAACCTATCACGGTCGACACGGTGGCTGATCCAACGTTCGCCGAAAAGGTAACCACTCAACACCGCATACCATGCCCGACCCTGTTCCTAAACACAATAAGGAAACAATGGTCAGCACCAGCCTCCCTGCCTCTTCCCAGCAACACGGAGAAGAGACTATTTAATGTAGCCAGGGAGCTGGAGGGAACCTTGGAGGTACCTGCGGTGGACGAACCCATAGGACCCCTGATATCGGACACAGCCATATCAGGGGATTTTGCAGAGGCTCTTAAGGCCGAGGACCGAAAGGGTGAGTCCGCCTATAGAAGAACACACCAAGCAATAGCATGGGCTACCAGGGCAGCTACCTCCGCCTCCTTTTTCACCAGAGCCACACTTTGCTGGCTCTGGGAATTACAAGGCCGAGTTCCTGTGGAGGACATCCGTACCCACCAGGAGCTCAGCAAGATGGTAGCAGCCACGAAATATGCATCGGACGCAACACTCTTAGCGACCAAATTTTCAGCCAAGGCAATAGTGTCAAACATCACGAGCAGACGCCTTCTCTGGCTAAAAAATTGGCAGGCAGATGCCAAATCCAAGTGGAAATTGGCTTCGGCTCCATACCAGGGAGTCAAACTATTTGGAGAGGCACTAATGCCCTACCTAACAGAGAACAAGGACAAGCGCAAGATCCTCAAACACATGCTTAAGAAACAGGACAGGAGACCCGGTTTCTTCGGAAGGAAACAATCCTTTCGCGCGAAAACCAGGTTCAATTATTTTCAAAATTCCCAACCTTTCCAACCTAGGCAGGATAGGGAAAGACAGACGGATAGACAGAACACAAGACATAGGCAGACGCAAGGAAGACGGCCCTTTCGGGGGAACAACCGCCCCTTCTGCCGTGCCAGATGACTCCCTCCCAGACCTTCCCATAGGGGGCAAGCTAGCAAAGTTTGCCTTCCAGTGGAAAGAGACCACCACGGACGTATGGGTCAGAGACACCATACGTCACAGTCTATCCTTAGAATTCCTCTCAAAACCCCCGAACCGCTTCCGCCCCTGCCCCTGTCCTGCGAACCCAACAAAAAGGAAACTCATGAACGAGGCCATTCAGCACCTCCTAAACATACGGGCCGTAGAACCGGTGCCTATGAACCAGAGAGACCAGGGGTTTTATTCTATCCTCTTCGTGGTTCCGAAACCCTCAGGGGGTTGGAGAGCCATTCTGGATCTAAAAAGGCTAAATTTCTATCTAAAATACCGCAAATTCAAAATGCAGACACTACGCTCCATCCTAGGAAGCGTAAGAAAAGGGGATTTTCTGACATCTATCGACCTCATGGAGGCATACATCCCCATCTCTCTGGCTTACCGCCGGTTTCTACGGTTCGCATACAGGGGGCACCACTTCCAATACAGGGCTCTCCCATTCAGCCTTTCATCAGCGCCCAGGGTGTTCACCAAGATACTGGTGGTTCTGGCAGCACACCAGTCAACGTCCGCCCACCAATCTCAGGCAGACCTAAAATTAGTAGTAAAACTGCTGCAGGATCACGGTTTCTCGGTGAACTTTCCCAAGAGCCATTTAACTCCAACAATGAGTATACTTCATCTGGGAGCTGTCATAGACACAATGGAGTGCAAGGTGTACCTATCCCAGGAACGCGTCAGCAACATAAGGGAAACAGTAAAACAGGTAAGCCGCGGTCAGTCAGTGACGCTGGTCTGCCTTTCCCAACTGTTAGGGAAGATGATCTTGACCATAGCAATCGTCCCATGGGCAAGACTGCACTCAAGAGAACTACAGTGGTTCATGCTTCCGTTTCAGAGACAGAAGCTCAGTGCATCCCGAAGAAGGGTAAGTCTACCACTGGGAGTACGACACTCTCTCAAGTGGTGGCTATCTCCGGCCCTTCTGAGAGGTTCACCTTTCAGGGAACCAGACAGAATAGTAGTCACAACCAATGCAAGCCTGTTTGGCTGGGGAGCTCACCTGGGGACCAAGTGGACACAGGGCCGCTGGTCAGCAGCGGACCTCCGACACAACATAAACTGGCTCGAACTCCGAGCCATCCACCTAGCGTTAAGACATTTCCAGGGCAGCCTAACATGCAGTCACGTATTAGTCCTAATGGACAACGTGACAGCCAAGGCCCACATAAACCGTCAGGGGGGCACACACTCCTGCTCACTTTTGGCCAAGGTTCTCCTACTGGGAGCCTGGGCGGAGCAAAATCTGGCCTCAATAAAGGCCGACCATATATCAGGGGAAACAAACATCAAGGCAGATCTGTTGAGCAGATCAACAATAGATCACTCGGAGTGGCAACTACAACCGAGGATCTTCAGGGAGATCGGCCACCGCTTCGGTCTTCCCCAGGTAGACCTATTTGCCTCTCCTTCCAATGCCCAGCTGACTCGCTTCTTCTCCTGATTCCCATCCAGGGGAGCAGAGCAGACGGATGCGTTACAGAGCCCATGGCCAAGGGAGCTCCTATATGCATTCCCACCCTTACCTCTCCTTCCGGCAGTAGTACGCAAGATTCTGCGGGAAAGAGCCAAGGTAATTCTTGTGGCCCCTTATTGGCCAAGGAGGCCTTGGTTCGCATACCTGAGGAGTCTCTCCCGCACAAATCCATGGCGGATTCCTCCCGAGAGGATCTCCCTCAAGCACGGGGAAATCTTCCACCCAGAGCCACAATGGCTACAACTAGCCGTCTGGCACTTGAGTGGTCAATTTTAACCAAGGGGTCTTGCTCACAGGATGTAATTAGGGTTATACAGGCTTCAAGACATCCTTCCACGAACCGTATCTACGAGGCCACAGGGAGAAGTTTCCAATCATGGTGCTCTAAACAGGAATTGCCACTCAAAGGGATCACAATTCCCAAGATCCTAGAATTCCTTCTAGGCGGCCTAGAGAGGGGCCTTTTGCCAAACACGCTGCACAGGCAGATTGCCGCCCTCTCAACAATACTTTCGGTCAGCCCTGGTGAAACCTTGGGTAAGCATCCCTTAATACGATCCTTTCTCAAAGGGGCTGCGAACATTAGACCACCAACCGTGCACAGATACCCATTGTGGGAACTGCCACAAGTACTGCAAGCTCTTACCAGAGCACCTTTTGAACCACTCAAAACATGTGACATTCGCTACCTGACCCATAAAGTAGCATTCTTAGTAGCTATCACGTCAGCTCGACGTATATCCGAGTTAGCTTCTCTCTCAACGAGGAAGGACCTGTGTCACTTTCACAGGGACAGGGTAGTCTTGCGAATAGATCCTTCCTTCATCCCAAAGGTCAACTCCCTTTTTCACAGAGCACAGGAGATAGTCCTACCAGACTTCTGTCCAAACCCAACTCATGCCCTAGAACAACAATGGCACACCATGGATGTACGCAGGGCACTAAGGTATTACATTTCACGTACAGCGGAATTCCAACACTCAGAAGCGCTCTTCATATCCTTCAACCCCTCCACTAGGGGCCGGAAGGTCTCGTCCTCTACCATTGGTAGGTGGATTAGGGCATGCATCACTGGGGCATACCAGACGGAGGCCTTGCCGGTCCCCAGGCATATCACAGCTCACTCCACAAGGAGCGCTGCCACCTCAGCAGCATGGGCCATGAAAGCTTCTGTTGAGGAAGTTTGCAGGGCGGCCACTTGGGCGTCGCCCTCTCCATTTATTCGCCATTACAAAATCGACAAGTACTCCTCTGCAGAGGCCTCCTTCGGTAGGAGGGTTCTCCAGCAGGTGCTAGACCAAAGTTACACACAGGACCAGTCTATTTCCCAACCCAAGGAACAATAGGCTTTGGTATGTCCCATTGGTGGATTATCCATCTCCAGTGCTGGAGAAGGGGCGTTTACTTACCTGAACACCTTTTCTCAGCACAGAGATGGATAATCCACACCCACCCTTCTAGACAGGGATAATAAGGAATATTTAGTTTGAGCCAAAACGTCTTACTGTCAGTCAATGGTTTCGCTCGTGTCAAGACTGGGATCTCGTGGTCCAGGACAGGTGTGGCAACTTTGGCTGACTGATCTGATTGGGCAGGAATACAGTCTCAACCCATTGGTGGATTATCCATCTCCGTGGTGAGAAAAGGCGTTCAGGTAAATCAACGCCCCTTTTCCAGACAGAAGTACAAACAATAGCTTTTCCAAAAAAGGCTGACATATAGGAACAGTAAAATACAGGTGCTGAAAGACAGTGAGTGTACATTGATGTATGAATATATAGGTGTGCCTATGACCAGATATGTTCTTCAATTGTTTTGGAATTCAGTCAATTTCTATTTGAAGATAATGAAATATAAAGTTCACGTCTGTATGTGTGTATGTATATGTATGTGTATACACACACACACACACACACACACACACACACACATATATATATATATATCAAGATTTCTGCCATTTATTTTCAGATTCTTCTTATGGGAGATTTCCCTTCTCATTTACTTTTTAAAAATATATATCTATAACCAGGACAAGTAATCCTCAGTTAACAATTGCCCTGTTTAGAATTTGACATTACAATGGCAGGTGTTTGGCAATTGACAGGCATTTATAATTCTTGCAACATCTCACGGTAACATGATCACTATTTGCATACTTCACAACCAGCTTTCAACAAGCAGAATCAATGGAGAAATTGGCAATAAAATTACAAGTCATGATCGCATGATGCCTTACTTAATGACCCACAACGACTTGTTTAATAACCACAGATGAAGTGAGGTCAGATGTCTCTTTAGTCACATGTTTTAATGGCCATGTTGCTTAGCAACAGAGTTGCCAGTTCTATCTGTGTTGTTAAGCAAGGACGTTACAGTTACTTGCAAAGTTTTAGGTACCCATGTCAAGCTCTATATCTATGTATGTTTCAATAAATAAACAGAACCTGACACAATCTCTATAAAATAAACTATGAATCTTTTTGGCAAATTTGAAGGCATAATTTTTGTTTATATGCAGTTCTTTTACAGATTCAAAATAAGAAAAGAACCCATATAGCAGGTGCGGAAATCTGGACACTCTTCCAGTTGCTTTTTTTTCCTAATGCAAAGTTGTTAATAAGGCCCCCAATGGTGAGTAATTTCTTAGGATTATAAATAGGGAAGTAAAAATCATTCTAAGTCTAAGATGAATAAATACTCTGACCTATCTAACCTTTCAATTTATGACTGTTTTGTTTTCTTCCAATATTAATGAGTTCGTCTAAGCCAGGGGTGTCAAACTGCTGGCCCATGGGCTGGATGTGTAATGCCAAAACTGTGCCCACCCCATTGCTGGCAATGGAAAAAAAGTCACAATATGTTGCGACACATCATGTGACATTGCGAGTTAGCTCTAAGCACTTAAAAAATTGAGCTAACTCATTTTTTACAAAGCAAGATAAGATTAAATATAAATATATATATATAACACTCTTAGCTAGAAATTTCAAATGATAGAAACACTGTTAAGACTGGGAAGTCTGTTGAGGTCAAAATAAGATCTGTAAGACTGTAAGGGGAAGGTGAGACATCTTTAATATAGCATACCAGAACTGGCTCAGGAGTGGCTGTAGGGTAGGGTAAAAAAAAGTAAAATTGGCAGATGTGATGGTACAATTGAAGTTCTATCCATGACAAACTGACAAAAAAGGTACAATTTTGATTGCACCTTAACGACTGCCATCTTGATTATTTTTACCTGACCCTGATGTGAAGGATAGTATTAAAGCAGAGGAGGTGGTATGATGGATTACAGTCAAGGCAATGTCTGAAGAACATCTCCCACATTCAAGCACGCATAGTCCTAATATTTATATGTTTCTCAACCTCAGCTGTTTTAAGATCAGTGGATTTCAACTCCTAGAAATCCCCAGCAAGTATACTGGTTGGAGCATTATCGGAGTTGCAATCTACACATCTTAAAGTTGCTGAGATTAAGAAATACATACTTATATGAAAAATTCAAGGTGGGTTCAGACCATTTTAACTGTAGTGGGTTTCTGCAAACAATTTGTGGATCTAAAGGTTTTCTAAAAGAGCGAAACTGTTGTTTAATTAGTTACTTTGCTGGCCCATTCTTACCACCAAATCTTGAAATGAATAACTTCAACCAGTTCAGGATTTTGGTATGATATGCCCCAGATACCTTAGTCTCAACAAATCCATGTATGGTATAACCACAATTTCATGATGTCCTTTGATGTATTTTGACCTGGCAACTCTCGCTATGCACACAAAGTTCTCAGCAATCATTCTTTAAACTCATTTGTTCGTTTGATAAAAATTTCTAAATAAATGTTTTCAAAATTAGCACAGATACAGAAAATGTATATGCCCACAGTTGGGCAAAGTAACCTGTTGTATTTTTTCTTTAAGCTCACAAAGCTGCTTTAAAATAAAAACATATCCCTCCAGATTCTGCAAAGGGCTTATTATCTTAAACTGTGTGCCTGCGTGATCAAAGCCCAAAAAAGGTCAGGCATTCCACAAAAAGCTAGACTGATGCCTTCAAACACTCTTCCAGCATACTTCTGTGGAAGCAGAAGCTTCAGTCCTGCGCCTAACTGAAGCACTTTATCTGGCTACCAGGTGAATTTGCCAATTAGATTTTGAGTAAATCCAGGCTGTACTTTTTCTAAGGTTTTGGAGGATGAAAAAAAAAAGCATAGATATTCTTCCTATTAGGCCTAGTTCTATGAAACCTGGTATCTATTTTCTTGGGTTAACATCTGGAGTCTTGTTGTGCAAAGCGCTATCTATTATTTTATTGTTTGTCCATGTTGACCTACATCCCACACTTTAAGCACTTCCAGACCAGTCTTTTATTCTGTAATTACTCTGCGTAATCCTCTGAATTTTATTAGATTGAATGTGCATTTGTGTGCCAAGAAATTAAATAGTCGTACCTAGCTAATTCATGAGTTTATTGCAATGTTTCTCATGGCAACTTACACATGAGTAACTTCAAATTCTGAATTCCAAGCAACTGTTATGCAGCTGGGAAATTCTGTAACAGCAGTCCATATATCTAGAAGTCCCAAAGGGGCTTTTCATAAGGCAACTTAACTTCCTTTGTTTTTTCCTTGAAAACATTTCATTTCTTATCCAAGAAGCTTCTTCAGTTCTCCAAGAAGCTTCTTCAGTGAAAATTGAAGAAACTTCTTGGATGAGAAGTGAAACATTTTCAAGGAAAAAAAGAAAAAAAGTCCAGTTGCCTTTTGAAAAGCCCTTTGGAACAATCATGTACTGCATGACTGAGAATCTCCATAGATGTTCACACATCTGGAAGTTGCCCAGGTTTAACAAATCATAAATGAATATGACCATATGAGATGTGATGAAGCATAGTCAAGAGTATAATGACTTTGTCCTCAAGCATGTCAAGCTAAAAGCAAACAAATCACATTATAGCTTGGAAGAATAGATAAACTGAGCCACTATCTTCAGCTTAAAATATGGATTTCTTGTTACTATTTCTACATGAGAAATCTAGGTGCACTTTTTCTAAGACGTTGGTGAATACTAAAGATTACAGCAAATGGCTCATAAAAAGTGCATATAAAGGAGTTATATGAATGAAAAGATAAAATGTATACGATCAGATGTATAGAGCAGGATGAGCAATTCAATTAGCACTGAAGATAGCAGAGGTCTTTCTTTAGCCTCTGAAGCAGAAAGAGTTGTAGTGAACAACAGCTTAGATATGAAATTGTAAACAGGTTTTAAAAACCTGTGCATTATTTTAAAAAAATGTTTTTGCATATTTGATTTGATGTAGTGATGCAACATCATTTGTCCTGCATGATTTATTTTCCTGTATCTCCCATGTGAAAACCTCAGGAGCATTAGATACAAATCTCATGGTCTCCAACCACCAGGGCTAGGTAAAGGAAGTTGTAGCTGGACATATTTGCAGGCAAATTATTTAATTACTTAGGCAATTTATATTGCCACCCATCTTGCAAGAGAGAGACTGTGTGCTAATAAAATTAACAAGATCCCCTCCAAAGTACTTTGGTGACCTTATTTTTTTAATTCTGTAAAACATAATCAAATCTAATATCAATTTCACTATCATTAGTATTGAGAGTTAATAGAATGTAGTTCACAAGTAAGGACATTTATAAGTAACTTTCAATCTAATACTTAATTAAAATATTCATCTCCCAAATTTTACTAAATGGGAGAAGTTTTAAAGGTAGCAATAGCAGGTTTTCAGGTTTTATACTATTTGCTCTGCTTGCAATAGAATTCCATTTCCTCATAAACTCCTCCACTGGAATTAGGCTGTATAAGAGATGCTTCAAATTCTTTTCTCTCCCTTAAACTGAGGGAGGATGTAAAGTGAGTAGACATCAAAGGATGAAAAAAGGAAATGCGGAATTTTGGATATGTAAGTTTATTCAGTGTACACCAGCTGTAACAGTAGGTCTCATGGTAATTTTATGATTAAAATGCCAATTTAGTGCAATCCATCTTTCTCTGTTAACTGAGAACAGTGCTGTTAAGACAAAACTGGCATGTCTTCCAATCACAAAATATCAGGTGTATTTTTTTCCAGTTTTATGCATAGAAGAATAAAAATTCATTGTAGCTCTTATATCGCTATGCTGAATTATAGAATTCTCACCTGACAAATGTCTATATAGCAACCATTTCAGCTCAATACAAGAGTTTTCTAACAAAGCTAGCCAGGATAGGGGGGAAAGGGTAGATATAAACAGCAGCCATGGATGATAATTTATTTTGGAGGTATTTTGAGAAGTTAGGGTAGCACAAGAACCAAAAACATTCTTCAGCTCATTTGCCTGCAAATGTAAAGTTATTTATTTCCTACAAATTGTGAATGTTTTATGGGAAAAATGAATCAAGCCAAAAGGTAACTGTGTGTCTTAATGTGGTAACTTCCATACCTTACCTAAAGACAAATACTTTAAACTTTTCTTTAACACAATTTTATTGGAGGAACACATGAGAAAAGCCAAAAGACAACTGCAACCCTCCTCTATTTTTCGGTGGAGCATGTTTTCTTTGCAAGTATTGATAGGAAAATTCAGTTCAGGTAATCCTGAATTTACAACCATAACTGAACACAGAATTATAGTTGTAAGATATGCTGGTTGTTAAGTGGTCATCACACAAACTAATGATGGTTTCTGGCAAAAAAAAATGTAAATGATGGTAACATGACTATGGGACACTATGAACAGTCATTAATGTGGACCACTTGCTAAGTGCCCAAATTACAGTCACATAACCATGGGGGAGGGGAGAGTGACTGAATCTGAGTTGTAAGTGCCTTTTGGGAAGTCTGTTGTAACTTTGAATGGTCACTAAGTAGTAAATCAAGGAGTACCTCTATTAAGAAACAGAAGGAATTGCTGTTCCTGGGGAACTTAATATTAGCAGTTAACCTTTGAATTCTTTTCCTTCCTCTTTTGCTTATTCTGTGAATTTTAAAATAAACAATCCTATTAGGACATAATAGAACATTTATTCCGGCAATACTGTTGTCCTTTTATGCCATACAAACTTGGTAGTAAACCTGCCAGTCATTACTAGTTCATTTGTATGAGTAAATATCCCAGAGATTGTGTGATTCCTACCATAGATATGGCAAATCCTTCCATATGGATGCTCCCCAAAATAAAGAGTATTGGTTCATTTTACATCAATGTTCTAGTTTAATCCCAAGCAAGAAATATGACACCTATATAGTTATACAACTCTAAATTCCTTTCATTTTCTGCATGAATTATCAAACAGTAGTTGAATTTCCATACAACAGTGTGGGTTCAGAAAAAAAAAATAGAACCAAGTACAAGTCTTAGGAAATTGTTAACTATTCTTTAGCATTAGAAAACATATTTCTTTATTTCATTTAATACATTTCTTAACCACTGTCCCAAGTCAGCTAAATCAAAATAATAATGTCCAATTTCATATACCCAGCAAATATAATCAAATGTTTTTAAAGTTCAGAGGAAACACACTACCATATCAAAGCTTATTTTTTAAAAACTACATTACTAGACCTTTATTCAAATTCTTCCAAATTAAAATCAAATAAATAAACCTTGAGGGATCTATCTCACATAAATAAGGCTACGTGTATTTCCCTGCGAAAGGTAATCCGCATGTGAATGGCCACTACAAAGAAGACTGTTCTGGGGTTAATTCCTTGCTATTATTCTAGGTCTAATTCTAGGCCCCGAAGAAGACTTTTGAGAACACTGTGGACAGCCATGGATTCAAACCAATGGATCACCGAAAAAATTCTTCCTAGAGGCATAAATGAACAGGCTCAAATTATTCTATTTTGGAGACCTTATGCACTGACCAGCTTTCTGGGGAAAGTTCTAATGCAGGAAGGAAGGAAGGAAGGAAGGAAGGAAGGAAGGAAGGAAGGAAGGAAGGAAGGAAGGAAGGAAGGAAGGAAGGAAGGAAGGAAGGAAGGAAGGAAAAGAAAAGCATGACCAGAAGCAAAGTGGACAGAGTCAAGTACAGTAGCAATGAGTACACCATCGGAAGACCTGAAAGACCAGGTTAGAGGTAGATTGACATGGAGAAAAGGTAGCTTAGATGTGGTTGTTAGAAGAATGTTAGAATGTTAGAAAATAACATAATCAATTAAGATAATTTGCTTTAAGGATAGCTATGAGTCAAATCAAGCATTCATTTGTCATTTAACTATTTATTCACTGAATGTTGCTATCTAGTATTATACTTTCTTATATTACTCTTTCTGGCACACCCTCCACTTTCATTTCTAGATCTGATCTGATTCATAACTACAGCCAATCTGTCCAACAAAAAGCAGAACTCATTTTCCAATTAGATTGCGGTAAATGTAATCATTTTATTTCTCTAGGAAAGATGAGCAAAGTTCACGTTTAAGAAAAAATAGTACAATTTTCTTTCAAGAACCCTGAAACAAAGAATTGACAAGAAGAAAGGAAAAACAGTTTCTGAAAGCTGAAATTCAAAATAGGCTTTAACCACAAAGCTAAAAGCAAATGTTAATAACAAATTATGAATAAAGGTGGAATTACAAATTCTGAGCATTTTAATTTCATTATTCCAGGAGACAGTTCCTAGCTGTGTTTTAGAAGTGCACCAGTCTATATTTCTTGACATTATGAGAACCAAAACTTTTAGCTTTCTTCACGCCAGATTAAACCTTCTCTTCTTTTAAATGACTGAATTGAGGAAAGCATTACAATTAAAGGAAATCCACAGTTCAATCAGATTAAAGTAATAACTAAAAATAAAATAATTGTGATAGAATAGAAACTTAATAGAGCAGACATGTGAAACACAAGGCCCGGGGGCAGATACGACCTGTGAAGTGGTTTCATGTGGCCCGCGAAGCCATCCTGAAAACAGTGAGGGAATGGCCCCCATTGCCTTGGCCCTGGCCCAGGCCAGCTGGGAGCCAATGTACAATTTTGCGGTGGCCATCTATGCTGAAACGCATTCAGTCTTAGCTCCATAAGCCCCCACTCCCTGCATGGCCTGAGAGGAACAGTGAGGCTCCTCCAGTGGACCATGCCTTGGCACTTGCCCTGGTCCCACCCCCTTCTGCAGGAGACCCTTAGATCTGTTCCATTCCTGCCCAAGCCCCCACATGCACTCTTGAAGCGAACAATCTAGAGCTAGCCATGCCCACCCAGTAGGCCACACTCACTCCATCCACGCCCACCCAGTAGGCCACACCCACCCTGGCCACACCCACCCAGCCCCCTGAGAGCAATCGCAATGCTGATGCGGCCCTCAATGAAATTGCGTTTGACATCCCTGTAATAGAGTAATGCTACTGTAGCAACAATTAGCTGTCAGACTGAAAATCAAACACAGATCAGGGCAACGGTCCACAGGGTTGCAATGAATCGACCTTGATCCGATGACAAACAAAAACAATAAAAGTCATAAATAAAATCAAATTTCATGAAGGCCTCGGTGTAACTACCATGTTTCCCAAAAGTAAGGTCTGCCCTACACTAACAATAAGCCCTAGCTTAATTTGGGGGGAAGGGCCTAATATATGCCCTATCCCAAAATTAAGCCCTAGTTTTGGGGTGAGGCACACACATCTAAAAATCAAGCTAGGGCAGGGGTGGGGAGTGGAGCTGCCCCACCCACCCCGCACCCACTTACATTGCAACCAGGCCTCTCCTTGCTGGCCCACATCTTCTTCTGAGGCCTCTTCTGCAGTCAGGCCTGCATTTCTCAGTCACAGGGCTTTCCAGAAGGCCTGTGCAGCCAAGAACCGAGCTATGGATTCAATCCATAGTTCAGTTCTGCAAGACCTCAGCAGCTGAGTACACCAAGCTATGGATTGAAGCCATAACTTGGTACTTGGCTGCTTAGGCCTTCTGGAAAGGCTTGACTGCAAAATGAAGCCTGAACACAGCTGCAGAACTTCGGCCCCAGAAGAAGTGGACCGGCTGGGTGGGGCTGTCGGTGCTAGAGGTGAGATAAGGCCTACCCCAAAAATAAGACTTGGTGCCTCTTTTGGAAGCAAAAAAAAATAAAATAAGACCCAGTCTTATTTTCAGGGAAACACAGTAGTGCTAAAGTATTTTCCTCCAAGCTTTAGAATTATTGAAGTCAAACAAGCACACTTTCATAAAATATAAGTGTGGATGCTTTCTTCACAGCTTTGACTATGGTGCCTTCAAGTTGTATAAAGTAAGCAGCAACCATTTCTGAATGCTGCAAACCTCATTATAATAGAAACTAAAAAATCAGAAAAACAGTTATACCAAAACCAACAGGCATTCCATTTGTAGCATGTTTTTGTGTTTCACCATCCATTCAATAGAAAAGCCGTTCACAAAAGAGCAGCTGATTTAATCTCCATATAGATAATAAAATGTGTCTCAAGTAGTCTCACCTGGACCGTGCTTTTATGCCTTACCACAGAATTGCTTCTGTGTTTATAGTTTTCTTCCAAACAGAGGAAATTGAAAAGTTGGGAAGTTTCTATGGTTACTTTAACTAGTTTTGAAACAATAACTATAAAAAAGTTGTCAGTGAAGGTAGTCAACAAGTCACCACACTGGGTAAAATCTCCAAACAAACCTCATCAGTGTTCTCTCTCTTCTATTCTTCTTTCTCCTTGCCAACATTTCTCCTTTAGATCCTACGCCAATACAGTTGTGCTTTAAATATTGAGGTTTTCAAAGCTTTTCTAAACAGTAATCTAATTCTTTCAAGAGATGAAATCAGAAGGTTTATGTTGTGAACCAGAATGGTTTTTTTTCCCCCTTTTTGGAAAGTAAGTATTATCAGGTCATCTATACTTAACTCAATCGTAGAAAAACAAATTGAGTAGCACTTGTTAGCAAAAAGTCTCAAAATACATGTTATCAAGCAGATTGATTTTAGAATCTGGAAATTGCTAAATGAGGTTTGTAATAAGAAAATTATTCTGCTTGCATTTATCCCATCAGCTCTTCTTACAAACTGTAATTTGACTGCAAATGAAATCCCTGACTGTTCTTGTCTTCTGCACTGTAAGTGGTGTTTTCCATCTTGGGCTGGTTCACGTAATGCTGTCAGATTTGCCTGCTGAACAGTAGACTATGGAACTAAGCAAGATAAAAAGCATGCAGCAAAGTGGGTAGCTCAAGCAAACAAAATAATATAGTTTTTCAAATCTGTACAGCACTACTCTGATTTTAGAACTTTAGAAGAGTTTTTGCAAGGGCAAATATAAATGTAGTTGTCACTGTTGTATAATGAATATATATGAAAGGGAGACTATTCTTTGGTCAGCTCATAGGATTTTTTCTTAGCCTCCCAAGCAGTCCAGATAGGAAACACAACAGGATGACCGAACTCCGCCTTATTGTAAACTTACATTAAAAAAACCTTGGAAGTATAAAAATACACATCTCTTGCTATTATCTCTTTTTACCACCAGATAAATTAGGCAGATCCTTTTTATAATTCTTTCTCTGTTTGTCATTCCCACATTCCATACATTCTTAGGCAGAAGACAATCATTATGAAGATATATCTTCAATTCCTTAAGTGAACTTTGAAAGGCCTAAAATAGACATCATTTCTTCAGAATGATGCTGGATGCATTCACTTCAATTCAAAACAAACATAAAGAGAAGAGAATAGAACTCTTTCTCAGTCACTGTTGATGGACTGTGAATAATGATAACTAATGCAAGACCCTCTCTCAAATAGGATACAGAGTAATATTGGAGGAAAGAAAACAATTGGATAAATAACTACTTTTCCCATTTGAAGAATAAGGAAAGTTGGATAGAAAGCTATTAAAAGTGTCAGCTTCTATAGTACAAGATTAATGGAACAATAACCATTATCTTAAAAAGCTTTGACAATAACAAAGAGAATTAGTGAGGCATGAATCTCTGATAGAGGTGAGCCTTACTAGTGAATTATATAAGAGAAAAATACCATCCATCAAAATGTAGAAAGACAAAAAAGGTGCAAGGTATACTATTATGAAATAAACACTAAGATATTGTTTTTTTGTGTGAAATCTGAAGTATATTGTGTTGGCATAAGAAGTTCTTGTGAAGGGCTACTAAGAAGCCAGGAGAGGGGTCAATCTTTGAGAAAAAACAAATTGATATCCACATTGCATTCCTGTAGCTGATAAATAGTAAATTTACAATTTGGGGAATGGAAATAGCTTCAGAAAGCAAAATATAACATAAAAGTGAACAATGACAGCTGACACAATTGTGAAATAGGAATGCAGTTGGTTGAATCCATGCAGATCTTCTCAGAGATTGGATCTCTCCAATACTAATTTCCATGGATTCTCTTGCTAATCACAATCCTCATGAATGGTTGTAGAAGAGGTTCCTTCTTTGATACCCCTTCAAAATGGATTAAGTATTTCAGGTGAGAAAGAATCGAAGAAGTACTGTCAACCTGGACATGGATATATTGATGATAAGGATTTGAGTCAAGGAAGGAGATCTGAGGACTACATCCTTAACAAGACTGATGGTATCTAGCCCCAAATGGAAAGACATGATTTAGGTATAATGGGGAAATGAAGAAATAAAACAGCTTGATATCTGAACCCTGGGGCATCCAAAGTTGCAAATTAATGTCTGCAGTCAAATGGACAAATGAGCCAATTGCTGAAAGACAGTCTGGAAAACTTACTACAGTTGTGCAGGAGACATTTCATGGGAGAATTTCCATTATATGCAATCAGAAAGAAATTTCCTTGACAATTGATGACTTTATGAATTATATGACCTATTATTCCTATTCAGGAAGAAGGAAATACCTTATTTGTTTGTATTATTTCAAAGTAAATCTGAAGTCCCAAGTCATGTTAAATTTGAAGCACATGAGACACGCAGCAAGAAAGCTCAATATGGAACAAGCCAACTAAGGACCAATTACCTAGAAAGGATTATAGATTGGAGAAAAAGGTATACCACAAGTGCTGTACACTCAGGAGCATTCTAGTGGCCACAGTGAAACCAAATGATAAACATAAAAGTGGTATTAACTATTAACTAAAAGCTATTAACTATAAAACAAAGGAAAAGTAGAATACTGTTGATATATAATTAAGGTAATGATTAAACATTAAGCATGAGCATATTGTATTTGCTCACATTAAAAATCAAGACTTAAAAATTACACTCAGCGATTCCAAAAATTACACGACTTGCATAAAGATCATAGCACAAAAGAACAAAGAATTCTCTACAAACTTATTGTGAATCACACAAAAGACTGAACGTGCTTACATGAGCTGTGCAGAAAAAACTAGTGACATTTACTAAATGAAAAATGCTGAAATCATTTGGTCATACTCACTTCCCTATAATTCCAAATTATAAAACAATATGATCCTGGAAAGTCCTTTTAAGCCATTTTAAGTTAATAATTCATTCAATTCATTTCAAAATAATGCTACCTGATGGTTTTAATTTTTTTAAAAAAATCCTAAAGTTGACTATTTTTTTCTAATTCAATTTTTATCTATCAAGGAACTTGTTTGCTTTCCCTAAAAGTGAAGAGTAGTTCAAATTTAATAGATTGTTTTATATTTTCAGAGTAGTATAATATGTTAAAGTGGTATTAATTTATACAAAAATACACATTATCCAGCAATCTGCATGAACAAAAACAACAAAATCACCACCCAAGCAAAAAAAAGGAAAGAAAGAAATCCAAGCAGCAAAATTGTTGGCTTATTTATTATACTCCAGCTATCCATAGGAAAATTGTAAGTGCAATCTGATGAGACATTTTCACCTGATAGACCAATTTGTACACAAACAAGGAACTACTGTAACTATATACTCCTCCCCCTCTTTTCACTGTTTATCATCTTATCTGAACTAGATACATGCTGTGTTTTTAATAGCACTTTATCTGATAAAGCCCCTGCCTTAATACAGTTTTCTATTGTTCAGTTCAATAGAATACATGTTTGTAAGACTCACCCTTTCTTTCTATTTATTTGTTTTCTATGTATACCTATGAGCCTAGGGTTTGTGATAATAACAAGTTTATATTGCTTCTATCCAAGAAGGTGCAAAAGAAGTACTAGCTCACATTGTCTGTCAATGCTACCACTGATTTCTTTTTGTCAGATCATACCACTTCCATTTGAACAATTAATTAAGTGATGTTATATTAAATATAAGCTATAATTGGTCTATTAAATCATACCATTATAAACTGAGATGTGAACAAATCTATTTTACTTTTCCCAAATAGATAAATATGTAATTAAATTAATTAAGCATAGCTTCCCATTCTGAAACTTTTTTACAGGCTAGAACAGGGGTAGGCAACCTTGGCTCTTTTATGACTCGTGGACTTTAACTCCCAGAATTTCTGAGCCAAGGTTGCCTACCTCTGGGCTAGAATAAGGTTGGCTTCCTTAACTTGTTTGGAAGGCACAAAACTTAGTTTCTACTTCGAACAGAGATGGTCATAGCCTTATGACCACAACTGGGACCAGAATTTCAATTGCTAAGCAAGGCGGTTGTTAAGTGAATTGTGCCCAATTTTATGACCTTTTTGCCAAATTTTGATCACGTGACTGTGGGGATGCTGTGGTGTGTGAAGGGCCTATTGTAAGTCACTTTTTTCAGTGCCATTGTAACTTTGAATGGTTGGTAAACAAATGGTTGTAATTCAAAGACTACTTGTATAATAGGAAGCAATAACCAACTCATGAAAAGGGGGAAAAAGAACAGCACATGAATTAAAGTATAAATTGGTAACCAACTTGGCAAATTATTTTCTTTATCTATTGGTGGTCAAGTTCCACAACCAAAAAATACTCCTACATAGAAGAAACCGCCTTGTTAGGAGAGACCAAAATCCAAGTTGTTGTGTCCTGAGCCTGCAAAGGCAGGCTCGGGATGTTGCAATGGTCCCTGGCAGTTGCAAGCTGCCCGGGACCAGACTGAGTGGCGTCGGCTTCGCGCGCATGCGCGAGGCGCAGAAGCACACCAGAATGTTACCTTTTTGCCCGGGGATGATATTAAAGGAGTCAGAGAGGCCTGCGAGAGCTGTGACGGAGAGAGAACTACTTTAAATAAAGGGCTGTTGGAATTACAGAATGTGCTGTATTCATTCGCCATTGACTCAAGGACTCAACACTGGCGACGAAGGTGGGATGGCTTACAAAAACAAAAAAGAATTGTAAGCTTACCCAAGAGTCCTGGAGAGAGGAAGATGGCGTTAAACTCAGCACCTGGCCTGCCAGTACAGCATCGCTGGAGGTAAGCTGGCTGATAGACCCCTTCCTAACAGAGAAGCAAGAATGGCGAAGATAGGGAGACTGTCTGAATTCGATGTCACGCACTCAGAAAGATGGGAGTCTTATGTTGCCAGAGTAGAAAATTACTTTAGAGTAAATCAAGTAAGAGAAGATGGCTTGAAGGCCACTACTTTGCTGTGTCTGTGGTCAAGATGCATTTGAAATTGCTGAAAATTTGGCAGCCCCTGCTCCTCTTGAATCTGTCACTTATACAGATTTTAAAAAATTATTGAAGGAACATTTTCAGCCCAAGTTGTCTGTTATTGCGTGGAGACATACTTTTGAACAGAGGGATCAAAGAGCTGGTGAATCAGCTAAAGAATACATTGCAGCCTTGAGAAGAGCAGCTAAGCCTTGTGATTTTAAAGACTTAGAAGAAAGGTTGAGAGACCGATTTGTATGTGGGCTTAGGAACAGAGACTTGCAACAGAGACTCTTTGCAAAGGAGGACATTTCATTCCAAGATGCCTTGAGAGAGGTCACAGAGAGTAAAAAGATCTCCCAAGTATCTTGAGGACTTTGTAACCATGCTGTCAAAGCAAGGAAAGTGAGAGGGTGCCTGCTGTTGTTGGAAAACTGGGAGTGTGAGCATTGGATAGTTAATTCCAAAACAATAGCCCAGTACCATTTGTGGTGTGGCTATTGCACAGCTGCAATAGATGTGCAGGTTTGGGGCAGGCTCAGGACGTTGCAATGGTCCCAGGCAGTTGCAAGCTGCCTGGGACCAGACTGAGTGGTGCCGGCTTCGCACGCATGCGCGAGGCGTGAAAGCGCGCCAGAATGTTACCTTTTTGCCTGGGGATGATATTAAAGGAGTCAGAGAGGCCTGCAAGCCTCAGAGCTGTGACAGAGAGAGAAGGGGCGTTGACTTACCTGAACGCCTTTTCTCAGCACAGAGATGGATAATCCACGCAGTGGGTTGAGACTGTATTCCTGGCCAATCAGATCAGTCAGCCAAAGTTGCCACGCCCCGTCTTGGACCATAATCCTTTAGTCTTGACTCGAGCGCAGCCATTGACTGACAGTAAGACGTTTTGGCTCCACTAAATATACCCTATTATTCTAGCCTATAAGGGTGGGTGTGGATTATCCATCTCTGTGCTGAGAAAAGGCGTTCAGGTAAGTCAACGCCCCTTCTCCAGCACTGGAGATGGATAATCCACGCAGTGGGACATACCAAAGCCTATTGTCCCTTGGGTTGGGGAATAGACTGGTCCCGTGTGCAACTTTGGTCTAGCACCTGCTGGAGAACCCTCCTACCGAAGGAGGCCTCTGCAGAGGAGTACCTGTCGATTTTGTAATGACGAATGAATGGAGAGGGCGAGGCCCAAGTGGCTGCCCTGCATACCTCTTCAATAGAAGCCTGCATGGCCCATGCTGCTGAGGTGGCAGCACTCCTTGTGGAATGGGCTGTGATATGCTTGGGGACTTGCAAGGACTCCGCCTGGTATGCCCCCGTGATGCATGCCCTAATCCACCTACCGATGGTAGAGGACGAGACCTTCCGGCCCCTAGTAGCAGGGTGGAAGGATATGAAAAGCGCTTCCGAGCGTCGGAATTCCGCTGTGCGTGAAATGTAATGTCTTAGTGCCCTGCGTACGTCCAAGGTGTGCCATTGTTGTTCCAGGGGATGAGCTGGGTTTGGACAGAAGTCTGGTAGGACTATTTCCTGTGATCTGTGAAAAAGGGAGTTGACCTTTGGAATGAATGAAGGGTCTATTCTTAGGACTACCTTGTCCCTGTGAAAATGGCACAGGTCCTTCCTCATTGAGAGAGAAGCTAACTCGGATATCCGCCGAGCTGACGTGATGGCTACCAAGAATGCTACCTTATGGGTCAGATAGCGAATGTCACATGTTTTGAGTGGTTCGAAGGGCGCTCTGGTAAGAGCTTGTAGTACTCGTGGTAGTTCCCACGATGGATACCTGTGCACGGTTGGCGGTCTGATGTTTGCAGCCCCCTTGAGGAAGGATCGTATTAAGGGATGCTTGCCCAAGGATTCACCGGGGCTGGCAGAAAGTATAGTTGAGAGGGCGGCAATTTGCCTGCGCAGTGTGTTTGGCGAGAGGTCCCTCTCTAGGCCATCTAGTAAAAATTCTAGGATCTTGGGAATTGTGATCCCTTCGAGTAACAATTCCTGTTTAGAGCACCATGATTGGAAGCTTCTCCACGTGGCCTCGTAGATACGGTTCGTGGAGGGGCGCCTTGATGCCTGTATGACCCTAATTACACCCTGTGAGCAAGCCCCCTTGGCTAAAATTGACCGTTCAAGAGCCAGATGGCTAGTTGTAGCCATTGTGGCTCTGGGTGGGAGATCTCCCCCTGCTTGAGGGAGATCCTCTCCGGAGGAATCCGCCATGGATTCGTGCGGGAGAGACTCCTCAAGTCTGCGAACCAAGGTCTCCTTGGCCAATAAGGGGCCACAAGGATTACCTCGGCCCTTTCCCGCAGAATCTTGCGTACTACCGCCGGAAGGAGAGGTAAGGGTGGAAACGCGTACAGGAGCCCCCTTGGCCATGGGCTCCGTAACGCGTCCGTCTGCTCTGCTCCCTTGGATGGGAATCGGGAGAAGAAGCGAGTTAGGTGGGCATTGGAAGGAGAGGCAAAAAGGTCCACCTGGGGAAGCCCGAAGCGGTGACAGACCTCCCTGAAGATCCTCGGGTGTAGTTGCCACTCCGAGTGATCTATTGTTGATCTGCTCAACAGATCTGCTTGGATGTTTGCCTCCCCCGATATGTGGTCGGCCTTTATGGAGGCCAGATTTTGTTCCGCCCAGGCCCCCAGTAGGAGGGCCTCGGCCGAGAGCGAGCGAGAGTGTGTGCCCCCCTGACGGTTTATGTGGGCCTTGGCTGTCACGTTGTCCGTCAGGACCAGTACGTGCCTGCCTTTTATGCTGCTGTGAAAATGCCTTAACGCTAGGTGAATAGCCCGCAGCTCGAGCCAGTTTATGTTGTGTCGGAGATCCACCGCTGACCAGCGGCCCTGTGTCCACTTGGTCCCCAAGTGGCCTCCCCAGCCGAATAAGCTCGCATCTGTTGTGACTACTACTCTGTCTGGTTCCCTGAAGGGGGACCCCCTGAGGAGAGCTGGAGATAGCCACCACCTGAGGAAGTGTCGTACTCTCAGAGGTATGCCTACCCTCTTCCGTGATGCACTGATTTGTTGTCTCTGAAACGGGAGCATGAACCATTGCAGTTCTCTTGAGTGCAGCCTTGCCCAAGGAACTATTGCTATGGTCGATATCATCTTCCCTAGCAGCTGGGAAGGCAGACCAGCGTCACTGACTGACCGCGGCTTACCTGTTTTACGGCTTTCTTTATGCTGCTGAGGCGTTCCTGTGATAGGTACACCTTGCATTCCTTTGTGTCTATGACCGCTCCCAGATGGAGTATTCTCGTAGTTGGGGTTAGATGGCTCTTTGGAAAGTTCACCGAGAAGCCGTGGTCCTGCAGCATTTTTATCACTAACTTTAGGTCCGCCCGAGACTGCTGGGCGGACGATGACTGGATTAGAATATCGTCCAGGTAGCACTGGACTCTGACTGGTACGTTTCTTAGTTGTGCTGCCAGAACCGCCAGAATCTTGGTGAACACCCTGGGCGCTGATGACAGGCCGAATGGAAGTGCCCTGTATTGAAAATGGTGCCCCCTGTAGGCAAACCGTAGAAAGCGGCGGTGAGCCAGAGAGATAGGGATGTGCAAGTATGCCTCCGTGAGGTCGATCGATGCCAGAAAATCCCCTTTCCTTACGCTTCCAAGGATGGAGCGTAGTGTCTGCATTTTGAATTTGCGGTATTTTATGTAGAAATTTAGCCTTTTCAAATCCAAAACGGCTCTCCAACCCCCCGAGGGTTTTGGGACCACGAAGAGGATAGAATAAAACCCCTGGTCTCTCTGGTTCATAGGCACCGGCTCTACGGCCCGTATGTTTAGAAGGTGCTGAACGGCCTCGTTCATGAGCCTTCTCTTTGTTGGGTTTGTGGGACAGGGGCACGGGCGGAAGCGGTTCGGGGGCTTTGAGAGAAATTCTAGAGATAGACCATGACGTATGGTGTTCCTGACCCATACGTCCGTGGTGGTCTCTTCCCACTGGGGAGCAAACCCTGCTAGTCTGCCCCCTATGGGAAGGTCTGGGCGGGAGTCATCTGGTACGGCGGAAGGGGCGGTTGTTCCCCCGAAAGGGCCGTCTTCCCTGTGTTTGCCTATGTCTTGTGTTCTGTCTGTCCCCCTGTCTTTCCCTATCCTGTCTAGCTTGGAAGGGTTGGGAATTTTGAAAGTAGTTGACCCTGGCTTCTGTACGAAAGGATTGTTTCCTTCCCCAGGAGCCGGGTCTCTTGTCCTGCCTTTTAAGCATGTGTTTAAGGACCTTGCGCTTGTCCTTGTTCTCTGTCAGGTATGGCGTTAGTGCCTCACCAAACAGCTTTGCCCCTTGGTACGGAGCCGAAGCCAATTTCCACTTGGATTTGGTATCCGCCTGCCAGTTCTTTAGCCAGAGGATGCGCCTGCTCGTGTTGTTTGCCGCCATTGCCTTGGCTGAAAACTTGGTCACTAAAAGTGTTGCGTCCGACGCATATTCCGTGGCCGCTACCATTTTGCTCAGTTCCTGGTGAGTGCGTATATCTTCCATGGGAACCCGGCCCTGTAACTCACGGAGCCAACAAAGTGTGGCTCTGGTGAAAAAGGACGCGGAGATAGACGCCCTGGTAGCCCAAGCTATTGCCTGGTGCGTTCTCCTGTAGTTGGACTCACTCTTTCGGTCCTCGGCTTTAAGAGCTTCAGCAAAATCTCCTGATATGGCCGTGTCCGATATCAGGGGACCTATGGGTTTGTCCACCACCGGCACCTCCAATGTTCCCTCTAGCTCCCTTGCTACGTTAAATAGCTTCCTCTCCGCATTGCTAGGAAGCGGTAGGGAGGTTGGCGCTGCCCACTGTTTCCTTATTGTGTTTAGGAACATGGTCGGGCAAGGTATGCGGTGTTGGGTGGTTACCTTTTCGGCGAACGTCGGCTCAGCCTCCGTGTCAACTGTGACAGGCTCCGCTGGTGTCCCATGCCCCAAATGGGCTGTGGCCTCAGCCTTGCGCAGAATAGTAACAAAAAGAGAAGGGTTAAACAGGCCGCTGAAGGACGGCCCTTGAGGTGAGGTGTCCTCCTCCTCCTCAGACATTTGAATCCCTTGTGACGTACCTGGCTGGTCCAGGTAAGCTTCCTCAGAGACCGACGAGTCTGAGACGGAGGAGAGGTCCTGATGGTCCTCCGTTTCCTCCCGATGCCTCGTTCTAAGTCCTAGAGGCTTGGCTTTTGAAGTTTGAGCCCTGGCCTCAAATGCACAGTCCACTGCCTGTGCTATTAGGGTAGCTAGCAGATCCCCCGTCAATGCAGGAGGAGTGACCATTGCCTGCGACCCTGCAGGTGCTGTGGTTAGCATGGTCCTCGGGGTTTCCTGTAACCTCCGTGGGGAGGGGGATCGGGAGAGCGATGAGAATTCGCCTATCCCACCCTCTGTTTGGGACTGTGATGAGCTCCCTAATGACCAAATGGCCCGTGGGGATGAAGGGAGACCCAGCGGTAGATCAGGACCTATTCCCCCATTCTGCCTATTTTCAATTCTGGCCCTTTTCTGGGCTCTGTCGAACTCTTTTTCTAGGGCTTGGTGTCTTCTGATTGCCTGTTTGTCAGCCTTCTTTGATGACTTCCTTGCAGCCTTTCTAGGGGCTGCAGAGGATTCCGAATCCTCTGAAGCAGGTGCTCCAGAGGATGAAGGCGGGGCTCCAGTGGAGGGAATGATTGCTTCCTCCATTCTCCACTAACGCTGGGCCGCGATAGGGGGGACCCAGGTAGTAGGAGAGCTCCAACTTTGAGTAAGGACAGGCGCACTACTGGGGGCGTCTGGAACTCAGGAGCAGACTCTGCAAAATTGTCAGAGTTAGTCACTGTGCACGGATAAGAACAGGCACGCTAATGGGAATGCCTGGAACCCGGCTTGACTATGGTGGGTAAGGACAGGCACGCGACTGGGGATGCCTGGAACCCACCACTAAATCCAGAGGCGTACGGGCCACTAATGGGGGACCCGAAGTCTGGAAGGAGCCAAAGGCAACTAAACACAGTTAGTTATGAAAGGTTCTTATTTACTTTAGGTAGAAGACACCAAGTCCTGGAACCAGTAGCTATGTGTCTGATTTGAATGTCTCTGGATGAATAATAGATGCTTTAGTACCCCAGTACTGCTTGCCTATTAATTCACTCCAGCGGCTGAACCTAGCTTTCTCAAGGAACTTTAACTCCCCTGTTTGGACAAAAAATATGGCCGCTGCTGCCAGGAGACTACTGCGCATGTGTTAACAAGGCTGCCTATGCCACGTGCGGTTGTAACAAAGAGCTGCGCGTGCTTCCAGCTGTGCAGACAATGGCGCCTCGTTTAAAAAATCCTGAGCAGCCTGGAGTGAAAAGACTGCTCCTTCGCACGCCAGCTGTTTCCCTTAATCAATCTCCCTCCCAGCATGCGTCCCCTTTGTCCTCCACTTCCCTTGCTAACTGCCTGCCTTTCTGTCTTTTTTTGTTGTTTGTTTGTTTGTTTGTTTTAAACGCGAGGGGTTGCCCGAGCCTCCCCGTTTGTTTAAGGCGGCTGCCGGCTGCTGGAAGGTGGCTGGGGTTTTTGGGTTAGGGAGGGGAATTAGGGATTTCCCCCTTTTAAGTGGGGGTGGTTTCCCCTGTAGGAATCTGACTTCCTGAGTCTTACAATTTATCAAGGAAATTTTTGAGTGATCAATTAAATTGAATTAAATTATCTCTAATTAGCTTTTAAACTAAGCAATTTCAGCTACTAGAAAAAAAAAAATCCCCCCTAATGGAAAGGAACTATACCTGCCCAGGAGCCAAAAGTTGTAGATGTCTCATGGCCAGATCAGTCAAGACTAAAGGATCATGGTCCAAGACGGGGCGTGGCAACTTTGGCTGACTGATCTGATTGGCCAGGAATACAGTCTCAACCCACTGCGTGGATTATCCATCTCCAGTGCTGGAGAACTACTTTAAATAAAGGGATGTTGGAATTACAGAATGTGCTGAATTCATTCGCCATTGACTCGAGGACTCAACACAAGTAATCAAGAATATTGCCTCCAAGGGTGTATAATTAGATGCCTCTGAATATCACAATCAGGGAATACTTCTTTCTCTGCTGCAGCATTCTCAGCTTGGTTCCTCCAGCTGTGTTGGACAAACTCATATAATTCTAAAGGTGATGCTGGCTCTAAAGACTATAAAGTTAGGAGAATTCAAATCTAACAAATCTCGAGAAGATCAGATTATGAAAGGCTACTCAATTCAATCATAATTATATCTTTAAAGAAACCATAACTCCTTTTAGATCTTTTGGCTCCTCAGTTATAAAGAGTTTACAGGACATTTTTTCAAATCAAGACTTATAATGGCACACTGCACTGGAGCTTCTAAGAAACCCTAGCTAAATTTGGTTGACTATGCAAAAGAATGGTTGCTTCAGATATAAGTATCAGATGATAGAGCAGGAACTTGCAATTAACATGATGTTAATTGAGCCGTGGTGGAGCAGTGGTTAGAATGCAGTACTTCAGGCTATGTCTGCTAATTGCCGGCTGCCAGCAGTTTGGCAGTTTGATTCTCACTGACTTGAGGTTGACTCAGCCTTCCATACTTCCAAGGTTGGTAAAATGAGGACCTAGACTGTTGGGGGCAATAGGCTGACTCTTTAACTGTTTAGAGAGGGTTGTAAAACACTGTGAAGCGATATATAAGTCTAAGTGCTATTGCTATGTACGTATTAGAAATAAGAAATTAGAAAACATATTAGAAATAATTACACAAATCTAGAATCTCAATTACCCAACAAAGCATAGGCTCAATAATAAATAATCTTTTCAATTAAACATGACATGAAATTTACCTGGCAATATGAAGGTGAAAATCTGGATTAAAAGCAGGCATTGATAAAGATGCCTAGAAAGATTTTTTCCGAAACAGCTGCCATAATAGAACACAATAATCCAGATTAAATATATTCTATGTTCTTATTGTACTACTATTAACACATTACAATTCAGCATGTACATTTTGATCTATGCAAATTGGTTCGACTGTAATATATTTCATAAAGTAGCTGTTTGCTATGTTGCAACCATCAATTCAGATAATCACTTTTCTCATAAACTTAAAGCCATCTTGTAACCTTTTCCAGCCTAAACACTATAATTGACTTTCAATTATACTTGACTTCTATACCATATTTTGACTTTTAGCTGTTATATTCCAAAAAAAAAAAAAAAAGAATTGAAGAGAGGGTAGGATTAAATGTGATTTTGGATAATTTTATTAAGATTTAAATTTAATTAAAGTTAAATATATGGCTATTTGCCAGTCTTGTATTTAATAATTTTTATTTTTATCACATTAAATATATAATTTGGAAAGAACTTCTAAAGGTATCTAATGACCTGGCACAATGTTTCAGAGGTTTGCTTGGTGTTACAGGTTGCATGCCTCTGCTATAACAACATATGGAAAAGTCTGTCAACTGAATTGCACCTAATTTTAAGCCAAAAACAATTTCTTCCAGGGTATATTTTTCAGTTTCATGACTGCCAGAAAAGTGCAGAAGTTGTAACCAGGTATAAGCTTTACATAAGCTTTCCCTTTGCTGGGATATACCTTCTATTGCTCTGAGATACCTCTGAGAAAATGGAGGAAAGAACTATTAAAAGCAGCCTCAAAGATGGGCACCCTGAATAACCATCCTTCAAGAAATCCAAAAATCAAACATATGTATGAGGAATTCTCAGTAGCTGCTTATCCCATTCCTCAAGCTATACAAAATCTAAGCTTGTGTAAGGATATGGTTAAGCAGGCATTTGAGTGATTAAATGTGTTTCTGCTTGAATTATTTCATTTCATATTAATTTTAATTGTAGTATCTCAAGCCTCAGAGCAAGTTTCTCCCACTGGCAAAAGAAGAAATGACATGTCAGCCCAGAGAATAACTAGAATTGCTCAACTCACATTCAATGCCTGAAAGTTATGATATAGGCAGGCAGTCTATCATGCTTGTCTATATAACGTGTCTATATAGGTCATACAATTTTATCCACAAACACATCCAAATAATCGAAATCGGAATTATGGAAACATTGCTATTCCAGTCCAGAAAGATAGAGGTCATAGATTAATCATGTAGCTTCCCCATGATGTTTGGACAGTGTTAGGAAAGGCGTCCTTACACATAGCTCACAATAAACATCTAAAGCAGACTTGCACAAGATAAGGTCCACTAACCAATCTGGTGTGGCCTGTTGGCATTCTTTAAAAAGTCAATAAATTTGCTGTTACTTCCCCCAAAACTGTTCTGTCAAGAATCTCTAACACTTTCAGGCCTCACCACCACCATCTCAGGTGGGGTTACCACTCTGCTAGTCAACAAATATCTAATCACGGTTCCAGGTATTCCTCTATGGCCTGCAAGAATTTTTAATTTGTCTACATCACCCCTTCCCCTCTACAGGTTGTACAGGCTTGGTCTAAACCAGGGGTAGGCAACCCAAAAGACTCAAAGAGCCACATGGACCCGTTTCCCACCAAAAACAAAACACCGGGAGCCGCAAAACCCTTTTGATATCTAAAATGAAGATAACACTGCATATATCCTTTTTTACCTTTATTATAGGTGTGTGTGTGTGTGTGTGTGTGTATACACACACACACACACACACACACACATTAAAAATAAAAGTAAACATATGACGCTTGGGAATATCTATACTATTAAAACAATGATCACCAAGAGAATGCTTTAAGAGAATAAAATTACATATACACAGAGGTAAAAAAAGGATATATGCAGTGTTATCTTCATTTTAGATGTCAAAAGGGTCTCTCTCTCTGTCTGTCTCTCTCCCTCCCTCCCTCTCTATCTACCCTTGGTCTGCCACTCCTCTTCCCCCCTCTCTCTCTCCCTCCCTCCCTCCCCCTCTCTCTTTCTCTCTCTCTCTTTCTCTCCCCCCTCCTATCTGCTGCTCACCTGGCAAGCTTCAAGCTGTTGTCCAACAAGCTTAGGGGTAAGCAACCTCGTCTCTTTTATGACTCATGGACTTCAACTCCCAGAATTCCTGAGTCAGCCTAGCTGGGCTAGCTAGCTCTCTCCTGCCCTTCCTGCTTCCTGCAGAGACGCAGCAAAGGGAGGAGCTCCGCCCAGTAAGCTTTTCAGCTCAGAGAACACTGTGAGTGCAGTCTCTTTTACACACACACACACACAGAGAGAGAGAGAGAGAGAGAGAGAGAGAGAGAGAGAGAGAGAGAGAGAGAGAGAGAGAGAGAAAAGCAGGGAAGCGCAATTGCCTCTCTCTGTCTCTCTCTGCAAAGGCAGAGGAGGCTGGGAGCCACAGGGGAAGGCTCAAAGAGCCGCATGCGGCTCCGGAGCCGCAGGTTGCCGATCTGTGGTCTAAACTAATCAAGAAGATGTTCCCCTTAAAATCTGTTTCTCTTAAGTTACAAAAAACAACACGTGAACACAATTTTCCCTCAAATAAGAAAGCTGTAAGTTTCAGATTGGCCCGGTGAGAGTGTGAATGGGGGGGGGGACTGTCTGTGTCTTATAAAACTGTAATGTGGTCTGAGAACCTTGGAAAAAGCAGCAAGCATATTGTTGCTAAGAAGTTAATGAAGTTATCAGAAGATCAGCTTTTTGTAAATTCTGCCTAACTGGCCTACACCTTTCACTAACTTGCAGAAAGACCTGAGTTCATATGTAGTGAAGCATGGAGGAGTTATTTCAGCCTTTAATTTACCAATGAAGTCTACAGTAAAGTTTTACACCATGAGTGAAATATATTAATTCCTCTGTGAATATGTTTAAGAAAGTAGAAGAAAGCAATTTCATTGAAGCCAGTGCTTCAGGCTGCCCTGGAGCAGAGTGGATTCAGATTGAAGAGAGTTGGCAGACCTAAAACTTTTTGATAAGACAAAAACACATTGATGTTGGCTCAGGCTAGGCCCATTTCAACTCTACACTTGTCCTCTGTGTTTCCTTGACATATCTGTTCCTTTTCTCTATCTGCTTTAGCATAACTTTATTTTTCTCTTTTATCTTTAGATGACTACAGCCAGGGACCAGCGGGATTGATTTTTTGTTTTGACTTATTGTTTGAAGATCTGTAACTCAAAGCAGCTCTCACGCTTCTGATGCCTAAAGCCTGAGCAGCATAAACGGTAAATCGAGCTCATGTATCAAGACTGAGTATTGATGGCATTCACAATAAGCCATCTCTTAGCATTTCATTTTGCTTTTTTGGGGGGGAGAGAGAGGTGGGTTCTCATATATTTTACAATAAAGTAACACTTTTAGAATCCATCAGTCCTGGATGTTTTCTCAATTAAAAATTTTATTCATTTATTTTGCCTTCAAGTCAATTGACCTCAGACAGACAAGCCTAAACAATATTTTAAGCAACATGTGGTTTGTCGCTGCCTTTTTGGTAAGGTTTAGAGAACACAACTTCTCCAAATTCTGTCCCTAAGGCAGGCTTAGAACTCAGGTGTCCCTGCTTCTAATCTAATGTCTGAAATACCAGAATAAACTGGCTATCTTAAACTATTTTTATTGCTTTGTCAATAAAGGTACTTTTTAAAAAATCAGTATGTTGCTACATCAGCTCCTCATGTAGCAATCTTTCCTCTCTTCTTTTTAAAAAGATTGTTTGCATATGAAATAGAAAGCTTGTAGCTGAAATATTTTGAAAAGAGCTTTAAAAAATCTACACATTAAAAAAAAAGTTCAGCTCTACACAAATACTGCTATGAAGCCCAACTTGGATGGAAAATCAGTGGGAGGCATTTATACTTGTAATTCAAAAGCACAGCAATTCATCAACCATCACTAGCATGCATAAATCAAGGAATGCTCTAAAACAGCTTATTTTAGATATCTTTGGAATTACCCATGATTCCTGTCGCCATTCTCTCCTCCTGCCTCCTCCTGCCATCCCATCTTCATATCTACAAACATTGCTGGGATATTTGTCAATATAATCCCTTGACAAGAGTTCTAAATAAATGGGGAAGATGAATTATATCAAGTACACTACATTACAGACAGAGTTTCTTTTTTAAACTGTAGCCCAGCCTTCCTGTTCCCTGAAGTTGCCCAGCTTGATGAAATATGGTTACATATGCAAACATTATCTCCCAATTGTAACCTCATTTTCTGCTCTGCTGGACAGCGTGACCAGCATTTGTCATCACACCTCCCCCGCCCGCTACATCATTCATATGTCTATAATTGTCATCAAGATGTGGCATGTCAGCAGGACTCCTGTGTTCAGAGTTCCCCATCTCTACACAGTCACTCAGGTAACAAACCCATAATCTCATCCTGTTTTCATGATGGTTGAATTACACATAATTGTTCCTGCACAGTGATTGATTTCTGCCTGAATAGAGACCTCTGCCTTTTTTCAATGCAAGCGAGTGGCAGCCAAGTCTCTCCGTGGAGGAGGAGGGAGCAGCCTTTGAAGAGATCAAAGCCAAGGCCGCAAGCAGTTGTGCGCCCTGGGAATATGGAAAGCCTTTATGTTCTCAACCCCATTTCCAGCATCATGTTGGATTGCAGCTGCATTACATTTTGCCAGCATTCTTAATGCTTTTAGTATTGACTCTGACATCACTGATAGCTTTTTAAAGAAACAAAAAGCTGAAATAGGACTTATTTTCACAACTCTGCAATTGCTATACGCAAAGTTTGGGTCGGGGAGAAGCATTTGCTTTTAATCTAAACTAATATGAAAGAAAAGTATGTGAGCACACATAAAATTATATAAAATCTCTTAAAATGGAAAAACGTGTTTTTCCTACAAAAGGAACAGAAGGGGAATTTTTGTATCTTGGACCACACAAAATGAATTGATTATTAGGGACTTGAATGTGGATATTTAAACAATGAAATAAAGATTAAATACAAAAAGGCAGCCTAGAAAATTCAAGCAACTCATGAAATCCAACTATATGTCAAGTACCCTAGCTAAACTAGATACCTTCCATATTACATACTAGTAACAAATTTTAATATTCTTTTAGTACCCTTACATTCATTCAGGAATAAAAAATTTTGTTCTAATAAATAGGTGAATAGAGCTATAATAAATCATTGCCTTTCACTGATTTGAAATTATATAATATAATTTTAAATGTCAGTATAAAACATGACTGTCTTATTCAAAATATTGGGCTGACAATAATTTCTACAACATATTCATCTTTAAATTAAACTTTGTACAAAAAACACAGATCTATGTCACCATGCTATTATAAAATCATTTTGCATTCTTGTAAGATAAGAAACATCTCAATACATATGTAGGCACATTACAAGAGTTTGAAATGTCAGATAAACATAAGTCATATGCACAAATCAGTAAGTGCTTAGATTGTGTCATCTGCATCTAACTCACAATACTGTCTTTATTAGTATTCAACAAAATGCACAGAATCTGTGATTATGAAATTTTATTGCTGTTAGCAATATTTGTCAACAGTACAATATTGAATACTTATTTATTTTTTCCTTTGATCATATATAGTTTTCAAATGTTCTTGGTATCTGTAGTATAGTTTTTAGTCCATAAATTTCATAAAATTGATTAAAAAACAATAATGAAATTCATTTGGTTCCAATCAGGTAAATAGTGTGATTCTATTTTGTTTTGTTTTGTACAGAGAACATTTAATTATGGTTAGCCCACAAATACCTTAAGTAAAATGAGAATATCCTATATCAACATTTCCTAGTCCTATGTTTAGGATACATTCACAGAACACTCAAAACTTTTAACATATTTCTGGAAGAGATACAAAATTCTCCTATCATTTCCATTCCCTTCCATTTTACACAAGATTGTAAGGGTGAAGAAAACAGATTGAAGATATTTAAAAAGCTATCATCTTCAACAGTGCAGCAAATCTTTGCATCATGAACATTCCTGGCAAGCACATCAACCCCATCATTCTTACTCCTCCTCATTTACTCCTTCTGTTGCTTCAACCATAAAAGTTTTAAAAACTTCCCACTGCTAGCTAGTTAAAATATGATGCAGAGTGCTGTTTGCTTTTTCTAGCTGAAAAACAAGAGTCTGTGGACTGGAAGTTGTTGAGCAGGGAGAGGGAGAGAGAGAGAGAAGGAAAGGGAAAGGGAAGGAGAGGGGGAGAGGGAGAAGGAGAGAGGGAGAGAGAGAGAGATTGTAAGGCAGCTAACAGACCAACTCTTAAGTTAGCTTTCCCTAATTTGCTATTCTCCAAATGTGTTGGGATAGCAAGCAAGTTGGGAAATCAGGAAATTCACAATTGAAGTTATATTCTTGGTAAAACTAGTAGACACATAAGTCTAGAGCAGTGTTTCCCAAACTTGACAATTTTAAGGCATGTGGACTTCAACTCCCAGAATTCCACATGCCTTAAAATTGTCAAGTTTGGGAAACACTGGTCTAGAGCAGCAGCTCCCAACCTTTTCTATATCCCTCTCCCGTAGAAGGCTTCTGATATATTCTCACACCCCTTACAAAAGTTCAAAATAACGGCAAAGAATTATGCGTATACACTATAATTTTGAAAACTCAAGTTTGGAATATCGTCTTGCACCCCCAAGGAGAATTTGAAACATTTTGCTTTTTGTTCACCAATGAAGTTGCTTATTCTTTTGTATTTTAATATCACTTTTATTTTCTGAAAACTGTCATTAGCTGCCCATACTTATCCCCTAAGCATTTTTTATCTGATCTACAACTGCAACTTTCAGATGTGAAGAGTATATAATAAATTGTATAACAAAACAAATAATTTTACAAAAACATTTATTTAATAAAGAATATCCCACCTTTTACTTGAACAATGCAGTGAAAGATTTGCATAATATAAAATCATTATAAAGGTCATAAATTTTCAAAAAGTCAAACAGGATATAAAAATTAAAACCGATTTTATAACACAGACTGATTTCTGGATAAATCTCAGAAAATAAACAGTGCTGGGGAATGGGAATTAATCAGGTGTCCAAATCAATAAAGAACCAGTGATAACTAAAATTTCATAAATAAGTATTACATCAAAGCTGAGCAGTTCCCATGGGCTTCTGTAAAGAAGAACCTCAGGAAATGTTATTCATTTCAGAAAGAAATGAATAATATAACTTGAATGAAGCATATAATAGAAAGAACAGACTTCTGGGATATCCCAAGATGTAATCTCCAAATTAAGGGAATATCTATGATGGCAAAAACCCATCTCCCTATTTTATTTCAAAGAAAAATGCTTCTAAAAACTCAAAAGCAAAGTACAAAGAAAGCTTATGATTAGTGTTCTAGCAAAAAATGGGGAAAACAATCAGTTTCATTTTGGTTATTGCCAATTCGTGCCAAAGCTTTCTGTCATTACAACTGTAATTTACAGCAAAAATTGTAAGGATGCATGACACACAATTTTTAAAGATAATTCTTTTTAATAAAAATATATTTTGGAATTCAGTATTACATCATACAGACTTATCTTCTGTGCAGAGTTGTGCAGAGTTTAAGAACAGATATCTAATTTCTCTGGAGATTCATATATCAAGTCTGCAGAAATCTGGATAGCCTCTGGCTAGTAAAAATCACTTTCTTGCATGGAAGCTTTTATAGGGAGTATGATAAAGTGGAATAAAGTTAGTGGCTCTTGCTTTTAAAAATTATGTGCATGGTGAAGAAATAACAATAAGTCTGACAAACTTCTAAGTTTTAAGAGAGGAAATAATTTCTGGGCTCTAAGTAGAAGGCTGCTAAAGGACATACATAAAATCTTTCATTTTATTACATATCACTTTAAAATACACCTTCATACACCTGGCTCTCTAGCTCAAAATGCAAGCCCAGAAACCATTCTAGGACAACTGCTAGTATCAGTTTTAAAACATTTCCTGAAGGCATACCTGCATAACCTTGCTAGGAAATAGGAATGCAGGAATGCAAGGGGTGGAAATGCTAGTTTCTGCTTTGTCAACAGAGCAGTTCTTGACAACAAAAAGCTTCTTTACATAAATAGGTAGAGATCTTTCCATCCCAGTTTCAATTGTTAATATCAGGAAGAGATATAATAAACGTTTTCTAGCCTAAATAAAATAAATTGCATATCTATTTAGTTGAACTAGCTCTAGTATTGAAGATTTGATTACATGAAATTTCTCATAGTATTCTCTCGTAAGGGTGGTGTCAATAATGATGATTCTAATTCATTAATATTCCCAGTCTTTCAGAATCTTGAAATATTTGGGTTTGGATAGTTTGTTGGGAGGTCTGTTTAGGCTATTGGAGATGACTGGTGGAGTTTATGCTGAGAGCAAATGACAACAACCTTCTTTATGAAAGGACCTCTGTTTCAAAACGTACCATGGCTGTATGACGACACTCCCTCTCCACATCCATTACATATTTCATGCATGCTTATTCCAAGATCTAACTTTTAAACTTCCAAATATTTACTGTTCATATATTGGCTGGGTTCACAGATTGTACAACAACATGACAGGCTTTGTCTGGTCTTGGCCAAATTTATTTTATCCCACCTTTATTATTTTTACAAATAACTCAGGGTGGTGAATATATTCAACAAACTTTACTCCTCCCATTTTCTCCACAACAACAATCCTGTGGGGTGGGTGGGGTGAGAGAAAATGAATGGCTTTTATGACTAAGGTGGGACTTGAACTCATGGTCTCCTGCTTTCTAGACTAGTGCCTTAACCACTAGACTGAACTGGCTCTCTATTTGCTATGTTGCCCATTTTTAATTTATAGATTGATCACATTTATAGTCACCCATATCACCAAAGGTGACTCTGGGTAAAACACAATCACCCATGCATTGTAGTTTCTAAACCAAACCTTAGGATTGTAACATAATATTATGCAATCAACTAATTACTATATATTAGGAGACTAGAAAAACCTTTTTTTGCTTATCTTAATGTAGATCTTAAGGCATAATCTTTTAGAGCGACTTGCCAGATGTTTCCACCCATTCTTTTTACCTTACATCAGATTAATATGTTTAATACACATGTACACATTAATATGCCTTAACATTCAGAATGTCTAAGCCCAATCAGAGAAATATACTACTTTACTAACACATTAAATAGATTAAAGTAGACTAGTTTATTGAATGCAAAAGTTAATTTAGAAGCAAGTTAATACATATGCACACACACACTTGGACTACTGTATTTAAAAGTGGTCAATGACTGGGTTACTTCATCTAATACATGTTATGTATCCCATGACTAATATGGGAAAATGCTTTTTTTTCCTTCGGGAAAATGAATAGAAACATGGTTCATTCTTTCATATATTGCCTCATAAAATAGTAAACTGTTGCTCTGAGGAAGGTAAAAATCCACCAACAAAAAAAATATTAGATGAATCTTTACTCTCTTAACTACCAAAAGTATAAACTACAAAGGAAGTCCATTTTTACTAGAAAGCTGAAATCAATTAGATCTCTGCATCAGTTTTATTTATAACAACTTATTTTTGGAACACACTGTACTGAATGAGCCTAATGAAATCTGTATAACAACCAACTTGTACATATTCTAAAAAATATTAACCCAAGCTTATTTCAGTGAAAGAATGTCATCTCTTACTAGCTATTTCATATTACTTTGAGGTATTTGGAAATATGCCTGTATAAGCAACTGTGGACAGTGGAATAATTCTGTAGCAGCTTTTCAGTCTGCTTATATTTGATTCTTGTCCCAGCATTAAGTATTAAAATATGTTGACTATCACAGGTGGACATTTTAATAATGATATCTTAAGAAATAATACAAATTGTAAAGATTTAAGATGTATCAATTAAAAAATAAATATTTATTTGGATGTCTGAATGCAAGTACAAAAACGTCTTCTAAAAAGTATTTTGTGAAGTTATTTCCACTATTTTGTTAAACATTTTGATATTACTTTCCATTGTAATAGATAAGTCTGACAATTTTATTTCTACCCAAAGCATTTGAAGTCTACATCAGTTTAGACACAGAGGATACACCTCTGGAGAGCTTGTCAACCCCATTGCCACTGAAATCAACAAATATGGCAATATATAGTGACACTTTCCAGATGTGTAAGGCAGTGTTTTTTTCTTTTCAGTTTGTGCTATATTGAGCACTTGTTCAAGAGTTTCCAAATGCCACATCAGTTTTTGTTTATAGTTTGGCCTTTCCAGTCTTAAATTGTAATTCTCTGAGGATGATTTGAAGACCTTGACAGACATATCTACTATACTAAAGTATTACACAGTACAGAGAAAATGAACACATCCAGAATGGCAGAGTTTGCAGGGTGAGATATTCACATGTAGAACAATACTCGCATCAAGCTTTCTGTTAAAATAGCATAGGCAACAGGATGCTGAACTACATTGCCCAACCCTCTTTGCCATTGACCATAGTTTGTCAGCAGGTTGCCCCAGGTTGCTAATCCATGTGCTGCTGCAAACAATAGGCAATATACTTAGCTAGCTTTCAGGCTGAGCTCCTTGCTAATCTACTCTAAATTTCTATTCTGAAGTTCCAGATTACAACCTTAACACTTGCACCCATAAATGTTTCCCCAAGTGGTTAAGTTCTACTCCACAGAATAGATTATGAAAATCTATTGCATCATGGGTTTTTATCCTATGCTAAGGTATTACCTGGTTGTTATTAGTATGTGGCATTAGCTGCTTGAGTGTATTGTGCAAACCATAGTTTATGTCTGAACATGTGGGAACCCAGACAATATGGTTTATTTAATTAAACTATAATTCAGAATTGAACTCAGACCACAAACCTTTCCATAGCCCACAAATTATTTGAAGAGGAAATGTATTAACTTGAATAATATATAATCAAATGCATGTAGTTGGCAATTAATGTTTTATTGCCAACAACATGTAGATCCAAACAGAACTTTTACTAGTTTAACCACACCAAGCACACCAGTATCTTTTAAACACAGTTACAGATCAACACGCCTGTTTGCCAGATGTTGGGAAATGCCTAGCCAGACAGGAAGGAGGGATTAAGCAGGGAGTTAGCCTTGAGTTGTGGTGCAGCTGCAAAGATCCAGGACTGATACCTCCCCCCAAGCTCCATGGAACCTTATTGATCTATTCCCAAGAGAAGGCAAGCAGTCTGGGGAGATTCCTATACTGTAGACAGAATACAATAGTTAGCTTGAATTCTACATGTGTAGATCTGGTTGCTTGCATCTGACACCAATACAATATAGGTCACTGTAGCTCTTCTTCCAATTGTTGCTTTTAAGGTTAACAACGTAAATTCTCCTTTTACTTTGCTTCTTCAAGACCTTCTGACACTACTATTTTGTAAAGTAGGGTTCAGGTCAGGATGGTTTCTAGTAGAAACCATCTGGTGCCTAATCTTACAGTTTCCCATCTTTCTTCCCATCCACTTCACCCTCCTGGCCTCCATTCTTCCCTGTTTTTCTACAGTTCATCAAACTTATCCAATCACTGAAGGTGGGAATAAATGTAATTGCATTTGTCTAACTGGATGATCTTGCACAATAATAAACAAATAAAAACAAAAAGATATAAACAGTACATATAAACTTTTAGTACACTATTTTAGAATAACAACTGCTATAATATCTCCTTTTCAACGAGAAAGAGGCAGTAAAAATTCAGCACCACAATCAATATTTTTACGTTTGCTGGGCAATGGGGTCAGCAACTAGCAATTCATTTCACCTGTTACAATGGTTCATTTAGTGACCATTGGAAGTTACAACGGCACTGAAAAAAGTGACTTATGACGGTTTTTCACACTTACAACTGTTGTGGCATCCCAGTGGTCATAAGATCAAAATTCAGATGCTTGGCAACTGGTTCATATTTATGACAGTTACAGTCATACAGTCCTGGGATCATGTGAGAACGTTTTGCAAACTTCTGACAAACAAAGTCAATCAGGAGCCAGATTTACTTAGCAACTGTGTTACTAACTTAACAACTGCAGTGATTTGCTTAAATGTGGCAAGAAAGGTAGTAAAATGGGCCGAAATTCATTTAACAAATGTCTCACTTAGCAACAGAAATGTTGGAGTCAATTGTGGTCATAAATTGAGGACTACCTATATTTATTTTAACAAAGAAAATGGTTAGTATGAGTGAATGCAAAAACTAAAGAGGAATAAGTTTGCCTAGGGAGATTTTGCCAGAATATGAGCAGGTTCATTGAAGAATTGTAAAAATAAATAAATTGGCTTAAATCCTGGAATGTTTTACATGTGGAGGTGAAGATTGGTCGCTAAATGTTATACATGTGAGTGCGTGCATAGAATAAGGAATAACAAAAAATATACAATGTCCTCTTACTTAAACAAAGACATTTAATGAATGTTTTGATAAATGTATAAGAAATGCTTGGGATGACATTAGATGTGATCATTAGACATGAATGTTAATCTACTTTTTGTGAAGGCAATGTTATGTAGCTGGCTGAAGTCTGGAAAGGTTGTCAGATATTAGACAACAAGGAGTAAGAATCCAACAATCTATTGAAGATAAAAATAGGTGTATTCAACAGAAAAAAAAATGAACATTTGCAAATTATATAGGGAATGAGAAGAAGTACAGTAAGTAAATAAACATGTATACTTTGAAAAAAGTACATCTCAAATAAAGAAATAGATGGAGAAATCTTAAAATTAAAATTTTGGCAGTGAAATAATATGAACTATATTGTCTGTTATGATGAATAAATGCATATAGAAAGTGAAAATAATAGCATATGAAAATGTATTTAGGAATACTTTCTAATATGGAAAGGAGATTTGGGTATGTCAGGAGAAACAACATGTGCAATGAAAAACGAGTAAATGTACAGAAAATTGAACGGCCAGTGTTAAAGAAGTATCACGAAGTGATTTGGTATACACAGAGAATTTAAAAAACAGAATTGCAAAACATCAAAGAAGAGTCATTGAATCAACAAAAAAAGAGGAAAATAATAATGGAATGTATGAGATTTTTAAAAAGACAGAAGTGAGAAGACACTGTAGCATATTTATTTATTTATTTATTTATGAGACTTATATACCGCTTTTTTAAGTGCAAGCACTCTCTAAGCGGTGTACACCAGTAAGCAATGTATATATATATTGCCCCCAACAATCTGGGTCCCCATATGAAGTGATGAATGGCTGAAGTGAGAAGAGGAAGGGTTTGCAAAAACAGTAAGCACTATATGGTGAATTATATTGATATAAAATAGATTTTTTGTTTCCTTTTCCTGATCTTTAATCTTTAATTTTTGCTTACTATTCCTTACTTGGCACTTGACACAATACTGTTTATCCAAAAAAGAAGTAAAATCCTGGGCATTTATATATGCACTGGGTGAAGGATGGTCTTAAATTCAATAAACAATCATGCCCTTTAAAATATTAATATATTATTGTATGTACAGTCTCCCCCATTAAATAATTTCATTCAGTCTTTCCCAACAATGCTACCATTAGCTATGCAAGATGGAGAAGAAAGGAATTAAAGATATTTATTTAAAATGCTTATATAGCCAAACCTTTGTTTAAATCCATTATTATGCAGAGAAACACAAGGATGCATTCAATATCATTTGAATGACTCACCAGCACTGCAATTTTGTCATGTCTTAATCTTTTTAAGGTGTATGTATATGTGCATATGGGCATATTTTAAAATCTACCTGAGCTCAAAATGTTATTTTCTTAGTATCACTTGGTAAAGGACAATCTCTGTTGGCCAAGAGGTCAAAAGAAACATATCCTTTCAATGAATCTTTCCATGGAACATAAACATTGGAAGATTGCAAGGAGAAAATGCAAAGTCTTTCATTTCTATATAATCAAATTGAAAGAGTTTGACCTTTACAAAATGCATTTTCTATAGTTCTGCAAATTTCCAAATTTTACTATTGAAAACCTTTGAAAATTATCCAGAAAAAGATGCTACAATTAGGAATATGTAATAAATGTACTCTGCTAATTTATGTATAAGAATTTTTTCCTCCAAGAACAGTTTATTTTTTAAAGACTACAGTACAAGAACAGTATACCGTATATGCCGGCGTATAAGACGACTTCCAGAAGCGCTAAACTCGGCGCCAAAGATGGGGGTCGTCTTATACGCCGAGTCATCTTATACGCCGGAAATACTGGTAGTTTCTGGCATATAAGATGACATTCTAGGAATGCGGCTCAGCGATAAAGACGGGGGTCGTCTTATACGCCGAGTCGCCTAATACACCGGCATATACGGTAGATACTATAATGTACATATAATATACAAGATTATATTCTTAATTATCTGTGCATCCTCTGGCTTAAATTATTGCTTGTGCTACCCTATTTGCCACAATATGCCTTTCTTCCTTGCAATTCTTTAAGAATTATATAAAAAACTTTTAAAATAAAATAAAAGCATTGTGGTCTGAAATTAAAATTAAATTCCTTTCACCATATAATCAGGCTTTTAGTAACATTTATATTATATATTTGGGTAGTTTCTATTCACATACATATCGGATATCACTAAGATTGGGATGCTTAAAACGAAGGTAACATTCAACTTTGATACTGCAAATTACATTTAGAGCAGTTTTAAAAACTTAGTGCTTAGTTCATTTACTATTCTAGAAAGCATATAGCTCTTCCATTGAGCAAAATATTTTTTAAGTAGCGATCTAATAATTGCAACTAGAAACATATTACTGAGAATCCAAAACTACATATCACAGAATTACTGAATATTGCCAACCCAAAATTACTTAACCTTTAATCTAATTGCTTCGAAAAGTGATGTATACAGATTGGTGAATATGTACAGTTATTTACAGGAATAAAATCACATAAAGCACATGCACGTATACATAGCTCGCTTTCTTCTCTATCCCTTTCCATTAGTTCCCACTCTGCTATGTCAGGAACTGCCAAAAGGGGACCCAAAGCTATGCTCACAAGGATTAAACATCTCACTCTTAACATGGGCTACATGATGGCTTGCCTTGAGAAAGGCAGGCTTTTGCCTTTTAGGGCTCCACCTGCTTCTCCTGCATCCTTCCATAGTTTATAGCAGCTTCTTAGTAAATCTGAAGGTTGTAACTTCAGACATTCCATGATAATATGATGAATTTCAGAAAGAAAGTAAGCTATGCAAAATATAACAGGAGAGTAACTGTTAAAAGATTTTTCCAACAAAAACAGTAATCATTTTTATTGTTTATAGCACAATTTATTACTTTAGGAAATTCACTATATTACAGAGTAAGATTTTTATAGAAAGTCACAGAATTTTGAATATTTTACATAATTCAGCCTACTCAAATTTCTATATGTTAGTTGTTATATATTACTGAAAAGAGATTTTGTAAACAAGATATGATGAGGAGTTATCACATAATATATCTTGCTCATGGAGGGAACTATGCTCTGTAGCCCAATGATATGAGTAAAATTAGAGAAATCAAGATGTAGAAAAAAAACTCCTAATAGATGCTCAGACTTACTCATCCCCACATAAAACTGCAACTTTTACCCAAATAATCTAGAGTACCATACAGACAGACACTATATACAATTTATCTAGCAGAGTGCAATTTTGAAATCATCATAGCATCAAAATGTACATTGAAAACTGTACCAAAAGACACTGACACATATATTGCTGTTCTACCACACTACCACATTCAAATATAAGCGCCCTATTAGCAATATCCTTTGGCTTGACATGTTATGCAATATGCATTCAAGTGTTTATATAAGTTGCATTAAAACATATTTTAGAGAATTTTTGTATGTACATTTCTTTTCAAGAGTATTTTCAGATGATATACTCAAAATATTCAGGGTTGCAGAATTAGATTAGCATCCCAAGAAGAGAAAAAATCACCAAGGGTTGCATACTATACATGTTTTTCTCCACGTTGAAAAAATGGCAACAGAACTTTTATTAGATATGGGGAAAGTATATAAACCTTGTAATGGGATTCATTACATTCCCTGAACATGAATAAATCAATCAACTGAGTATAAGCTGAGAAAAAAAGCCACTGTCCTTGGTGGTTCAGAATTTGAACCATCACTATTTGAACTGACACTTTGGGGAGAATCCTCCTAAAGACTACTGCAAATATCCCCATTTTTTCCCCTCTCAATTTTCTCCCCAATTCAAATTACTTCCAACTCTAATCCTAACCCTCTATTCACTTCCTATATTATGGGATTTCATGTAAATTCCATAATTTTTTTAAAACATACAGGGTGAATGAAATCATAAAGAATTTTCCATCCTATCACTGAATGACACAACCTACAATAAAACAAACAATAAGAAAATATAAAATAATGACTAGCTTTTAACTATGGTAAAATCCCTAGTTCCAAAGTCTTCAAATATTTGAAAATGTATTGTGATAAGAGTATGCCTTTTTGTTTAAAGAGGTACAATAAGTAGCTGATGAAGGTAATTATAGTGATATAAGAGAAGATACATTGATCATTTCAGAAAATGAACAATATTATTATCACCTTGTAAAGTCCCTTTGCTACAAATATGTTTGATATAAGTTCTGGGAGTCTATTGCACCATACTTTCTATTTTCTTAATTATCAAGCAAATCATTAAGTGCATAAAATACTCAGAAATACTGATATGTCCAATATTGATATGATATTTAGCATTAAAATTATTCTCTTCTCTTCAACCATCACATTTCAGTTTAGGCAGAAATACAAAACTATTATAAGTTACTGGCACTCTCCAATACAGTTTCAACCTATTCATCAAGCCAAACCAATTATTATTCTCTAGAGGAAGCCAATACAAACATTTTGTAGAAGATAATATTTAACTATAAATTTTTAATTGTTTCATATATTGAATGTTTAGGCATTTGGCTTGTTTCTAGACAAATCATAGTATGCTAGTATACAACAAAATACTTCACGTTTGGAAGTATGCACATCATTGTGCCACTGATTTATCTCTTCTCAAAAGCACTGCAGATAACATTGCAATCCACCATCTCTAGATACACAATGCAATACATTCATGTTTACATAGAAGTAAACCCCACCAACTTAAAACAGGATTACTACTGAAACAGATGAGGTCATTTTTAGACCATTTCAAACATGGCACACTGCTAAACCAAGTTTGCCATTAGATGCACATTGTCCCAGATGAACAAGAAATTTTTGAAATTCTGGCTATATGATAGATATCACGAGGACCTTTTTTATATGCCTGCATAATACTTTAGGATTATATGTGCATTTTATAGATGTGTGTTAAATTCTATGTCTCATGCAACCAGGGCTCAAAATACAGTTGAAATCATAAAGAATTGTGTGCCATCTAAAACAAATACATTTTAATATAAGCTGCTTTAGTACATTACAATTCACTTCACTTTCCATCTTTATAACATTTCAGTGTATAACACTTAGTGTTATAATAATCTTAGAGAGCACAGTAACTTAAAAACTCAGAAACCCATAACCTCCTGTGGATTTTTCACCATGACTTAAATAAATTATTTAAGCAAGCCCTAAACCAACACATTGATGTGAATGAAAAATGCCCAACAAGAGAAAAATAACGTTAATCTTTGGGACCGTGAAAAATTAGCTCTTGCAGTAATTTTCAGTTTTAAAATATGTTATTGTGGATATCAAATGGATAATGACCCTAGCTTTTTGTTTAAAGTATTGTCAATACTGAATACTTGTTCCCATTTTTATATTAATATAAAGGGAAAAAGTTTGCCCAGCAAAAATAGATAAGATTGTCTTACCACTAGCCCAACTCAAACCCCAGATTTATTGGGTTTATCTAGTAAGATATGCTAGGGACTTCAGTCTCTTTAAACCTAGGTAACCACTAATGGAGCAGCCTTACACATGTTTCTCAGAACTAATCAGCTTAATTGAACCAATGAAGCTTAATCCTAAGAAAACTTAAAAGAAACCTAACAATTGCTTTGGCAACTGCCAGCATCTACAAAGATGTACATCATAATGAACATCACAAACATATGTCAATGGTTACATCTGCTATTGAAGTTATACCACCCAGTCATTCTGTACAATTTACCCCTTATGCTCTATTACAGGTTTCTGAATATTATTAAAAATGTCTGTATGCAATTAGAAATGATTCTGAAGAGAAGAATGGCACAGAGCAGGAAGGAGTCTTCTGAAATGTTATCAAAACTAAATATTTGCTCCTTGGTAAATAAAGCTTGTCTTTCCAAAGATAGCTTTCCTTCATGCATTGCATTAAAAACAACACAGAGACACATGAATATATAAAGAAAACACTTACTGTTCTAGGAATTGGTGGAGAAAGAGATCCGTTAGACATATATGGATCATTGTTCATATTTGGCATCATGATATACCCAGAATAACCAGAATAAGAAGGTCCTTTATTGTACAAGATACCATCTGTGTGTTTGCCTGTAAAAAGCAAGGGTTATTTTAGTCTGTTCTTTACATTTCTAATATAAAAGAAATTTTCATATAACAAAATCTTCATCAAGCAGCTTTAGCATTTCTTAAAGATTCATCTTTGCTTTCAGTCTTTTGTGAGCTAGGTTTTAAAACCTCTTGAAAGAATATAAGTATATAAAATTTTCGCTTTCCATACAGATGCTGTGTGATAGGTTGTACAATTTGGCTACTAGCGAATATTTCCAACCTTCAAAATTGCAGTCTGCCAGATCTCTACAATATTAAAGCGTCAAAAAAATCTGTTTACACCTACAATGTATAGAGAAAATATTTATATATGTGGCTTAGATGTGCTTTCTCTAATGATTGATATGCACTTTTTAAAATGTGTAATTCTAAAACTTTAGTAGTCTTTATATATGCCGCATGATCTGGCTTATTCTGATTGGGCCAATTAGAAGCAATTAAGGAGAAAAAGAGTTCAGGCTGGCATACAACAATACCCTGCTGGTATGGTGAGCCTGTTCATTAGAGGAGGCTCCATTTTTAATCTGCTTAATATCTAATTTAAATAATAATGGCTAGTTTGCAAGCAGTGCAAGCAGCTGGATTTAGGTTGTCCATATTTATTGACAAGTCCTTCACAATTCCTGGATAACAGAAGACATGTCTACGTTGAGGATTTTACAAGAAGCTGAAATATTTTGTGCAAAAAAATTCGCCTAACTGGGCTCAATGAAATATTTTATTTGACCAAATATACAGCAGACCTTCCTACAACTGTCTTTAATTAGCAGCACTTTGGATCTCCAGTGTATTGTTTGAATTAAGCTGATTTCTTCATCACAGTTTTGAAAAAAGGATTTGTTAACCACTTTTGTAAAGCAAACAAATAAATAAACGTCTGAGCAAATAGTTCTGTCTTGTCTTGTAAGAACAGCATACATATACTTTCCTAGCAAACAGATAAGAAATGTATCTTTTAAAAATTATATTTTTAAAAAATGGACACTGGATTGATTGGGGAAACATTCCCATGGCATAGAAACATAATGTCAGCTGGCAAAATCACAATTATAACCAACAACCTGCATTCAAAAGGAATGGCTTTGGTTAGATGGCCCACCTATACAGCTTTACTCAAATGCTGCAATAGCCAAACTAAGTAGGGTTTAGCATCACAAATCCACCATCTCAACAGTGAAATCCAGAGACCATATAGTATATATCTAACCATAATATATACTGACTGGGATCAATAGATGTATTTCCAATATAATGGGAAACTGCCAGGTTGGTTAAATCTGCTATAAACACATCTTACCTTCTTCAGGATGTTCTCTGCCTTTTTCATAAGCTTCCTGAGACTGGCCTTGCCTAGACACCTAACCAAAAAAAAAAAAAAAAAAAAAAAAAAATCACATATGATGTCTACTTATTTTATGGTACAATGGCCCCATAGTAGAAAACTGTCAATGTCCAAGTTCAGTAAAAGTATTTTTAAACATTTTACAGGACAAATAAACTAAAGCGAGGGATATCCCAATTTTCTCTTTTCAGCTATAGAATGGCTTCTGTAGTCCTTGTTTTGCATCAGATGTTTTATTAAAAATGGCATTATTGAAAACTTTAAAAAAAATCTCTCTAGTTTGCTTTAATATGGGTAAGTTAACCAATACTTTATGTAACTCCTTTAAAGTTTATGATTAATTCTGTAACCTTGCTGATTTCAATCCAAAAATATTCATGGCAGCTCTAGGTTAATGCTATTGTATGATCTTAGGAGTCATATGAACATGCCTTCAGCATGCCACGAAACTTATTTACAGACCAAACCAATGCACATCTATTCAGAAGTATTGCTATGTTGAATGAAGCTTATCATGTAAACATTAAAAAATGGAACCTTATGGGAAAAGGCCACTCAAGTTATGCTTATTCCTTACAAAAAAGGAAAAGGCATACTGTGTTAGAATTCATAGTAACCGCTAGGTATTAGCCAAATAACACTAAGTTTGTGAACAACAATCATTTGAACAGGCTCCTAGCTTCATTGTAATCAATACCATTTTGTACAAATTGATGCATTAATTTTGAAACATTAAAGACCATTCAGACAGTCTCTTTTTCATTGTAACATTGATATTTTGTTGCATGAGGGAAAAAAACCCAGGTAACTCTTATGCACAACAACAACAACAAAACCAAACGGAAGTTATTTTGTTATTGGAGAAGATAGAAATACAAGTGTCTTTTCCTAGAATAAGCAACAATTGTTAACAAATAACCAGCAATTTAGTGTTGCTGTTTTATAAAACTCAAAGTTAGCTGCTCAAAGCATCTGTCTCATTCTGCCCAATGGTAGTAGGACCAGTCCCACTTCACTGTGACACACACACACACATATATGTACCTACCCACTGATTGTGAGTGGAATTTCGGAGCTAATGTGTTTGGGACCCTTTTCCTAATTATTAGTAGGGCAGGGCCCATTGCTGCATTCCTAAAATATTTCTACGTCAACTCCTGCCAGAAGCAATAGGAGGAAAGAGGCTCTTCGGACTTACGAGCAGCTATTACTACCTCTGAGCTACCCAGGCTACAGAATAACATTTCTCTAAACTTTCAGGCATCTTTTTTTATGTAAACAAATTCAGACTTTGGGTTTTATTAATGCATGAAGCAATGCAAGCAGTCGATACTTCCTTTATGCAAATATGCATGGAGCTTCTGTTTTCCTGCAGTTGCAGTGGGCTTCTCAATTTATAATCAACTCTTAAATCTGAATGGAAATCCCTAACTGTGGTTTTTGGGAGGAGAATTGTGTGACCCTTTGCCTGACAAGATCTATTCTTGTAAACTGTTTAGAATGTTATGAGTAGGGGGGAGGGCAGAATCTGTGTTGCTGTCCTGATCATGCTCAGTTCCTCCATCTAGAGTTAAATGGTTAATACTTAGCCACACATAATTGCCTCTATGTTCTCAGTTCCAAGCCTACTTTACATCAGGATAAGGCAGGGCACCAAATATAATCACACTACTATATAGAACACCCGGCACCAAATTCAAGAGTTTGAATCTCCAAACAGAAGGGGCGGGGAGTTACAGTTCATCTTAAACAGCTGTCTGCACACAGAAAAAAGGAGCCAGTTTGGCAAAAAGAAAAAAGAAAAAGAAAGCCCAAGAGCGAAGGGAGAAAGGCTAATATAGAGGCATTCTACCAGTAGTGTCCTTGTCTCTCCTCCCCACCTCCCTCCCTTCTAAGTTGGGGATAAAGTAGCAATAAAATTAAACTCTGGGTAAACAAATCACCCGGTTCTATTTCGTCTCCTGAGCTAGCCCAGGCTCTACTTCTCAAGGGGTGGGAGGGGAGTGCAAACAGCTTCAAGCTCCGCTCTCTCTCCTCCCACCACTACGCCAAGCGCTATTCATTCATGGGGAACAGAGGCAGATCGGTTTTCAAAGCGCCGTGGTCAAAAAAAACTGTAACCCACTTGGCGGCTTGCAGCTTCCCGTTTTCCATTCTGGGCTCGCACCCCCCCCCCACTACCTTTCCTTAGCTGGCCGTGGAAAAAAAAAACCAAAACCAAGAGGAACGAGGGAACTTGAGCAAGGAAAGCCCTTTAAAATGAAAGAAAAAGAACAATCATTTTTCCCTGCTCGAATCCCCGAACAGACTCGAGGCCAAATAGATGCAAGAAAGCCGGAAAAGGTTTTCTCCGCGCTCCCACCCAAAGGGAAGCCCACCCAGAGAGCGAAAGCGGACCGTCTCCCTCCGGGCTGGGCTCTGTTGCTCCGGGACTCCCGCTGCTGCTGCTGCTGCTGCTGCTGCCCCTTGACCGCCGCTCCTTCCAGCCACTTTCTGCCGCTCCACGCTCCATCAGCCGGGGAGCGCTCCCGCTTTGCCCTTCACGCAACCAGGCGTCCGAAGTTTAAACCCACTCCCCTTTTCCCCTCTGCCTACCTCGTGCCCGTTGCTGTTGGGGATCGTTTCCGACTCGTTGACCAGCGAAGACTTGATGTCGGCCAAGTCCCCTTCTTCCTCCGGGTGGCTGATCTCGGCGAAGATCGTTTCCTTCTGGGGGTCACCTTCGTCTTTGAAGGGGATCATCTCGTCGGTGGCACAAAGCTCCGGGTCGCCGCCGCCGCCGCCTCCCGAGAGCTGAGGCATAGTGGCTTTTTTTCCACCCCGGGAATCAAGGAAGGAGGGCAGGGCAGGAGGGAGGGCAGGAAGAGAGAACGAAAGAGAGGGATAACAGGAGGACAGGGAAGGAGCGAGGAAGTTAAAAGGCTTTGGGCGCCCAGCTCGCTTTGCGCTGCGCTCCTAAAGCCTTCCCCCCCACTCCGTCTCTCTCTCTCTCTCTCTCTCTCTCTCTCTCTCTCTCTCTCTCTCTCTCTCTCAGCCTAAGCGCAGCGCTCTCCTCCCTTTTCCATCCCATCCATATCCAAACACCTGGGGGAGGGGAGAGCAAGCAAGGCTGGAGCGGAGTAGACGGCCCCGTCTACTTTGTCTGCTTTAAAAGAAGGGGAGGGGAAAGAGAGCTAAAGAGCCGGGCAGACTCGCCCCCCCCCGCCGGTTTCTGTTGTATCTGCAGCTAAGACGGCACGAAAGTCGGGCAAGTTTGCTTCTCTGAGAGACACTTTTAACTCCGCTTTTCTAACGCGAAGCCTGCGGGGGGGGGGGTTGTGGACCCCCGAGGTCCCCCTTTTCCCTTTCCTTTTGTGAAAGACGGCACAACCGGCCGGTTTCTTCCCCCCGCCCCCCCCCCGGGGTGTCTGTGTGTGAAGCACAAACGCCGGTCTTCGAGAGGAAAAGCCAACGAGCCCTTTGAATGGAAGCGTTCGGAGATACAGAAGCGGCCCCGTTGGGAAGCCGCCCAAGGAAGGACCGGGGTCTCCGCGCCCGTGCGCGCACACACACCGCGAAGGTCCGGGGCCCAAAGTTGGAGCGTGTGTGGGGGGGGAGCGGGATGCCAACGGGAGAGAAAGGCCGGAGGGAAGAGGGGAAAGCAATCTCACACACAAACACACCAGGATTCCGCTTTTGTTCCTTGGCAGGGAAAGACTTTTTTTTCCCCCCCTTCTGCTCGCCTGCCTAGTCCTCTGCGCCGTCCTGGCTCTCCCGAAGCGAACTGAACCGGGCGGCTGGCATTTACAAGGAGCAGCGGAGCCGAAAAATCCCTCAGGTGCAGGTAAAGAAGAAGGAGCGAAAGTTCTCGGGTGGGTGGAGTGAAAGGGGACGCGCCTTAAAAAGAAGGAGGAGAGGAAGTTAGCCTCTTCAGGAATTAGAAAAGCCCCCTCCCCCCCAGCCCCCAAACCGAGCCGGGTTGCAACCCTGGAGATCAAAAGGCCAACCAACCCCAAATTTCTTCCTGGTGCTGCTGGCGCGCACTCGCTTTTTTTGGGTGTGGGTGTGGGTGTGGGTAGGGGGGGGGGGACCGAGCGCTCGGTTTTAGTCGGCGAGAGGGGCGGGCATAGAAAGGTCTCCTTTCGCCGAAGGTGCCGGTTGCGGTTCTGTGGCCTCCCGGCCTGCGACGAGGATTCCCTCGCGCGAAATCCGCCGGCGAGGGGTCCTGGGTCTGTCCACGAGCTCTGCTGGGCTTGCGAGACGGGCCGCGCGAGGTGGAAAGGCAGCCGCCCACCGCGCTCTCCTCGCGCAGCGTTAACTTTGCAGTCCCTCCGCCCGCTTCGCCTCCTCCCCCTCCCCCTCCCGCGCTCTCTGGCTCTGGTGAAAAGGGCGGGGGCGGGAAGAGAGAAGATGAAAGCGAAGCCGCCGCCTTGATTGACAACTCATTGATAGATGCTCTTGAGAGAAAAAGGAAACGCAGCCCCACAGAGAGGAAAGAAGGAAAAACAACCTAAACCGGGAAAGCGTGAGGATGGGCTGGAAAGCTCGTTTCGTCTTAAAACCAACCCACAGCACAAAAAGAAAAAGGTGCAGAAGCCAGGCCAACAAAGTTTTTTTTCAAAAAGAAAAGAAAAGAAAAGAAAAAAGAAAAATCAAAACAAAAAAATCAGGAATGTCTCACCTGGAAAGTTTCACCTCAGGTGGATGGCGAAGATGCTGGGATGGGGAGGGGCGGATCAGAAAGTAGTCAGAGGAATCCAAACGCAGGGCTGGGTGTTTGTTACCCCTCGTTTGCCTTTGTTTTTCCCTTAATCCCCACGGTTGTCCCCGTCCCGTTCTTCTGCGCCGTTGGTGCTGTTTTTGTAAGGATCTGAGATTGGTGAAAAATAAACAAGGGCGAGGGTGGACTGGAGGGGAAGGCCGTGTAACCATTAACAATTCCTGCGGGCTGATAATGGGGTTCTCATATGGCTGTTGCTATATTTACAGTGACAAAAGGCAAACACGTGAACAGACTAATACAGAGTTCTGATTCCCGAATGCTAAATCATATTTGAAAGAGAACATTTAATTCCGCAGTCTTATGCCCGATTGGTCGAAAAGGGTCCTATTGAACTGAACGGACTGTGCTGAATACGTGTGTGTGTGTGTGTGTGTGTGTGTGTGTGTGTGTGTGTGTGTGTGTGTGAGAGAGAGAGAGAGAGAGAGAGAGAGAGAGAGAGAGAGAGAGAGAGAGAGAGACAGAGTTTATAATGAAGTAACACCTTCGCATGTTCTCCTTCCATATATTCACATTTAGTCACCGATGTGATAATTGGAACACCAGAGCCTTTTATTGCCTATATTTATACATGCATCTCTGCGAGCACGGGCTGCATGTATAGGGAAAGGAAAAATCAAGATAGACGACTGAATTAAGAAACGTTTACTCGAAAATAAACGCTACTGGCTTGGGTAGGATTTCTTAAATGCTGTTTGGGATCCTGCTTTTGTTGCTCGGTTTTTGTTTAAATCAAATGTATAAATATACCATAACCGGAAAACAGAGGAATGGAAACGCGTCAGACAAAATTCAAGTCGACCGACAATCCGTTTTCTATACAAAACCCTTTTATATGTTTTTGTAAGACCCAAAGAGAAGGACGGATTGTTTCCTGAACTGATATTTTTTAGGGGAAAAGAAGTTGAGATGAATAAAAGCAAATACGAAATAGTTGAAAGGCGCTGCTTCCATCTGGGAATTATAATAAAAACCCAGTTATCTAAGCCTCATAAGGAGAAGATCTATGGCTCTGTAGGTGGAGGAACACGAAACCCCACGATGCTGCATAGAAGCCAATGCGTTACTCCGATATTTGTTTGTGGTCAGAAAAACACGAGTGGATTTTTATCTAAAGGTCCAAGCGGCTGTCCACGTGGCCTTGGCGGTACATTTCCGTGGGATATATCTTCTCCACGCCAATGAAGAAGAGAAGGTTTTTGGAAGCAACTTCCACAGTAATGAGTGGGGCGGGAACTTGGTCCCCCATAAACTCCGTTTGATTCGAGCAGATAGCCGCTGGCAAAAAGCTGTCAGTGTTTCTCAACCTTGGCCACTTGAAGAGGTATGGACTTCAACTCCCAGAATTCCCCAGCCAGCTGGCTGGGGAATTCTGGGAGTTGAAGTCCATACCTCTTCAAGTGGCCAAGGTTGAGAAACACTTGAGGCGGCTGCTTGAGGCGACTGCTTAGAAGCCGAAGAAGTTTTCAGGGGCGCTTTGCTAAATGTTGATCTTGTTCCACCTAATTCGAATCCCATTTTCCCCTTCATGTTAATTGTTAGAGCTGCCGTTCTTATTTGCAGAATCCCTCCCTTTGCCCTCGAGATTATTGTACTTTAAACTACATAATGGGAGCCGCTTAAGAGGCGGGGGGGGGGAGGAGGGGAAGGGAGGACTGCATTTGATGTTGCTGGCGCAAAGAGATCTTCCTCTTTGGAAAAACCAACCCTCTCTCTTTGGAGAAGATTTCCTTTAACAGCCATCTGCGATCTGAGCGTTTTGCTCTTTAAATGTTGTCGCTTAAATGCTCGCCTACGCCCCAGAAAGACAGGGAGCGCGATTTGTGTTTAATGGAAAAAAGGTGTACGTGTATTGAGAAAAATCTCTTCCCTATTACGCCTTTTGAGGATACGTTTAGCTATTTTCTAATAACTCGCAGCAACATCACCACCACCACCACCTTGGGCCAAGGGCTGTTTTTAAGAGAACTCCTATTGGCTGCCGCAGCGATTAAGCATTCCGCTCTCCAATTAGCACGTGTCTAATCGATTGGAATCGCCATTAAAAAAAAAAAAACCAACACCGAGGAGTGGAAGCGAAATCCTTTCAAGTTTCAACGAGATTTGCGTCGATTTTGGCGGTGTTTACTCTTCCTGGATCCCGAGGGAGGCGGATGGGAGGGAAGAGCAGCTTTCTCCGTGGAGGACTCTTCGCACGGAGGTTTAGTATTAATCTGATCCCTCTAATAAAACAATTAGGAAAGGATTTTATGCCCGTTTCTGAACCTTCCCTCTCCCCACGCCTATAAGCTTATATACCATGCCTCGGCTGATAACCACACTTTCTTCCCCCGGTCCCATGGACGCAAAATACCGAATAGATGAAGTAAAAAACGCGGCTGGAAAGAGAGTCTAGGTGGAGCTGTGCGCGGTTCCGTGGTGGGCTGGGATGCACTCCGAGCCCCTTAGCCGTGTAAGGGATCACAATCGCAACGAGCAATGCGACCTGCCCACAGGGTCTCCGGCAAAAGGACCGTGTGTTCAACTGAAGGGGAGGGAGCAGTGTGCCCCCCCCACTTTATGAGAGAGGAAAGAAGAAGAAAGAAGACCCCTTTCCCCTTTTCATGCGGGCTGGAGGTTTTCCCGATCGCCTTTTTGTGGGAATCTTCTAAAGGAAGAAGCGGAGGAGTTGCGGGGGCGCAGCGAGAAGACGAAAAGTCGGGCGTTAGGATAAACTCAGGAAAACCTCAACCATCTCAGTGCCGGGATGGAGGAAGCCCGGGGCTGCTGCGAGCAGTCGAGAGGAAAAACATGCCAAGGATTGTCTGAGTTCGGGCGACAAGCTAGGCTGAAATGTGGTTGACCTGCCTATGATTCAGAATGTGGGGTCAGTTCAGCTTTTGGGGATAATTCAGTGAACGAGAGTTAAGCGAGCCACGAGTCAGATTGCTTTGCAAACACGGCAGGTCTTTCAAAGCCCCGATTCCGCATAGTGACTGGCTGGGTTCACATGGTTATCATGCTTAAATTAACCATGGGTTGCAGAACTAATGCAATGTTCTGGGTCCATCCGACACATTAAACACTAAACCAACCATAGAGAAATGTGCTTAGCTAGTTTGGGATTCAGTATGAACAGCTATCAGGTTGGCGCATCAAACTAAACTATGATTTGCTTACTCAGCTCACTGGCCGAGTAACAATTCTCTGCTTTCACTCCATAGTTAAGTCATAAACCGTCGTTTATAAACAACCCTAAACCAAAAACAATCACCTCACATTATGAGTTTGTCGGTGCATTGTGTGAATCAAGCTAAAAGATAGAAGATAGAAATGGAAAGACTAAGAATAATAGGGCACTCTTCCTCGGAATGTTATAAATCTCATTCAACTCTCCTGTAAATAGAAACTACTCCAATTAAACCCTTACAGATGTTATATACAAGGTATCTTTGTCTATCGACCTAAGAGGAAATTCCATTTAATCCCAAAGCACTTTTCCTTCTTGGGAAACCCTCTTGAAGTCAATACGATTTTTTTTCTCCAAATTGAATATGAAAGGGCTGCATTTACTTCAGCGGACTCCTCATTGAACTGAACCAATGTCTGGACAAAAGCATAGGTTTGAACTAACCTGGTTTATAATACAATCCTATGCTGCTTTCTGTTTTTAGGATCTCAATAATGAAATCCTGTGCATACCTATTTGAAAGTGAATCCCATTGTCTGGGAGTCCCGAGACGGTGAGGATAAATGGGGTAATCCGTTTTGGTTTGGTGAGATCCTGCCATCAATTAAACAGCCTTAGTATTAAGTATGATATGTAAATCTGGGTTTCCTGGGATACCAAATCAGGAATATCCATTGACGTGCAAGTAGCTTCGATCATGCACTTTCTCGACTTGGCGCCCTAGATATGCTCCAGAGTTGAGTGGTGGGGAAACGGCGGACTCATCTAGAGGGCGCCAGGTTGGAGAAAGGGGAACAAGGCACTTGATGTCATTGCACTAGCTTTACTTCTCGAGAAACGTACATTGCCGGTGATGTAGATGAAGACAATCTGCCCGGCCCCCCTGGAGTAATTCTTCATGATTTTCTAGTCTGGAGAAGGTTAAAAGCTAAACTAAAGATACAGTTGGAAAGTAAGGCTCTGTCTTCTCTCAGGGAGTGAGAACTTAGAAAGGGGCTCGAGAAGGCCTTTAGACTTGCAGCAGTCGCCAACCTTGGCAACTTTAAGACCTGTGGACTTCAACTCCCAGAGTTCCCCAGCCAGCCATGCTTTAGAGAAATATTCTAATCAGATCTGTGCCCTTTGGCCAGCAATGTCATCTTTGATCGAAGGAACTGAGGATCGGTAACACAGTCCAATATACAATCAGAACTCATCCTAGTACAGCTTCCGAGTCTTACTCCCACATGAGCTACAGACTGTAATATTAGCAGAGCGCCAATCCAAGGATTAGGTGCAGGATTCACAAGAAAAAGAAAAGCACAAGAGAAACACGGGCCAGTGGGCAGAGTCGCTCTTCTCAGTGCACCAGGAGCGGTTGCAGATACATCGGGGTAATAATCATCAGGACCCCGTGTGCGAACTGAACTCAACAAACCTAAAACGCACTTGCACCTTAAAATCCGAGGCGTGTCATTTATAGGGCGCTTCGATTAAGGCTTAAAGACCGCCACTTACTCTAAATGGCCATCTGTCTTATGCCCATTTGGTCTGACGTGGTGGTCAAGATGCCTGGCTGACAAGATGCCTGGCTGATCAGGATACGCTAGCTTGGATGATGACTCCCTCTTTGTGGCTTACTACGTCGTGGGAACCCAGTTTGGGCCATTCTTTTTAGCTCGGCGGTCGCTCAGCGATACCAAGCATGTTCTGTAAACCATGGCGCAGTTAACCTTGGGTTAACTATCGTACATAGCCAATTCCTGAACCACAAGTTAGCCAGCCGTATCCGAGCCTCGCGCGTCGTGTGAACTCAGTACATTGAGTTGTTGGAATAAACCACAGACCAATTAACAACAGATAATCTTAGCCAGCCCGTGGACCGAAAAAATTTCCGGAAATTTGCTCTATTTAATGAAAAACAAATGAGGTGGGCCGAAACCAAACAAGCTAGTGGAAAAGGGGAGGGGGGGGTCATACTCGGTGAGTCACTTCTTAAAACAAAACACGTTCTACGTCTGTATGTATATTAAACGCATTCATGAATACATAAATTATGTGTTTATTTACTTTGAGGGGAGCTAAAGCTTCCTATCGTTCATCCCAAATAAACTGGGGGGGGGGGCGGCCGGGAAGAGAGGCAGCCAGAAGCGGAGCGTTGCGTGAGAAAGGCCACCGCGGCAGCCTCTCCTTATATAGGCAGGAGGCGGGGTTAGAGGGCGCGCAGGGGCGGGGCAGGGGCTCCCTTTGAAGTCCCGCCGGCTGTCTCTTTCATCCCCTCCCCGCTTCCCCTTTCTGGCCTCTTTGTGTGACTAAATTTGGCAAGAACCGGGAGCCGCGCCAGGTTTTCCACGTGTGCTCCGAGCGCCCAGCTGAGCAGGCAAAGGTTCTCTTCCGGGTAAGGAGACAGAAAAGAAAGATCAAAGAGTTTGGGGAGTTGAATCTGAAATGTGACTTGGAAATAACAGTTCAAAAGAGGAGGCGGGCGGGGGGGGGGCAACCCAACCACCGAGCCTGACGCATCTCAGCCTCCGGACAAACTGAGTGGATGGAGCAGGAACACTGAGTAAAAAATCAAAGCAATCAGAGGAAGCGTGTTAGTTTTCCTTCCTCCCACGTTTCCAAGTTCGTTTGGCATTTTGGCAATTACATTAGGAGAGGAGTAGCTAGCTCTCGGTTTGCGCCCTTTGTAACTCATCCTCTTCCACTGGCAGTATTTTTTTTTTTTTTTACACAAAGCTATACATCCCTCCCGTCTTTTCGTTAGTTGAAACCATTAGAACAAAGATGTTGAGAAGGATTACTGCTATTACTTTTTTTCTCGTCTTCCTCTGTGCTGTGACACACCGCAAAACCCCTTCAATGATCTTACATCGAAACTGAGGGAGGAAGAAAGCTGCCTTTAAATTAATCCCTAATTATTGTGCAGAGGTTTCTTGCTTATTTAGTCAACTTGGTAGTTCCCCAGATATTTCATTTGTGTGACACAGAGAGCAATAATTGAAACAAACTTTCTGAAAGAATCTTCTGCCAGGCCAAGATAAACTGAGAACCAGATGTGTGCAGTTACAATTGGTTCTTCAAATTACAGCGGTCCCCTCTGGATTTAGCTTTAGCTATGGATAATAATGGCAAAACATTAGCAAAGGAATTGTTTGTAGAATGGTGCTGTTTCTAAAACATCTGTTAAAATTATTTTTAAGTTTCAGTTTGGTATCCCACTTTCCTTTCCTGAAAGGTTTTAATGGAAAAATCAATCTCTTTTGAAGGATTTGGCCTCAGAATCCATTCCAGTCAGCTGTACAGCAACTGGGATAATGACAAACTGGGATTTATGCCTTGATTTTCCATAACTCAGGGTTTCCCAGATTGGTCTATATCTTGACAGACTTGAACATTGGGCGCTATCTAACAAAATGAAATTCAGTGGTGAAAAAAGTAAGGTTCTACATTTAGGCAAGAAAAATCAAATGCACAGGTACAGTTTAGGAGGTACCTTGCTCAATAGTAGTAACTGTGAGAGGGATCTTGGAGTCCTAGTGGACAATCACTTAAATATGAGCCAATAGTGTGCTGCAGCTGCTTAAAAAAGCCAACACAGTGCTAGGTTGCATTAACTGAGGGATAGAATCAAGATCATGTGAAGTGTTAATACCACTTTACAATGCCTTGGTAAAGCCCCACTTGGAACACTGCATCCAGTTTTGGTCACCATGATGTAAAAAAGATGTTGAGACTCTAGAAAGAGTACAGAGAAGAGCAACAAAGATGATTAGGGGACTGGAAGCTAAAACATATAAGGAACAGTTGCTGGAATTGGGTATGTCTAATTTAATGATGAGAAGAATGAGGGGTGAGATGATAGCAATGTTCCAATATCTCAGGGGCTGCCACAAAGAAGAGGAAGTCAAGCTATTTTCCAAAGCACCTGAAGGCAGGACAAGAAGCAGTGGATGGAAACTAACTAAAGAGAGAAGCAACCTAGAACTAAGGAGAAATTTCCTGACAGAACAGTTTATCAGTGGAACAACCTGCCTCCAGAAGCTGTGAATGCTCCAACACTGGAAGTTTTTAAGAAGAGACTGGACAGCCATTTGTCTGAAATGGTATAGGTTTTCCTGCCTGAGCAGGGGGTTGGACTAGATGACCTCCAAGGTCCCTTCCAACTTGATTATTATTATTATATCTCCCATATTCTGCAGAAATTCTGTATTGTGGTAAATGCATTCAGCATACCCTGTTTCATCAGTTGACTTTTTTTTGTCCAAATCAGACATGTTTTAAGAAAAAGACTTCCTTTAAGGAAACATATAGAAGAGGTACATAATTAAATTATTGTATTGTACAAATATCTATAGGTGTATCTTGTTGCAATGAATACTAGAATTTGTTTGAAGGAGGGACAATTTCCTTTCATTAACTGGAAACGCACTTAAATGAAGAAATACAGCCTGAGCAGAACAACATATCTGCTGACAGACATTTTAATCAGAGGCACACATGCTAACAAATGTGTCCCATTGAGTTCAACTGGGCATTATTCCAAAAATTCTCCAGTAAGTAGGTTTTTAAAAAGCTTTCTATTGCTGCAAAGGGAATTTTTATAGCTTAATTACTGAGTGTGTTTATATAACATATTAAATGAATGGCAGTTCAGCTAACTAATGTGAATATAAACACTGGCTCCTTAACCATGGCTGTTAATTTCTCTATGATTATTAAGCCTACAAGTTAGACAACTTAGCACTAGCCAGAATTTCAGAGTAGAACTGCTTACAAGATATGTAAGAAAACATGTGCCTATATGAATAATGATTTTTCCAAAGTTGTCTTGCGATATATTATACAATCTAGATAAATGTGGTTTGTTCCACCCTAGGTTAATGTGTCATATTAAAGTGGCCTGTAAACTATTATGCCTTAGCATCTTGCCAGTTGTGGTTTTTTTCCAACAAATATGCCTAATGGGTTAATTAACAGGAAAAAATATAGGTTATACTATTAAGTGTCAACTTTTATATTTCTTTCTGCATGATTGATATTCTAGGATTCTTGTTATAACTTTAAAACCACAAATCTTCATGAAAAATCCATTGAGAATTTTCTAAAATGACCACTTTTTTTTAGATTTGAATGTAATTGCCATTATATTCAAAATGACATTATAGTTGAACTGTAGAACATCATTTCTGTAATTTTATTTACCTCAGAAACGTGACTCTTGAAAATATCCAGACATGTTCTAGAAAACATTCCCCAATAGTTTGTTAGTCATAGACCAGCATAAATTCAGTAACATTATCTGACCCATCCTATTATTTTGTCATTTAGAAATAAGGTGCATACAATGTTCCCATATTTCTGCAATCTGGAATAGGAACTTAGTTGAAAAAAAATAATCAGTGAGAGATTTGATTCCAACAATTCATATCTACAGAAAATAGGTGAAAAACAGTACACTGTATTCTCCATATGCATTTTTCAGACAAGGCAAAACATTATATAAATCTTAAAAAGGATGAGGCTTATTGTAATGTCATGGTGAGCATTGAAGTCATTCAAAAAATAGCAAGATAAAATGAATGAGCATTTACCACATGGCTCAAACAGCTGTGCTTATTCTGCTGATGACGTTGCCGCCAGACAAAGTGTCCCTACAGCTTCCAGCTGGATGCTGCACGTAGAGAATGCCCAGCCCGTAAACATTGTCCTACAACATTTGACCAAGAGATATACAACTGTGCTAGGTAACAGCAAATTATGTCATTAGGATCATGAAGTAAAGCATCCCAATCAACCACATTTGATGGTTCTGAGGGCTTGGCTGCCAGCAATGGCTCTTAAAGAAAAGTCAGTATAGTGTGACCGGATTAAACATTTAATTATTTTCTCCAAAAAAAAGTATATTTGCAAAGTCCCAGAATTTTCTGCAAAGCGTACTGTATGTATGGTACAATTCTATATCTGCTGAAAAGTAAATCCCAGTTGAACTCAGGTAAGTAAGGATTTTGCTTCTGAGGTGAATTAAAGAAAAAAAAAGGTCATATCACTTCACTTATTTCATATTTATAGTGGTAAATGCTAACTCCATTGATTACAGTAAGGCTTATTTATCAGTATGTCAAGCATTGCATTGTTTAAGAAGCAGCGGTATTTTTTCAAGAATATAGAAGACAGTTCTACGCTTCTGGCAAAAGTTCAGATTTGTATCTCAATTTGAAGAGCAACTTAAGTACTGCACAAAATCAATTAAGATTAATATTGTATCAGCAGAACAATTCCCCCCCAAAAAATTATGAAAGTTAAACCTGTTACTCAGCATTACTAGGTGGACAATGTATTGCTGCAGTACAATTTGAAATAAATTACAATGCTCATAATAAATACATCAACTTAATTCTGGGAACCTCATTCTCATGTTTGGAGCACAGCTGTAGTTTTGTTAGCTGATTCTAGAGCAGGGGTCTTCAAACTTGGCAACTTTAAGACTTGTGGACTTCAACTCCCAGAATTCCTCAGCCAGCCAGAATTCGGGGAGTTGAAGTCCACAAGTCTTAAAGTTGCCAAGTTTGAAGACCCCTGCTCTAGAGAGAGAGCTCAACATGTAAATAGTCCCAATAAAAGCATGGAGTCCTCAAATCAGACAGAATGATCATTGATATAGTAAAATATGTAGAGGTGTCTCAATTATTTCAGGAGACCATGATAGTGCAGTGATAGTAGAGTGCTCAGAAGTTTGTTCTCAGAAGTCTGTGAATGTATAATTTTTCAGTTACTGTGGCTATTGGAAATGTTGCTAAATCTTCTATATGCGATTATATAGGACAGGATAGTAGATTATTTAGGTGCATAAGCAAACTGTTCCCTCCAACAAAACCAGCTTTTAGGGGTTTAAAAATCTGAAATAATACACTGATACTGTATATAAGGTGGATTTATTACAAATAGCCAATGACTACTGACTCATGAGATTATGGTAGTGACAAAGAATAGGAAAACCCTTCCCTAGATCTGGAAAAAAATGGAAATTCTGGAGTAAAATTGGTTGTATAGTAATAGTCCCTTAGTAACTTGAAGACACACAAGCACACAACCTTCAAATGCTCTTCAGGAAAGATAGTTGTTAAATTTGGCCTGTCTGGTTGAAGCTACTATCAGAAAACTACCAATTGGTCTTTCTGGGTGTAATTGTAACACCTTTACCATACCTACACACACACACACACACACACACACACACACACACACACCAAGAACAAAGTATAACTCCTTCAGTTCTTTTCACACAGACCATTGAACTGTCAGCAGATGGTAAATGCTTTTGGTCACCACTGATGTGGGCCAGATCTGAACCTGTGACCTTGAGGTGACAGGCACTATCTCAAACAAGAAGTAGGCAAACATGAAGTACTTTGATTTTCACAGAAACTGGTCTGAACTCAGATAATGAGGAGCTGGTTTAACATCTAGGATCATTAGAAGATCACATAGCTGAAGGAAAGACACTGCTTTATTTGGACAATTCCAAATTTGGAAATACCTGTAGTTTGGTGGAGGGAATTTGTTTCAAATGGAGAATGTCTTAAGAAATTTCATCAGTCATGTTCCCAGAAGGAGAGGGGGAAAAATGAATTCTGTACGATGGAATCTGTTGTTAGTGCCTAAGATTTTTAGTTTTATTTATTTGTATCCTGCCTTTAGTATTTTTACAAATAACTCAAGGCGGCAAGCATATCCAACACACTTTCCTCCTATTTTCCCAACGACAACCCTGTGAGGTGGGTTGTGCTGAGAGGGAGATTGACTGATCCAAAGCTGGCTTTTATGGCTTAAGGCTGGACTTGAACTCACAGTCTCCCATTTTCTAGCCTGGTAACTCAACCACTAGACCAAACTGGCTTTACTTCCATTTTGTCTTTTTATACATGGAACATGGGCCTGATTATAAAATTAATGTGGTCTACTAGATGAGTTTGGCTTTCAATCCGCATATCTACCTTCAAGAGGATTAGGAAGGGGACAGGATTGTCAATAAAAATGTAGTACCAATCCAATGCATAACTGACTTCTAGCAGATTTCTGAGTAAAATTCCTGGTGCTGGGAATACATGATAAAGATGCAAAAGTTTGCCGCGGGTACCTTTGGGACTGTTTCCTCAGAATTGATTCTGCCTTGCTCAAGCAAACCCCACCCTCATAACACTGATGATGTTCCCTAGTCAGGTAATGAAATGTCTGCAAACAAACAACCCAGCTCAGAGACCACCAAGGCAAGGCTTTAGTTCTACCCTGAGCTACAAATAATCTCTTTTATTGGAATCAGTTGGGCCTATTTAAAGGTGAGTGTATACATTGGATTGCAGCCAATATCTCAGAGAGAAAATGGTAATCTCTGAAGAAAACACAATAATATGGATTGCATTGTTTTCACAATACAAATATGAAGACATTGTAACATTGCTTCTACTGTTCAGCTGATGTATAAGAATATTTAGGAGAAAGAAAAGAGACAGACTGGCTTCATACATATTAAGCCATAATCTGTTTTGGTTTGGTTTAAAGCAGGGCTTTTCAACCTTTTCACCCATTGTACCACTTTTAGGATATGGCAACATCCAAGTACCACCAGTCGCCTAGCAAGGTGTCAAAAACTTGATGACCCCCCCCCAAAAGGAAAAAAGTGATAAAGTACAGGTAGTCCTCAAGTTACAACAGTTCGCTTAGTGACTGTTCGAAGTTACAATGGCACTGAAAAAAGTGCCCCTCAAGCCACAGCCGAGCAAGACACCTGCCTGGCCACCCGGCGGCGCTCTTCCTCCTGTTCGAGGTTTTCATTGTTGTGAGCATTTCTGTTGTGAGGATTGGTAGCGATGGTGGGATGGGGGGGGGGTGTTTGGTTTTTATTCCCTCTGCCTGCTGGATGGTTGCAACAGGTTTTGGCCAATTCACATGACCCTGGGACACTGACCATCATAAATATGAATCAGTTGCCAAGCATCTGAATATAAATCACAAGATCCTGGAGATGCTGCAACATTCCAGCTGATCGGCGCTTCTTCTGGGCTCAGCAGAAGCACCAGGATCAGTGCCGCTTTCCAGCTGATTTGTGCTTCTTCAGGGCTCAGCAGAAGCACCAGGATCAGCGCCGAGCTCCAGCTGGAGCCTGGCGTTGATCCTGGCGCTTCCACTGACAGCCCCGAAGAAGCGCCGATCAGCTGGAAAGCAGCACTGATCCTGGCACTTCCACTGAGCCCTTTCAGCCCTGCAGCTCCAGTCATCTCTCGCTCAGGCTTGTGCGGTGCTGCCACTGGTTCAGCTCATTCCCCTCTCCTGCTACCACTTTTCTAGGATGGTCGCATACCACCTGCCAGGTGCCAGGTGGTACCCATACCGCTGGTTGAAAAGCCTGGTTTAGAGTATTGGTTGAACATAGCCATGCTGGTTGGTAGACTACAGAATTTTTTTTGTAAACATTTTATTAATTTTCTAATTTTACAATCATAAATAATAAACAACGTGTTGTCTGGATCCATTGGTAATTCAGTAGTACATATTAACTTTCCCAGTCTAGTTCCAATACTACACCATCCAGTGCTTTCTTGATCCTCTCTTCTTCCGGTATTATGCATTTTTCCACACTGGGCAAATACAATTCTTATTACTATTAATACATATACAATTAAATATAGACATCTTCATCACATTTTTCTGATATTATACATAATATCAGTAATGTCAGTTTATAATATCAACAATGTCAGCCAATTGCATTTGCACTGAAAATTCATTTGTTCAATCAGTATTCTGTTTTTCCCACTTTAAAAAAAATTATTTTCCCATCAATGTTCAAAATATCGCTTATAATTTTCTCATAATATATTATATTTGGGTAACCAAAAGCTTCCCTTATTCAAACCCTTTTAGAATTTTCATATTTTCTATCTCATAACAAGATATAATATTCTAGTTAGAAATCCTATCCTTCTAGTTATAATAATAATTTTATTTCTAACAGTTATCTATTTTCTTAACCATATTCAAACATCTGTTTAATAATATAATATCCCGCCTCTATCGCTTATAGTTTTCTCATAGTAAATTATATTTGGGTAACCAAAGTTTCCCTTATTCAGACCCTCTTGGCATTTTCATATTTCCCTTCTCATACCAAAATATAGTATTCTAGTTGCATATCCTATCTTTCTAGTTATAGTAATACTTTTACTTCTAACAATTATCTATCCTTTTAGTTGTGTTAAAAAATCTATTTAGTAATATAATGTCCCATCTAATGGGTCGAAACCTCTATTTTTTTCAGTCTTACTCTGGCTTTCTTCCTTTGCCAACTAATTTTCCAAGTCAATGCATTTGGGTCCTCAAGTAATTCTTCCCCTATTTTTGTGTATATTGTTTGAAGTAAGAAAGACAATCTGATTAACATATTTTTGGAAGAACACTCAGCCCATCTATATTTATTAAACAGCCTCCCTCCTTCTCCAATTTTCCACAATTCTCCTGACAGCTTTATCTTCCATTCAATCAGCTCTTCTTCTTTATCCTCAAATGTGTTCTGAGATTTTGACAAGTAAGATAGCTTTCCCATTTCTGGTATTATCGCTGCATCTTCTAATTCTTTGTTTGTCTGCATCTGTCTGTTAATTCCTTCCTTTAGGTCCTCCATTTTTGGATCTACTTCCTCTAATTTTCCTTTTGTTTTCTGGGTTACTGGTTTCTTCTTTGTAGTCATTTTCTGAATGAGTCTCACCCAGTTTCATCCACGTTGCTCAAAAATTGCTCATTAGTGCTTATTTCTTTCGGTTGTCAGCAGCTTCTGACTGGCTACACAAATGTAGCCAGTCTTTCCCCCACTGCTTTGGAGGGCTTCCTCAGATCAAACGTAAGGGCCGCCACCCCTCTGTGATCAACGAGGGTCCCCTCCTTCTTTGTCGCCTCTCTGGGGTGACTTTCAACCCTTTTTAGGGTCCCCAGTAAGGTGAAATAGAACACAGAAGATGGAGCCCCATCTTCCTGCTTCAGATGCCGTGACGTCAAACCGGAAGTCAGTAGACTACAGATTTTGATATAGCACACTATGACCGATCAATTGTGATTAATTCAACCACAGTTAAGATCAACAGGTGGAAACTGTTTCTATCTTTGCCCAGCAATAGCTGGTATGACAGTTGTGGGTTTGTTTGGTTTCTTTGAGTGGACAGCTCTGACAACAGAAACCTATCCACTATGCAGACTTTTTTGTCTTTCTTATCGACAATTGTTAAGTCTGGGGTGTTATGTTGCAGGTGCTTGTCTGTTTGAATTCTGAAGTCCCAGAGCAGTTTAATTTTATCATTTTCTATGACTTTCTCTATTTTATGATCCCACCAGTTTTGCTTACAGGCAAATGATATTTTTTGCAGATCTTCCAATGCACCATTGTTGCTACTTTGTCATGCCGCTGCTTGTAGTCAGTCTGTGCAATCTTCTTGCAACAGCTTACCAAGTGGTCCACTGTTTCTTCAGCTTCTTTGCATAGGCGGCACTTACTGTCTGTTGCTGTCTTCTCAATTTTGACTTTGTATGCATTTGTCCTTAAGGCTTGGTCTTGTGCAGCCAGAATTAGTCCCTCGGTCTCTTTCTTCAATTTTCCTGCTCTTAGCCATTGGCAGGTTTTATTATTATCTGCTTTCCCAGCTATTTTTTTCATGTATTGGCCATGTAGTGCTTTGTCTTCCCATGCCTCTATTCTGTTCTTCATTTGGTCTTTCTTGTAGGCCAGTTTGGTCTCTCCAGTAGTTAGTAAGCCTTCCTGATATACTAATTTCAGTGCATCTTCATCATTGTTCTTCAGATATTCTTCCAAAGCCATTTTTTCTTCTTCAACCATCTGATGTACTTGTAGCATTCCACGCCCACCTATTTGCTTGGTAGATAAAGTCTATCAATGTCACTGCGTGGATGAAGGGCATGATTCATTGTCATTATTTTTCTGGTCTGCCTATCCATTGCTTTTAGTTCTGCTTGAGTCCAGTCCACTATTCCAGCTGTGTACCTAATGACTGGGATTGCCCAGGTGTTGATTGCCTTTATGGTATTTCCTCCATTGAGTTTGGACTTTAAGATCTTCTTCACTCTCTTGATGTATTCACCTCTAATCTTTTTCTTGACTTCAGTGTGCTTGATATTGTCAGCTTGAAGGATACCCAAGTATTTGTAGTACTCTTCCTCATCCAGACTCTTAATGTTATTTTCGTGGGGCATCTTGATTCCTTCAGTTTTCACTATTTTTCCTTGTTTGATAGTAAGTGTGGCACATTTGTCCAAGCCAAACTCCATTACAATATCTTGGCTATATATACGGACAGTGTTGAGCAGCGATTCTATTTCAGATGATGTTTTTCCATACAGCTTCAGATCATCCATATAAAGGAGGTGGGATAGTCTGGCAGATGTTTTTGATGTTTGATAGCCATGTCCTGAGTTATTCAGTATTGTTGACAGAGGAAACAGTGCAATAACAAATAGTAATGGTGATAATGAATCTCCTTGAAATATTCCTCTCTTGATATTAACCTCTCCCAGCTTCTCACCATTGATTTGCAACTGTGTCTTCCATTGTGCCATCGATCTTTGCACGGTAGTGTCTCACTGGGGGATTATTATTATTATTATTATTATTATTATTATTATTATTACACTAATTGTAAGCAACAAGAACAAGCAAAATTGAGCGTTATCTTTTTATGCTATTTTCTGCTGAAATTCAACCAAATGAATAATGTTTTGCTTCTTTTCCCTCTAAATGAAAGTCAGGATAAAAGTTCTATTCCATGCTACTCATTTTGTACTGACATTCATTCAGTTCACACTAATCTGTTGTTTTGTTAACTATGCCACAATGAGCTGAATTTGCATAGAATGTTGAGTTGTAGCACATGATTTACAAAACATAGCGGCTGAGTTCATAACAGTTGCTAAGCCATTACTAAACAAATGACAGGATATTTCTACACTATCACTTGTTCTTACTTCCTTTAACCTCAGAAGCAGCTTAAAGGCAATGCAAAAATTGTTTTTATTTCTGCCAACTTGAAATGCCGAGAACAATAATAAAAAATTACTGTTCTGCTCTGCATTACTGCAGGTCTGTAAGCAACAAATATCCTCCCATTTCACTCTAGGCCAAAGGGGAAAAAAGAAACTGAAACAACAAAAAAGTGGCCTAGCATTTTGTAAGTCTAGAGGGAAACTGACAAAACTCTTGTCAATTTCACACTTGCTGTTTGAGAGGGGAACCTCAAAGCCCTCAAGCTAGCCTTCCTCTTGCAAGACCTGAAGCTCAGCAGGATCAAAGAAAAGTTTCATTTAGTGTGGAAATGAAGTAAAACATCTCAAAATGAACAATCTGCACTGCAATAGTTGTAGCTGCTGCAGAACAGAGCCAGAAATAAGCTACCACACCACTGAGGTGTTTGAAACACAGAAACCTGGATTTTCCATTCTGATTCAGAAGTACATATGGAAGTGTCTACATTGGGGTTTAGCGTGGTAAATGAGCCTGGTTACCCTGAGAGCTAGTTTGTGTTGCTGGTATGCAGTACAGGGAGTCCTCAACTTAGAACAGTTTGTTTAGTGACTGTTCAAAGTTACAACAGCACTGAAAGAAGTGACTTATGATTGTTTTTTCCAATTATGACGTTGCAGCATATTCATGGTTATGTGATCAAAATTCGGGTATTGGCAATTTGTTCATATTTATGATAGTTGCAGTGTCCTGGGCTCATGTGAACACTTTTGTGACCTTTTCACAAGCAAAGTCAATGTGGGAGCCAGATTCACTTAATAATCAGTGAAGTTAAGTGTTACTGACTTAACAATTGCAATGATTCAATTAACTTGGCAAGAAAGATCATAACATGGGGCAAAACTCACTTAACAGATGTCTTACTTAGCAATAAAAATTTTAGGTTCAATTGTGGTCGTAAGCTGAGGACTACCTATATTAAACTCTCAAGCATTTCAGTGAAATTGGCAACAGAGAAATCCAGTGACATAAAGAAGAAATCAGATTACCTGACTTTCAGGCACTAAAACTCTCAGACTGAGGATTATGGTTAATCTCTTGAAACTGATGGAGAAATTGTTGTGAATGAAAGTAAAATGTTGTCATTTGGATTTAGACTATTATGGTAAAAAAAAAGCGGCATTGGGAAGCTTTTAAACTGTTCGTTCACCTGCTACAAGAATTTATTTTTCTTTTTTGTCTCTGCTTAATCTTTATAATATACTAATGTGTGGTTGTTAATTCAGTTTATGGTTTGTACAAACCCTGGAGCCTGACTCTGTGCTGTTATCTATTACAGAAATGCAAACATGCTCTTTGATGTATAACTTCAGTGACTTGGGAGGATAAACATGGAATACTCCATGGGCAATTTTAAAAAAAAATCCTAGAAGACTAGCAATTTGTGGATTCCTTTTTATAAATGACCGAGGACCAACATAGATGCACTTGGATCTCCATAATAATTGGATAAGGCTATTTCCTATGGCAGGATTTTACTGGACAGTTTTGTTAACTAGATTTATAGCTACTTAATGTTACAAGTGTTGTAATCTGAAACTGGCAATTGTGAGCATCTAATCTGCTTATATAAATAATCAAATACTATACTAACAAAAAGGCACACCTATAAAGCACTAGCAGAGTATGTTTGTGCAATATGTTAAACCAAACTTAATGCTGATGTCTCTCCCTCTCTCTCTCTCACACACACACACACAAACACACATACACGCGCACACACACACACACCATCATCTGCCAGCAATGCTCCTTTGGGTTCTATACAGAAGAATGAGGATTAGCTTTGTGCAAAAGAATTAGTAGACACTGTGAGTGTTCTTTGTTTTCCAGCTGGACACAAGTACTGACTGAATTGTGTACCAGTGACCAAATACATTGTGTATTGATAATGATCAGTTTTGAGGACTAGATATTTTTAGGGAGGTTCAAACTATCAAAATTGCTACTAGTTTTGATGTTTGTAATCTCCAAAATGTATCTGGCTGGCTACTATTAGACACAGCATTCTTATAAACAAAGCGCTCTCACTTCTGTTCTTGCCAAGCAGTCTATTATAGGTTCCAATAAACAGAGGTGGCTTAAAATTATCCTGTGGTGATGGTGTACTTAGTTGCATGCCCAATTTGGTTAGATTTGCACTGAGCAGCCTTTGCTTTATTTGTGTTACTCATATGACTAGGATGAGTCATAGGATACACAAATTGTGCTAAAATCTGACTTGATTCTGGTCTATTCGATGGATTATGTACTATCAAATTGGTGTCAACTTTTAATCACCACATAGATTTTCTCCATGATGATCTGCTTCTAACCTGGTTCTTTAACTTGCAGGTTTGCTGCTGTAATTGAGTCCATCTATCTTGCTGCTGATCATCCTCTTCTTCTCTTTCCTTCCACCTTTCCCAGCATTAGAACCTTCTCCAGAGAGCCAGGTCTTCACATAATGTGTCTCTAGCAGGATAATTTAAACCTGATTATTTGTGCATTTAATGAGAATTCTGGGATGATCTGATCAATGATCCATTTGTTTTCTTTCTTGTCCATGATAATCTCAGGAGTCTTCTCCAACAGCAAAATTCAAAAGTGTCAATATTCTTTCTATCCTACTTCTTCACAATCCAATTTTCACTATAGATCCATCCTGACATCAGAATATCTTTTCCAAAGCCTTAATGGCTGCTCTGTCAAGTGCTAGTTTACAATGTAGTTTTTGATTATTTGCTTCCTTAGTCTTGATGGTTGATCTTGAAAGACGAAAGCTATATCGTTTCAGTCTCCATTGCCACTTCTAAAGTTGCATGTCATTCATTTGATCTTTATATTTAATTTTAATCCCATTTTTTCACTTTACTCCTACACTTTTACTTGCATATCCTTTGCATTTTAAGGTATTAGAGAGGAGTTGCTTGCATAGAAAGTGTTATTGATGTTTCTTTCTCCAGCTTTAAGTGTATGTTCATTTTTTTAAAATCCAGCTTCCCTTAAGTTATATTAAGCATTGAATAAAAAAGGGAGGAATTTGTAGTCTTGTTTTCCTCTTTTGCCAATGTAGAGTCAGTCTGTTTCATCAATGTTCTATCTGAACCATGGGTTTGTGACCTATACATGGCTTTTGCACAAGCACAATGAGATGTTCTCAGATTCCCATTTTTCTAAACACATTCTACAGCTTGACACGACCAACTCAAGTCCCCCAAGGGTTCCAAGTTATTCAGTTTGTGAGCTTAGTTTGTAGCCTATTGTATAATGAAGTAGGATTTTGAAATGCATTTTCATTTATAAGTTTTAATTTAATAATAGATGATCGATGATGATGTTATTAAAAGATGTCTCAAACAGTTTTCTCTTAAACTGGAGAAGATTGATTATGTTAGTGAGCTTCTCACTTAACACTTGAACTCAAACAAGGAAGGGTAATTATGAATTGATGAATCTACAGAAAAGTGCCTAAGGGTCTAATGCAAAATAAATGATGCTTTGGTATACTGAGAATTTTTTATTCACGTTCAGTTGTTGCAGTAAAACCATAATGAAGTTATGAAGTCATTGCCAAATGAATGCCACTAAGACCCGCTGTATCGTAAGAGTCTGTACATGCCAATATTTGATAAGGAAAAAACCATGAGTTTAAGGCATACTATACAAATATTAAGATAAATTTATCTTTTTTTCTTGATCAAACTAGCCCTCAGGACAAATTGTCACTTCTAAGATCAGAGACGTGAATAGTAAGTTTTGAGAAAACTTTTTAAGAAAGTAGTCCTCTCATTGTGGTGTATATTTCTAGAGTCAGAGACTATAATTTCCTCCTGCAACCAATAGATGGGCCACACATGACACAACTAGAAACTTCGTGATGCCATAGTAAGGAGTCAGCTGAATATGGGAGTTTTGAGGGTAGTTAAGATAGTAAAATGCAAAATCAAGCAGGAGACAAATTGCTTTTATTTCTATCATTGAAATGCCCTAGATATTGTAGTGACAAATTTAAATGGCAAAATTGCTGCATTTCAGTGGAGCTCTTTAAGAGTTTTATGAATATACAATGGAAGATCTTGCCTCCCAGAAGCATCTTACTCCAATATCTAAACTTTCTTTGTAGAAAAAAATAAAAAATAATCCTTTATTGAAAGTTAGAAATTTTGCTGATGAATTTCAACAGCATCACTGTGATGGCACAGTGGTTAAAATGCAGTATTGCAGGCTAATGCTGCCAACTGCCAGCAGTTTGATACTCTCCAGCTCAATGTTGACAAAGCCTTCCATTCTTCCGAGGTCCGTAAAATGAGCCAGATTGTAATATGCTGACTCTCTAAACTGCTTAGAGAGGGCTGTAAAAGCACTGCGAAGTGGTATATAAGTCTAAGTGCTATTGTTATAATTACCGAGCTTGGGAATGAGTTGCATATAGGATACTGAAGGCTGTATGCAACTATGTCTGCCCATGTTTGCCTTATAATATCGGTCTTAAGGTTTCCTAGTTATTTGAAGTGGCTTTAAAAATAATATGGGAAATTAAATTGATAGACAAAGTAATCAGTTTTTATATTTTAGAACCCGTAAGACTATGGTATGTAACACCTCACTTGGATCTAGTATTTTTCATGAAGGAAACATTTATTGCCAGTTTTTCCATCTTCATGCTCTTCCCCTTAAATTTTTGGAAAGTCTCCAAATAGTTCACCATATATTTTTAAGAGCTGTAAAGCAATTGCAATCAAACTTGGTAAGTAAATCTTTGGATTCAATCTTTTGATTTTATAGGGCTTTGGCTTGTATTGCCCTATAATAAAGGGGATCAAGACTGATTTTGCCCCATAAGCTTGATATAACCTTCAAGTGGAGTGATGGTGAGATAGATGAAGATGAAATGAATATGCATCTGTGATTTCTGCAAATTTGTTAACACATTGAGTCTGCATTGAGAAAGAGTTTAGGATCTGTTTGGAGCAGCAAAGTACCTTGGGTAAAATATAATACATGCACTTATAGATACACTGAAGAATATTTAATATATGCACTTATAGATACACAAAAAAGTTCAAAATAGTAAAATTAGTTCAGATTTGAGTGAAATGTACAAGTTAGTGAGATCTTTAGGACTTATTAGAAATTTTAAAAACATTGGATAGAAGACCAGATGGAGCAGGGAGAAATTAAAAGGGAGAGAATTAGTTTGATTTATAATTATGAAGCCTACATGGTCAGAGTGTTAAAATGGATTATCAGAGAAAATGAGAAACATTCAAATTAGACTGCATCAGGTCCTGTGATGGTTTCAGATTGCACTCAGGATTGCCCTAGGACTGTTAGGATGAAGAAGCAAACTCATACTAGTTCACCCCCATTTCTGAGGAAAAAAAGACATAGTTGTTATGTTCACCATTTGTTACAACACATAGATTCCTTGGTAGATGGAAAACAGAAATAAGAAACAATTAGACAGCTTTATGTTAACAAGGATAAATAATTTTAGCTGCTGAACTAAATATAGAAAATCAGTAGAAGTAAAGTTAATCTCTTGAAAATAATTGAAGCTGAAAATTTCAGTTTGCTTTATCAAAGAGTTGGAGGGGATGAATCAAGCTTATGTCTGTTAACATGTAAAACATTTAATGACTAAAACATAAAAAGGAAAGCGGCAAGTTCTTAATCCACGTGTCTGAACTGGAGGACAGTAAGAGAAAACCCCAGCTCCAAATTAAACATGGTAACACAGGTTAGTATGATATTCTAATGTATTTTCCCCCTTTTTATTGACTGTAATATGAACCAATAGATTTATCATCCACAGAGTCTTTTTTTCATGGTAGCAGCAGATGATATACTGTAGGATGGCTAGTCTGTCACGTGGCTGCCATTTTTATAGGTGGTTGTTTTCTTCCCTGATTCTGAATTTTAAATAAAATCTAAAGAGGAAGTGTCAGCCTTTCAAAGGAAACTAAGAAACCAAATGCTAATATTTTATTATAAGGTTACAGTAACAGAATCTTACAACACTGAATGTTTAAACAAAATGGCCCAATTTCAGTAAGAGGAAACAATAAACTAGATGCTAATACAGCATTTGCCCAGTTACTAGCTGTACTACCTACTCCTATACAGTCTTAAGTGGTGTCTTTTCAAGTCCTACTACATACATTTGTTGGAATTAGTTGTTCTTAGGGCTTGCATTGCAAAATAATTGCTGTTGTTGCTGATGGCCAGTCTGCTCCTTAGAAGTGGGCTTAAAACATATACCTTACTGCAAGCATTTTAGAGTTTTATTCTTACGTTGTTAGTTTTCATAGTTTCATAGTGGATTGAATATTTTTTTTGTTTCCCGTATGTTTGTACAGTTGCCTTGACTCTGGGATTGTATAGCTAATAAACTTTCTTAACAAATAAATAAATAAATTTAAGTATGTGGCAGATTTCCAAAGACACCAGATGTGAATGGAGGCCTCAACTGTATCAGCTATTACAGCTTCTGTTGTAATGGGACTTATTTCTGGGTAAGTCACTTACATGAATTGCATTGTATGTGATGTTTATCAGCATGTTTGTTTCCTGGTTATAACTCTTGCAGCATTTCCTTAGAGTAGACCAGTTGTTATCTTTGGGGTGCTAATTCAAGGTGCCCATTATTTCATACTTTGACCCAATATTTAAAATGTATTTCATTCTAGCAAACTAAATATTTCAAATCATTAATATATAAACTACTGAAAGGACTGTGACGTTCCAAGAAGGCTCCACACCCATTTGCATTATTCAGATGACATTGAGGATACAGATAAACCTCCAAGTGGCCTCAATGACTCTCTGTAACAGGGATGTCAAAACTGCAACATCATGTGACGTGTTGCGACGTATAGTGACTTTTTTTTACCATTGCTGACAATGGAGTGGGTGCAGTTTCAGCATGACACATCCTGCCCGCAGGCTGGCAGTATGACACCCCTGCTCTATAATAATGCAAATGACCAGCTGTTTTCAAGGAGTATAAATCCTTCCATTCCCCTCCATCCAGTCAGGCCTGAAGAAGCTTCTTGGATGAGAAGTGAAACATTTTCAAAGAAAAACAAAGTCCAGTTGCCTCTTGAAAAAGCACGTTTGAGACAACCATGACCTGAATGATTGAATGATACATAAATTCTCTACAAAATCTGAGCTACTAACTGTCAAGAGAAATGAGCAGGAATTAAGAGACATTCAAGTTGGGCTGGACTTAGATCTCTTGTGGGCGTGTAGGGACTCATGACATATGACGCATTTGACCACTCCCTTGGGTTCAGTCTGGTCATCTCCTACAATAACTGCATCACTGTAGAAAGTTATACTGCATTTTCCCTTTCTAAGGTCAGAAGAAAAAAGTTGGTGTGTCTGTATTGAAGAGATGAAAGGCTTCTAATAACATCAGTCCTGTTCAGTAGCAATGCCAATTAAATATGCAAACTGGTGCACTAAGTTGCTTTATTATTTTAATGAGTAAATTGAAATAATCCCATATCATTCTAAATTTTTATTCTTTTTTTTTCTTCATTGAACAGATCTACAGATGTGCTAGAGAATATACCATAACCAGACAGCAATATAAGTTTTTTGCCAGATGTAGCTGTTTCCTATGATAGGAAATAGTCATTAAAACAATACTTCAAACAGTTTCAATTAAAAACATTGAAAATAGCTTTTACTGTAGGAAAGTAGCCACAGTTTTAAAATTATTCTCAGACATGAACTCTACATTCAAAGGAAACATTTTGTCCATGATTGATTGCAATAATCATATAAGAATGTATGAGGAGCTTTGGTTACAAACCATATGGCAACCTAGAATGAGCAAAATGGAACCTTGAACTATAATGATGTCACATGTGTCTGATGTCATCTCTCAGCTCATATGACATCACTTTCCCTGTTATCTCGCTCTGTGTGTGTGTCCATGATGTCCATGATAAAGCCAAAGGATTATCTTGGTTCAGCCTTCTAAATGAAGTTGCTTAGTGTACTGTGACATAATATAATTTGTTACTTTTAGCTTTTTGTATAATGTGAACATTGTAGTTTGTAATATGTAATATGTTATAATAAGTTGCCTGAACCTACCCTATTGCAATTTACAAATTTAACAATGGTTTAAAAAGCCGTTGCTTGGCATATGTGACCCCAATGGCAAATAATCCTAAAAGCTCACATAAAATATTAGGGTATGTAGATTCAGACTCCTTTCTCTAAACAAATCCTTTAAACCAGACATGTCAAACTCGCGACATCACGTGACGTCGCGCAATGTATCGGAGCTTTTTCGCCATTGCCGGCAATGGGGTGGGCATGGCTCCAGCATGATGAAACTGGCCATATGGCAACCTAGAATGAGCAAAATGGAACCTTGACACCATAATGATGTCATATGTGTCGATTGTCATCTCTGAGCTCATATGACATCACTTTCCCTGTTATCTCACTCTGTGTGTGTCCAGGATTATCTTGGTTAGAAGCCTTCTAAATGAAGTTGCTTCTAAATGAAGCCTTCTAAATGAAGTTGCTTAGTGTTCTGTGTACTGTGACATGTACTGTGACACGGCTCTGGCATGATGAAACTGGCCCGTGGGCCGGCAGTTTGACACCCCTGCTTTAAACAAATGACATATTTAGGCATTCCCAGATTAGAACCTTCCTAAATCCATATCATAGGCTGCTTTTTCTATGGCTGAAGATTTATGCCCAATTAGTAATATTTCAGATAAAGTCATCTTATAAAATCATTGATTGAGAAGTTTAACATCCTTCTTTGATATGTACTTTCACTTTCCTAGAAAATACTGTATATGTTGGATGATCTACTTCATCTTTAGATAAAAGCCAGATCTTGCTGTGGAAACCCAGTGAATCATCTGTAAGTAGGTTCAGTGGCTGAAGTTCTTGATAGGTTTGAATAACTAATAAGTTTTATTTGCCCAAAAAATTATTAAGAATACACTTTACTTTACTTTGTCATTTGCTTAGATTGAGGAATGGTTTTACAAAAGATCCAGACTGCTAGGTACATAAGTGTACCTGATTATTAAAGAAAGAAAAGAAGAACTTTTGAAAGTGGTTTACCAGTGTCTTAGTAATACAATTGTTAAATAATATTTTGTTTGTGATTTTTAATCATTAAATGTAAATTATAGGGCAGATGGTACTGTACTATCTTAGAAATATATAACTATTGTAATCAGCCTTGGTGTTCATACAAACAGATGATAGAGTTATACATTAATAAAAATAAATTGTCACAAAGTATGCGTTTACATATGAGTCAGATTTGTAGGGCTAGAGGTACAGATACTTCTCCAAGTTGCCCTGTCTGTTGTATTCAATATATGTCAAGTAATGTTAGTTTCATGGGAAAAGGGAGAAGGGCTGAGAAAACATGGTTTGTATAAGATTGTCCAGTGAGGTCTGTAGTAGAAACATCTTAGTTCAATGCTCACTTTTCAGGGGCTAAAAATTTCTCTACGATAGAACCTGTGTTTTTTAAAGATTTTGGTACAACATAGTATAAAACAATAGTGAATATAGTGGGCTGTAAGTATTTGGTATGACCCTATAAAATGTTCATTTTGTAACTTTGGAATTTGACAAAACATAGATGTCTCCCCCCACTTTTGGGATTGGCTTCATCTGTTTGAAACAGCCACCAGCAGTTTGGAAAAATCAGGATGAAAGTTGGCACGATTTGTTTATGCAGGAGAATTATTAGAATATATTCCAAATGGGATTTATATAATACTGCTTCATTTCTTTATGACCTGAAAGGAGAAAGCGGAAGGGATTTCCCTTTGAAACATTAGAAGCAGCATTTTGTCCAAATAAAATGCTTTCAATTATTTATAGGACTGCATGCTGAGTGTAGCTATAAAAAAACCCTACAGTAGGTTATCCCTGCTTTTTAAACTTAGAAATTTAAAATAATGTTATTAGAACTTCTAAACATGGAAATAATTCTACTTAAATATACAAAACAGTGCCAAAATAGTGCATATGACTATGGGATATGACAGAATTTTTGTAGCTTGCACTGCAGTATGCCTTCTTTTCAATAATACTAAATTTAATAAATTAGAATGGCTTAATATATTTTATTAATCCATGGTCTGTTTAATTGTGGTTTATTACTTCTACCTATTTGGGTTCATTTATCAGAGTAAGCATAAATCATGGTTTACAAATTAGAATCACTGGATTTATTTCAACATATACATATATATATATATGTTTTCGTAGATTTTCACGGGTATAGGTATGCAGATCTTGGTGTATTTGGATCTTTTCCCGTGTAAGATTGAGAGTATCTTGGCGACGTTTCGACGAGGTCCCACTCATCATCTTCAGGCTGAGGTCTTCGGCTTCATGCTTGTGCGAGCAAAGTGTCATCGGAGCTGCCGTATCTCTATATATATTGGTATAGATATTTTGTAACATCCTGAGTAGTTGAGGTACTGGCTGTGTGCCCATTAGTCTTTTGTGTTGTAATGACCTGGGTAATGGGTTGCATGATGACATCCTGAGATCTAGTGTAGTGATATCCTGAGTTCTATGTTGCACCATCCTGGGTGGTTGGCTGTGTTGTAATGGGCACACAGCCAACACCTCAACTACTCAGGATGTTACGAAACAGACAAACAATCCACAAACAATAGCTCCTACACAGCCAACCAATCCACCTACAGCAACTAAGCCAGTACTCCACACACTCCCACCACACACACACACACACACACACACACACACACACACACACACTCATACACATATATACATATATATATCCAAAAATAAAGCTGAAAGTCTGCATTTGGGCATAGTATCTCCATTCAAAAGGAGGTAATGGGAAAAAATGCTAAGTTCTAGATATCACCCAGTATAGTAAACAATTCTAGTGGTAGAGAATATATGTGGTCCAGGGTTGAAAGTTGGTTTCTTGGTGTTCTCTGAACTTGGTTGTTTTCCTGCAGATATTTGCAGAAAACAGTTAATTGATGATGTCATCTAACCTGGTAATGATGCCTGGAAGGAAAAAAAAACTGAACTGAGAGAACACCAAGTACCGAACAGTGCTGGGCTAGATGGACTAGTGATTTGTGAGTGTTCAATACAAGAGAGTGGCCATGTTTGCACTAAGCTATAACATGGTAGATTTAGCTTGCTTGGTCTGGAATGATGTGTGTACTAGCCACTATGCTTTGTGAATCACAGCTTACAACTTAAAATCTGGATAACAACCTGTGCCCCATTTGCCCTCTTTGCCATCCCAGAACCCTGGGAGAAGGTAGGTCTGAAAATGCTTGGGTTAAGGAGGAAAATGGCTGCCTTAAACCTTGTCTGATTAAAACAAAATTGATTTTACTGTAACATATGATCCTAGTCAGTATTATGGAACAAAATCCTACTAAAACTGTACTGTATTCCACACATCACACTAAAGACCACTGGAAGTTAGAACTGGTCCAAAATGCAGACACACAAGTAATTGCAGGTATTATTTGTTTTTTCTGTACTTTAATATGTTTGCTCTGTGAGCTGCCTTGGTTACTAGTGGGATATTGGTACAATTCAAGAAGTTAGTCATTCACTTTATAATTTGCTTACTTTATAAGTAAGCTCTATGACAGAGGTCCCAATTGTTTTGAGTCTGCGGACTGGCAGCGGCTTGGGCAGTTTTAGCAGTGGGGGAAATGGTTTGGTGTGTGCAACCTAAGTCCTCCACATGCATAAATGAAGCTTTGCATGCTTGCCCCCCATTTTGGCAGCCCAATTCTCACTAGGCGGTAGTGGTCCACAATCCAGAGATTGGGGATCCCTGCTCTGTGAGACTTAATACCTTTTGGATCACCTTTCTCCTGCTTTTTCTGCCTGACCAAGTGCCAGCTTTAAGTCTCTATCTATCAGCTGCCATTCTTTCTCTGTAACACTGTGACTTGTTCATCATGATTTAGTGAATAATCTTTTCATTTTACACCACTGGCTTCACACAATGCACTAAGGCAGTGGTGGAGAACCTATGGCACGGGTGCCAGAGGCGGCATTCAGAGCCCTCTCTGTGGGCACACGTGCCGTTGCCCCAGCCTTTCCTCCCCCTGCAATCTCCTCCTCTCCAGCAGCCCCCTGAAGGAGAGTCGCCCCCGAGTGTGGCCCACACGGAGCAGTGCAGCCAAGGACATGGCAGCCAGGCAGCATAGACAAGACTCTGCCCTCACACCCCATCATGCAGTTGATGCTGCAGGGCGCGGGCAGAGGGTGTGGCCGCCATAGCGCTGCTGGGCTGCCTGGGCAATCTGCAGTGGGCTGTGGAGGCAGTGAGTGGTCCTGTGGGCAGGGGGGCGGGGGATAGGGAGCAGGGCGGGGGCGGGGCAGGAGGGTGGAGTGGGGGCGGGGCCAATTTTGGGGCACTCAGTCTCTAAAAGTTTCGCCATACTGCACTAAGGCAATTAACCATAGCTTATGAAGCATAAAACCTGGGCTTACAAAGCATTCAGAGTCAAAATTAAATATATTACATTGTAGTAGAATATAATATGTGAATCCTGACAATGTTTCTGTTCGATGACACAGTTTGAAAGATACTCTCTAACCTTTTAGAATGACCAATAGTTTGCATTTATAGAGGCTCATCCTAGTTTAACTAACAATAAAGTCTCGTGTACTACAAACATCTGAAGACTTTAAATGAAAGATACTTAGCTCATAAATGAAGGGTAACATCATGCAAATCAATTTAGAATGACAAAAAGTGAGCTTAATATAGAAGTTAATTGGGAACAGTGTTATAAACAATTCGCCATACTATAAATATGAAGGATAGTTGTTCATTTAAAATAAGTTGGAATATGCTTCTAAAAACATGTAATTTCAGGAGAGAATAGCCTGTTCAAAATTAATATAATTGATTAACAATTAAAAATTAAAACATAAGTAGAATAGAGTTGGAGGTGAAATATTGAGTTTCCTTTGATAGGTAGAGTAATTACGAAGTGTTCTTTTGAAGTTCAAGAAGACAGCCTTGGGACACAATATTTTTTAAAAGTAAAAATTGGCTTGCACTCTGTTAGAATGATTTATTTTGCACTAAGAAATGGGTGTGAGACATGATGTGATTTAAAATTTCATCTCTTGTTGAAACTGCTTGAGGGTGACATGTTTTTTCTCCCTTCATCTCTCTCCTTCTCTCTCTCTCTCTGTCTCTCTCTCTCTCTGTGTGTGTGTGTCTCTCTCTCTCTCTCTCTCTCTCTTCCCCCCCCCTTTCTCCCTCTCTCATTTGGGAATGGGGGTGAAGGAAGGTTTTTTGTCACTAAAATCTGTGTAAAAAGCCAAATTTCTAGTTTCTCTTTGGAAGTAGTTTTGAAAAATAGAAAGTAAACTTTCTTCTGATACAAGAAAGTTAAACCTTAATTTTTTTTCAGACATTCAGACCATTTGATTAAAATGACTAAGAATTTACTAACAATAACGTGCTCTAGTAAAATGTACACACTGCAGCATTTCTCTGTCTGGTGTTTCCTATGTGTGTTGGATACCATACAGGTAGTTCTCAACTTACAGTCAGTTGGTAGTGACCATTCAAAATTATGAGCAACCCCCCCAAACGGTACTTATGGCCTGGTTCCCAAATTCTAATGGCTGCCCCTCCAGGTCACATGACTGCATTTTGGGTGCTTAGCAACCAGGCTGCATTTACAGCCACCCACAGCATCCCAAGCTCACTTGACTATGATCTAAGACTGGTATTTATTTCTGGTTTTCAGTCAAAATTTCCCATAGCAAATAATGGATTTTCTTAATGACTGTTGCATTTGCTTAATGGCTACCTTATTTACTTAATAAGTTGTAAAATTGAGTCAGTCACCCTGCTTTACAACTATCATAATTTATGACTGTAATTGGCAGGCTTCAATTACAGTCATAAATCAAGGACTACCTGTACTGATGAGAGCTACAATTCTGCTACATCTAGAGTATAGCATGTTGTAGAATGCTGATGTGCAAGGTATCAGTGATGGATATTTTGGGAACTACTGTTTTGCTGAATATAAATTAGTGCATTTGACATACGCAATTGATACATTCAATCTGGAACGGTCACTTTTGTCATCTAAGTAGACCTACCATTCAGTTACAATAATATGACATTTTTTTTCTTAGTTGTCTCTATCACTTCCTAGCTGCTTAATGCTTAGTGGTAGCATTAGAGAGTGAGTTTCCAACTCAGATTAGGATTTTCTAGACAGAGATTATGAAACTATCCAAACCAATATGAACCTCAAGCATACCAACCAAGATTAATGTTTTTTTGGTTGAATCAAGGTTCAGTTTGTCTACATCTTCCAATCTGAACTTTTTGATATGTTGGGGCTTTGAGAAGGAAAAATGGTATATTGTTGAAAAGCAACTTCCTTGTGGTGTTTATAAGTTCACTGAAGGCTGTTTTATTACTCCAAGACCTTAATTGAATTGCTAATTGAATTGCTCAGTCTTAAAACATGGCAGGAACTGAATGTTATGGATAAGGTAGAAAAATAGGCACAGAATAAGGAAACCACCTGGTATCTTTCATATAAAGTTGGAAGCAAGAATAATGGGCATTGCTAGTGGCAGCATGCAGGACCACTCTGTAGAGGCATAGCTACCTTATTCCAGGCAGTTCTATGTTTATTCACATGTGCATATACACTGGTTTGGGTTGAGTCTTCTTTTCTTTTCTTTTTTTTTGCCAATTCTATTGTATTCAGTCCTCCAGTTGCTTTTAAAACCCTTCCAAATGAAATCCTTGAATCATCCCTTTTGTTAACATTTATCATTAATAATGTTAGCTTCACAGTGAATGTTCAGACAGTCTATATTAGCAGCAACTCCAAAATGTAAATTCTGGATCTAATTTTGTGTTGTGTAGAGAAAATATGTGTTTGTATGTGCATGTGGGAGGGCATTTTTAAGAACAAAGGTATTATGTACAGACTCTGCTTATGTACAGACTCTGCTTTCTTATTTCTTTTCAGACTAACCTTTTTACATCAGTTTTCTGTTAGTTGAGCTCACAGCTAGATCTGTGTCTGGCTAGCAATCTTTAGCACATGGGTCGGTATCCTAATCAATGTGAACCTAAGATATTATAATGTAAGTGTGGCTTGATGCTAAAAACATATTTTGCCTTTTTCCATAAGGGAAAATTTCTGAAAATGTGCCTAGACTATCTATTGATTTATGATACTTGAAATATTTTTCAAGAGTGTCACCAATGTGCGTAATGTCTCCGGATGCTAAATTTTGTATTTGCATCTCTGAATAAAAACACAGCCAGCAAGATAGAGCTCCCTATTGGCAACACATCAGAGGAGAGAACAGAGCGTGACTTATTCCAGCAAAGGTCTGGTATACATTATACCCCATTAAATTGGCTCCAGAGAGGCCTATTTTGGATGATAAAACAGAAAGTTTCTGTGATATGGAAAAACCTATCCAGTTTTGTCCAGATCCCATCTTTTTCATTTTTTAAAGAGAAAAAGAACTTATTATAAATATGGAAGATGGATTCAGAAACTCGATGAGACACCACTGTGGTTTGGACAGCTACACAGCCATTGCATTTGGAAGCACACTCATTAGAATATTCACATTGTTGTTTCAAGTAAAGCCTTGCAACAATAATAATTAATATTAGCATTTATTTATTATGTATTTAATTTATATCCTGCTTTTTATATTTTTATAAAGAACTCAAGGCAGTGAACTTTTCTAATGCTTTTTCTTCCTCCTATTTTCCCCACAATTCCCCAACTCATCCTGTGGATGAGTTGGGTTGAGAAAGAGTGACTGCCCAAGGTCACCCAGCTGACACCTGGAATAACTCATGGGAAATCTTTCTGGCATTGTCCTAAAGCAAGTTTTCTTTGGAGGTAAGGTAAGCACCTGCAGCTTAAAATTCTACAAATCCAGAAAAATTGCATGCACTTTTTCAGGTGTTGGGGATTACACAAAAAATCAGCAGACCAAGCAAGAGACATTAGACACCTGATAGTGATTATCATTAGAAAGAAGTATTCTAGAAATCTGGTATAATAAAATGTGATCACTAATAAAAGGTCAAATTGATTGATTTATATTGATGTGGGTATTATATCTCTTGTTCTCAGTGATTTAACATTCCTGACTAGTTGACAGAACCACACTAGTTTGGTGCTGTGATCCCTCCCTAGAAAATGTAAAGGAGCAAAGTGCATTTTTATCCAAATACCACATATGGGTAGTTCTTAACATTTGTTCAGCAACTGTTTCAAATTACGATGTCACTGAATGAATAGGGATTATGACCAGTCGTTGGAGTTCCAGCTGCTCCAGTACTCCTGCAATCACGTGATTGTGATCTGGGCACTTGGCAACCAGCTCACACTTATGACTGATTGCAGTGCTCTGCAATCACGTGATCACAATTTGTAAACTTGCTTTCCCAGGAATCAATGGTGAAATCAGCAAGGAAGTTGCAAGTCATTGGGGTAACAGTGTCCCACACGTGCACCCTTCCTCCTCTGCACTCATGCTATACAGTCCTCTTATATATACCTGTGCACTCTTCCTGAGCATGCCTGCACCTTCTCACTATTCATGCATGCCCATGCACCCTCCCAGAAGCTTCCGTTCCTGTCCCATCCAACACCAGACCTGCCTGATAGCCTGTTTGAGAGTCACATGAATCTTGCAAGCCTTTTCAGGTAGACTAGATAGAAAACATGACTGGGTGAGTGAATTCTACATCGATAGAATCTTGCCTGTCAAAAACTAGTTCTCCCACTGGCATCTTTACAGCCCAATAACTTACAGAGGGGCACTCCTGAGCCCCTTGTTCCACCCATTGTGCAGTTGTGGGCTGTGCTCTCTCTTATGTGACCATTCTCTAGGCAGCTCTTCACCCAATCTTCCAAGGTCATTCTCACATACCCTCACAAACTTGAAACTTCCTACCAGCTTTTCCATTGACTAGGTTGTGGAAAGCTGGGAGGACATTGAATCCTAATGAATGTGGGGTTCAGGACTTCAGAGATTGCCATTGGTAAACTATGCAGTTATCCTTTGTGAGCACTTCACATAGCAATGGAGATTCCAGTCCCAATGGCCGTTATAAGTCAAGGACTACCTGTAGTGAGGGACCTTGTCCTTTCTAATTTCATTGATATCCAAATGTCAATGTTAAGTTTTCATCCATTGCAATCAATTGCTTAATAAATGAGAATGGCCCAGTGACTTGGGAAGAAGTTATAAGGAGTTAGCTTTAAATCTAAACAGCCCCTGGGTGGTTTGATACTGAACTAGGTCCCTTTCTATTTTGTCAATTGTGTTGTAAAACATTGTCAAAAGAGTTAAGACTTTTTGAGAGGCATTGGAAGATAGAAAAGGGACAGGGTAGAAATAGGAAAGCCCCTCAATTCTATCCTGGGCCACAACAGAATTATTATTTTTTGTATTTTCCTTATTCTATGGAAAACAAACAGGACATATAATTCTTTATAGTCATCGAGAGTTGCTGGTTATTGGGCAGCATATGCATTTTAATAATTATCATTCTCCTCCTCCTCCTCTTAAAATATTTAATATTTCCAAATATAATCTGATAAAATCTTGGTTCATAATACGATCATATAGTATCAAGTTCTGAAAATTGAAATTTTGAAATATTATGGCCTAAACTGGCTGTGGTGGCCCCAGCCCTTAGAAAATCTGCCTATTGACAAAATTTCCATCTGTCAATTTTACAAAAGGCTACGCTGCTTGATACATTACAATACTTGATGTATATGAAGGCCAATACCAGCTAAAGAAGTGGCAGCTCTGGTTTCATATTATTGTATATATGATAGTAATGGCTGTTTCTCCCTTGACCGATGCACTAGTGATCCTATTGAGTGGCTACTCCTGTGCTGTAGTATATTCAAGGGCAAAATTCACTTAACAAATGTCTTGCTTACCAACAGAAATTTTGATCTCAATTGTGGTTGTAAGTCAAGGACCACCTATTTTTCTAAAAACATTTGCTCTTACTAGAATTCTGAGCTGCAGTCTGTTAACTTTTTTGTGGCTGAGACTTAATGTGTGTTTGTACCCATAGGTTGCTTAAAAGCATCCCAGAGGGAGGAGATGGCTACTACAATATCAGAAAATATAGTAATATATTTATATACTAAGGTACTTTACTGTGATCCATATAATTTTAATCTAATCCGCGTAATTTGAACCTGCAGCTCCCAAAATTCCCATATGGCAAGGCAAGCCATGGAGAAAGTCCCAGTTATGCTTTGAGAAGGTAGCTTCTTTCACCCATACATTCTCTCTTTTTGTACTTTACAGAAATCGGAATGCCAGTATTCATGTCTAAGAGAATTTCAACATTTTTTCCAATTTACCTTCACCTCTAAATTATTGCTTTTTGCTTTTACTTTTTATCCAGCTAGAGAATTATAGTCCTGATCTGTTGTATTAAGCACATTCTCACTGGGAATATTCTATCTTCCTTAGATCCACCAAATCCTAAGTAGTTAAAATCTTGTGCATTCTTAATGCTGTTATTAAAAACACTCAAAGACAGAGATATATGTAATTAAAAACTGATTACTGTCTGTATCTGCATAACAGGAGCCAAGTGTTTGTGGCTTATACCTGATGTTATCTTAGAAAGGAACAGCCCTAGAGCTGGAATGCATTTAATGCTTATTGGGTTTCCTCCCACACAAAACTGATATTGATCAACTAGAGATAACTATATTACTTTTGCTTATGCTTTGTGGGTGTGCATGTATATCAAAAAATCTTTCTTTTGCTAGTAGTAAAGATAAATTTTGGAAAATTGTTCTAATGACCTCAAGAGAGCTACAGAATTTATTCAGATCTTGACTTGTGAATGATAGTAGCAAATGCTTGTGCATTTAGAGTCAGAGATGTACACGAACCTCTGGTAGTAATAAAGACAAAAATCTACAATCGTATCAGTTGTATTCCACTTATAAAACTCTCTACAGTGGAATTGAATTCAGAAACAGAATTAGTTAAAGATTGTATGGTCAACTGGGCTCAAAATTTTGATGAGCCGGTTTTATTAGAAACATGGGAGATAATTTGGGTGAGGAATGTTAAATTTACGCAAGCTCAAAATTTACGGGAAAATTTTTATAAAATGTTTTATAGATGGCACCTTGATCCACAAAAGATGTCTCATATGTATTCAAATTTGCAACCTAAATGTTGGAGATGTGGTTGTCTGGATGCAACGTATTATCATATTTGGTGGTCATGTAAAAGCATAAAAGCTTTTTGGATAAAGATATGGTGGAATATTCAAAAAAATTTTAATAGAAGGATAAAATTCACAATTGTTTTTGTTAGGTATTATTGTTGATTGTGATGATAAAGAAATTATTTTAATGTTAAATTTAATCACAGCGGCAAGGTTGTTGATAGGACAATATTGGAAGAAGGAATTTTTGCCTACTTTGGAGGAATGGTTTTTTAAAGTTTCTTACTTATCTGAAACGGCAAAAATTTCAGCTTATTTGAAAGATCAATCGCAAGAGAAATATCTCTTGGTGTGGAAAAAATGGATAAACTTTATACAATATAAGTATGATATAAGAAAATATTATCTAACTTTTGAATAATTTATGTTTAAAGTTTAAGATAATAAGTATTTTTTATTATATATATATATATTGGACTTAAAGTACTTAAAAATTTGTTTTTTTTTTAATGTAATATTTGTTTGAGGTTTATTTAAGTTTAAATGTTTTGTATTTTTAGTTCTAGTTAACCCTGTATTCAGCTCTGGGAAGACGGGGGGAGGGTTTCTGGGAGGGTAGGGAGGCAGTGGGAGAGGGATTTTATTGTAAAATTGCAAAAAATTTTAATAAAAAAAAAACTCTCTACAAAATTGGTTCCTCATATAATATTTTTTACCAACTGATTAAGGCTTTCCTCTTTAGGAAGATATTTATTTCAAGAGACAGTGCAAATTTTAACTGAATAGGTTACCTTTGCCATCTTTTATTGTATAATATAACTTATTAAGTTCTGAGTTTAGAAATTTTGGGTTTTTTGTTTTGGTGTTTTAGCAATCACTTTTTATTAGCAATAGCACTTAGAGCAGTGGTTCTCAACCTTTCTAATGCTGCAACCCCATAATACAGTTCCCCATGTTGTGGTGACCCCCAACCACTTATACATCACTGGGTGCCAGGGGCGTGGCCAAAGAAAAGGGGGAAAAATGGTGGACAGCCTTGTTTGGCGACCCCCGTGAAATGGTCGTTCGACCCCAAATGGGGTCCCGACCCACAGGTTGAGAACCACTGACTTAGAGTTATATATCTCTTCACAGAGTTTTACAGCTCTCTCTAAGCAGTTTACAGAGTCAGCATATTGCCCCCAACAATCTGGTCCTAATTTTACTGACTCAGAAAGATGGAAGGCTGAGTCAATCTTGAGTTGGTCAGAATTGAATTCCTGGCAGTTGGCAGAATTAGCCTGCAATACTGCATTCTAACCATTGCACCACCACACCTTGCTTGTGGTGTTGTTTAAATATGTTTAATTCTTTACTGGTTTTATTCATTGTAAGCAACATCAGGTAATACAGTTTTATATGCAGTTATATGCAAATAAATATGTTAAGGGATGAAAGAACTTTTGGGAAAGAAAAAAGGCAAAAGGTAAAAATAAAATCCATGTCTTTGAAAATTCCATTATTCAGTTTCTGATAGAGATCCTAAAAATTCTATTATGCTAGCCTTTTTTCAGGAGAAATGCACCAGAGAATACTTGTCACATTTTTGTTATGCTTGGCTAATTTGCTAGCAGCAACCTTGGAAAAAAGAGATCTAGCCATAGTTATATATCTCTTGATAACAGCTTTTCTCAGTCTGGCAGATGAGCTGGACTATGACATCATTCTTAGACTTTTTGGACCATAGTTTGCTAGCTTGAATTGCTAGCAGAGGTAGTTCAATGTATCCATCGTTATTATGGAAAATACCCAGATTTGCTTATTGTATTGCAATAACAATTGCTAATTCACAATATATTTAACTGTTAATTGATAGTCTAGGACTTTGCCAAAACTATAACTCCAGAATTGTTTGATCACACAATTCTTTCTGGTGTAATTCAAAATGCTTGTCTTAATCTTTATGACCAAAGTTATGATTTGCGAAGTAGTGAAACTTTAGATATGCAGGTGATCTTCCATCATGTCTAACTTTCAGCATTGCTTGCTAAGATTGATGTAACTTGGTGTCCAATAGTATTTGCAGAATATTTCAGACCCTCAGCAGTTTAAGCTAGGTGATTTAAAGAACTGGTTGTTCCCTACTTAAACTTTAAACAAGATTTAAAGATCATCTCTGGAGATCATGTTCAGAATATAACCATCTTCTAAAAATAGCTATTGATAACTAAAAAGAAAAAAAAACTTTGTTGTTCTGGGGCTTGCTATTTGTGTTTCTGTCCATTCACCAGTCTCCTACTCTGCAGAACATTAGAAAGAAAATACAGTGTAGCTGTTGCTTTTTATATCAGCATTTAACATGGTTTTCCTATTGCTATGGATTGAAAGAATACACTTGATTTTTTATTTCTGGTTATTCAGGTTTTATACAATATGGTGATAAAAGAAAGAGTTGATCCAATACCTCTTCTCCTTTCCTTAGATCATTTTGCACCAGGGAATCTCAGAAACAAGGCTTTCAGTCTCTCTTGGGTATGCAAACAGTTGTCAAGAGTTATTCCACTTCATTTTAGGATCTGGATTTGGGCAGAATCCATAGAACGAAACACTGCCTTGCGAATAAGTCCAATTTTGATCAATCCTAGTAGGGAGCTTTATGGAAGCAACCTCTTAAATGCTTATAGCAAGAGTCACATTCTGTTAAGTAGTCCCCAGTGACATCGTTTCCATACATTTGCTGTAGTGAACTTTACATCATTTAAAGTAAGCAAGAAAGAAAAGGATGACTAAAGCTCTCTTGTTCTCCAGATTAATGGCTGTGCAGACTAAGCAGATAGAGATATTGTATTTCGTTTAGGAGACTGAACTAGATTTTTACTAAACCCCATATTTGACAGCAGTGGCATCCATGGCACAGTCAAAGGAAAATGAGTAATAACATAGGTGGGAAGACATTATCACACAAATGATAAAGTTATATTTTTTATATCAGAGATCAAGATACAAAAACATAGCTTCAATTGGCTGTTGACATCATGGTGCACATAACATCATTTGGACATAACTATAGCTTGTTACCAGTATTACTGTTATCAGTATTATACCATGGTGGGAGCCCTGGTGCCACAGGGTTAGAATGCAGTATTGCAGGCTAACTCTGTCATTACCAGGAGTTTGATCCTGATTGGCTCAAAGTTGACTCAGCCTTCTATCTTTCCATAGTCAGTAAAATGAGGACCCAGACTGTTGGGATCTATATGCTGACTATGTAAACTGCTTAGAAAGGACTGTAAAGCACCATGAAACAGTATACTGTGTAAGTCTCAGTTCTATTGCTATTACTGTTTCATAGGAATGCTACTTAAAACTGGGTAAGGTACAGTGGTGGGATTCAGCCAGTTCACACCACTTCGGCAGAACCGGTAGCTAATTTTTTGTTGCCCAAGCCCAGAATGGACTTCCGGAAGCGGCATCCACACAGAGAACCGGTTGTTCACATATTTGAATCTCACCACTGTTAAGGTATGTGGTAAAATGGAGCAGAAGAGAAACAGGAAGCACTTTTTTGGTTCTTATCACAGTTGAAGCAAGAAAAATATTGTTCCATGATAAATTTTGCAACAATGTAAACACTGGAGAAAAAAAACCCCACAACTGGTATTGAAACTTCCTGCACAAATTTGCATACAGTATAAACAAGTGAAAATGTTTTAAAGTTTGTTGCACGAATTTAGGAAGCTATATGAACCCCTTTAACAAACATTCGGTCTATAACATAAAGCTGGAATATGAGCCAGATTATTGAAAGAGACTGACTGGCTTTGCCCTGAAGCATGCATAGAATATATGCAGGGCAGAGGAAATGGATACAAAAGTGTTGATCAGACTGGATGGCCTAAAGTGCAGAAGTTGCGTTTTTTTTTTTTTTCCCTTAGTCAAACGACAGCCTGGAATTTCCTATAAATTAGAGGTGCAGTTAATCTGCTCTACAAGATAAACTTCTGTGGTTAGTAAAAACCATACATACAGAGAAATTAGTAATACCATGATTTGGAAGATTTAGCTGTCACCTCCCACTTATTTTTAAACTTCATCCATCTCCTGATTATCCTGAGGACATTATGCAAAGAGTTTTTTCTTAAATTTATTAGGATGATATTCAAACAAGGAAAAAGAAAATGCCTGCTGTGGGAGGAAGAAAATTGAAGACATTCATGTATGGCAAGGACAAAAAATACAAGTAAAAACCCCACCAAAATGATGCAACATTTTAAAAAATACAGATACTTTGAATGTTTTAATTAAATTCATTTAATTTATGTATTCTAAACTAAACATACTTTTTCAGATCCAGACTGATGAAATAAATGCACATTCATGACAGGATAGATTACGTTTAATATCCAAATGTTCATGGAATTGAATAAGTACCTGAAAACAAACCAAATGAAATTTCACTTTATCTGCATGGCAGTTCTTTAGGAGCCCACTACAGTGTGCACATAAATGTAAAACTCCATCTGCACTCTTAAGCAATCAGTGTATCTAACGAAAAGTGGTTTAAAATAAAGGTTTATTAATAGCAGTTCTGACCAATGAATGTAGTTTGTAGAATGATAAACCTACAGATAGAGACAAGAGGACAAGTTTTAATGGGGGGGGGGAGCTAAAGATATTTGCCACTATTGCAAACAGGTTTTAATTTTCAAAGTGTTAGGATTAATGAGCATTGTTTGCCAAGGGGTTCAGGATAAACAAAATATTTCTTCATGCAATGTTTAACAGAATTTTAGACATCATTGCCAGTAGAGAATAGTTATTTTGATCCGGATTCATGATTTCCTAATGTTTACATCATATATACGCAGTTTCAAAATAGTTCAATTGCAAGTATGACAGCACATTGTTTAGCTCATTTTCAGTTGTCCCAAACTATTATGTTCTTTCAAATGACTCACTGATTACAAGGATGATGTGTTCAATAAAATGCTATTTATTTATCTAAATCCAGTTAACTTTTTCTCTCAAAGCTATTATTTAACAAATTTAATGACAAAAATTATAAAAGGTATGGAGACCACTGTCAGGAAAGGAAGACAAGAGGAATTCTATCATAGTTTAGTACATTATATGGCATGTTCTGTGAACTAATAACATAGTTTATTTTAATACTGGATAAAATTAGACTTAGAAGAATCTATAGACATTGTATCTTAGATGCCTTAGATTGAGTGGGTCATTGGAGTCCATCCAAGTAGGCTAAACTATAATGAACATATGACCTTCTATGTTAAATTGATTTTTTAACCTGAAGGCCTGAATCCAATTTAAAAATAAACAACCATATAGAAGAAGAATAGCACTGATTATATTTTATATATTTAAAGTAATTTAATTTTTAATTTATTCAGAACTGGGTGATTCACAATATAACAAAATAATATACAGTACAATTCAAAAATACAACCAGCAAAAATCAGTTCAAAAATAAGTGGCAAATCCAGCCCAAAACAGAACTCCAGTTTAGCTCAAGGCCTGGGAGAAGAACCAGGTCTTCAGTTTAGTTTGAGGCCTGGGAGAAGAACCAGGTCTTCAAGGCCCTTCAGAGTGCCATTAGAGTAAAAGCACCTGGATTGAAGGAAAAACTTCATTCCAGAGGATAACGAAGGCATGCTACCTGGGTTTCGAAAGTTGATTCTATTTCATTGAAGGGAACATGTCAGCCTTGTCAATTCACATCATCTGGATAGATGTACATATACTGTATTTTTAAAAACAAACAAACATTGGTGTTAAATTTTAATTGTTTTAAAATTCTGCTTTAATTATTAATTATTTAATTTAATTATTTTTGAGTTAAGTAAAAAGGGGTCAGATTAATATAATAATTACTTATATAATTAATACAGGGTTTACCGAAGTGTAGTTTTTCATTCACAAAAAAGGGTACGGCTAAATATTAGCTTAAGTGAGATATCTTGAAACTGCTTTCTATACTAGTAGTATAAGCCAAGCTTCTTGGAAATGGAAGGAAGGGCTTAATACCCAAGGAACTCTACTAACCTCAGCTCAGAAATGTAGGAAAGAAAAGTGAAGGTAGTTAATCAGCTAAAGCTAGCAAGAGAAGCAGAATCCTTCAGATACAGTATGTTGGTAGCAGAGGAACACAAAGGAGGCCATGTGTTCACTGATAACCCCAAATAGAGGAAACTTAATAGATGACAAAGAGCAACTTAAATCCTATTTTATCTCTGACTTTATAAACAAAAGAACTAGTAATTTGAGTATCTTAGATTGGGAACAAAGTTTATTTAAATACAAGGAAAGACTTTCTGACAGCAAGATCTGTACAATTGTGGAAAAGTTTACCTCAGAAAGTTGTGGGTTTCCCATCAATGGATATTTTTAAGAAGAGGTGGAATAATCTTTTCTTGAGGATGGTTTAATTGATCTTCCTGCAAATTACAGAATACTAAACTAAATGATTCTTGTGAAGGCTCCTTTCCGGCAGTCCTGGGGTCGTCTCCGCCCATGCCAATGGGGCAGCACTGCAGAAGGGAGATGATGGCTCTGATTCTCCCCTGCCAGTTGCTCCCCCAGCCCTCTGCCTGGTGCCCCTTCTATGCAATCCTATGTGACCGCAGTGTGGATGAGAGGCTTGGTCGGCGGAGGGGGCAGCTTTCCTCCATGGATGCGTCCTAGCCCTCCTGCCCCCCCCCAGCCAGACCCCCTCGCTTTTCCCCAGCTGGGACCTGATGACCCCCACCCTCCTGCACTCATCCCAGCCAACCCCCCCGAACAGCCCAGCCCGACCAAGAAGGAGGGAACGCAAGGCAGAGAACCGGTTGTTAAATGATTTGAAACCCACTACTGGTTGGTTTCAAAGGCCGCTCACTCACTCTCCTGCCAAAATTGCTCCTTTTATAGGTTTCCTCACCCCACCCAGCTCTCGCAGCTGTTTCCGGACTCTGCATGCGTGGAGAGGGGGAGGAGAGGAGCCCGGCCCTGTATCCCTCTGTTTGTGGCAATGGTGCGCATGCCCACAGGGATGGCTCTGCGTGCTGCCTGTGGCATGCGTATCTATAGAATACCATCATCAAAGGAAAAAGGAAACATGTTATAGATGTAATTCATAAAACTGAAGGAGCAACAGAAATGAACAACATTTGCTGGATATAGGATTACAAAGTAATTGTCCTGATGCCAATTGAGGAGTAAGAATTGATGCTTAGCAGCTGGGCCTAAAGCCAGAACATAGATAATCACATGACCTGTGGTCTGAGATAGTGTTATAAACCAAATTTTCATCTATTTGGCAGTTAATGAAAAAAATTGTCTCTTAAAAAGCAGTATTTATCAAATCCAGCCATACAATATTAAAATATAATTGTTACAAAGTTGTTACAACATTTAATGAATATAAATAAATGCATTAGCTCTTTTGCTTTTAAAATGATGATGTCCAAGAGGTGTTTTCTGCAGAACAGTATTGACTTCAGTTCCCAGAATTCTCAGCAGTGTCTGTGCTGCCAGGATAATTCTGGAAGTTAAAGTCCATGTACCCAATGCACATTCAGACTGAAAAGGCTGAACTATTACATAGATTTGCAGAACTCGTACCACGAGATACCTTGCAGTATCTAGATTCTGTAGGACTATCAGCATTCATGGGCAGTTTATAATAAGTCATATAAGATCAAAATAAACTTTTTTAATGCATCCCTCATATCTCATATGTATGGATATTACTTTACAGGTAATCCACAACTTATGACCGTTCATTCACCAAAGTTGAACTGAAGTCAATACTCCTAGAAAGAATTACCAGATTGGGGAGGGTTAGGATAGGATGCCATAGGATGAGGCAATGGCCTGTGGGCATGTCTAGGAATTGATCAAGGAATAATCAGTTTGTGTTCCTTTTCTTCCCAGGATAACCTGGCAAAAAAAGTGTGAATGAAATTCCTTTTTCAGAAGCTGCTGCATGGCACTGGGCTATAGAGGTATAAAAATAGAATACAGCTAGTGCTGCAGAGATTTTTCAACTCCAAGTGACAGGCAGACATCTAGCACAGCTAATCCTCTTTTGGTATATTCTGTAGAGCTCTCTGACAAGGGAGTGTGTGCAGGACAGGAAGTGCCTGTCAGGATTCAGCTTTGGCTTAAATCATTCTGGTGTAAATGAAGGGAAACCAAGAACTGTCATCTTCTTCATACTGAAGACTGCATTAACAGGGCAACCAGACCATGCTTATTGTACATAGTATAATTCTTTCTCTTTTTGTGATTTGATGAGAGTCAAGACATCTGGCAAGAAAAAGCAGAGAGAACAAAATAGCAGGATTTGTGTAAGTCACACAGCTATTTAACTGGAGGGAGAGGTTTGGATAGATGTGTGGAGACAATTCTGATGCCCTGTGAAAATTATGGCTGACTTCCTTCATTGGCAATAAGGTTCCTTCACTGTTAACATAAATAGCAGGCAGGTATAGTGATCTATGGGAGAACAGGAACTTATTTGCAATGGGGATCACAGTTCTTTTTTGTTGGTGCTAACTTCTAAGGGCTGCAACAGACATAAAAGCCACCTGAGGGATGGAAATGAAAAGTCCAAGTGTTTATTTGGGATGCAGGCTTAGAAGCACAAAAAACAAAGGCTGTTTTAATACAAGTCAGAGATATTCTATGCTTGCACAGGATCCGAAGTATGCATAGGTACATCCACATCATTTACATCATGCTGTTTCTTATTGGGGCAAACCATACTGTATAATACAGAATGCAGAGGAGTAAGGTATAATAAGCCAAAAAAATCAGAGGCATGAGATAAGAAAAAGAAAGGAAACATAGCTCAAGAAAGCATATGTGCAAAAACAAATTGCACTTCAGAACCCATTTGGCTGCATGTTTTGGCAACATAAACTTGAGAGCTTGAAGGGGTGCAAAAATAAAGTTGTGGGAGCCTCACTGTGATTTATGACTTACTCCCTCCCCCCCCCCATGTAATATTTATTTAAATACTGATCCAGGGATCTTCCAAAGTAACTCTTTTGTGATGCTAAAACAGAGGACCAGATTTTGCAGGATCCAATCTGGGTCAGTCACCCTGACCAGAGGTTTAGTCTTCCGAGCTTTTTTTTTTTTTTTTTTTTTTTTTTAATTGAAATTTTTAAAAAGTTTTACAAATAAAAATCCACCCCCCCCCTCCCCAACCACCCCACCCCCCCCCGACTTCCCAGAACTGAATATAGGATTATTTAACAAATATTTTAAAAATAACATTTGCAATTTATAAAATAATTAATAATAATAATAAAAATCACAGTAATAATATATATAATAATAATATACATAACATAAACTTTAAAATGAATAATATATACTAAAAAAGAAAAAAAAAATAAATAAAAAGAGAAGAGAGAGAGAGAAAGAAGAAAGAAGAAAGTAGACGAAGAATAAAGCATATATATATAAAAATATATATATATATAAATAATAATACATAAAAAATGTATATATATAAAAAAGAAAAAGAAGAAAGAAAGAAAGAAAAAACAATCATTACAAATTATAAAAAGGCTAAATAATATTTTTCCATATCCAAATTATGTTGTATAAAATTTATCCATTTTTCCCATACCGCAAAAAATTTTTCTTGAGATTGCTCCTTTAAGAAAGCCGAAATCTTTGCCATTTCTGCCAAATACGAAACTTTATGAAACCATTCTTGTAAAGTAGGCAAAGATTCCTTCTTCCAATATTGTCCTATTAACAACCTAGCGGCTGTAATCAAATTTAACATCAATATAACCTCCTTAGCATCACAGTCAATAACAATACCTAGTAAAAATAATTGCGGAGTAAATTTTACCCTCCTTTTAAAAATTCTTTGAATATTCCACCATATCTTAATCCAAAAAGCTTTTATATGCTTACACGTCCACCAAATATGGTAATAGGTAGCATCCAAATATCCACATCTCCAGCATTTCGGCTGTAGATTAGGGTACATAATGGACATTTTCTTTGGGTCAAGGTGCCATCTATAAAACATCTTATAAAAATTCTCTCTTAAATTTTGCGCTTGTGTGAATTTAACATTTCTTATCCAAATAAGTTCCCAAGTATCCATTGAAATCGTTTCACCAATATTCTGTGCCCATTTAATCATACAATCTTTAACTAGTTCAAGTTCTGAATCTAATTCCACTAAAACCCCATAAACTCTCTTAATATGGGTTGGCCTTTGATCTCTTACTTGTTTTAAAAAAATTTCATCTTCTCTAAGCCAGCCCATTTTACAATCCATCTTCCATCTATCCACTATTTGTCTATATTGGAACCATGAATAAGTTAAGTTTTCATATGTTAATTCTTCCAAAGATTTTAACTGCCAGTCTTGGCCATCCCATCTTAGTAACTGTACGTAAGAGACCTTGTCCATATTTACCCCTTTCCTTATACCTTCTATGGCATGCCGAGGTATAGCCCATAATGGTATTTTGAAGTCACTTTTATAATACTTTCTCCACACTCTTAGCAAAGAGTTTCTTCCGAGCTTTTGAACTCATGCTGGGGCCCATCCTCAGGGAACTTCTCTATACAAGAATGTGTGAAAACAAGATTTTCTTGTTAACTAGAAGGGCTTCAACATGGCCTTATGATAAGTTTAAACCTTATACTAAATTTAAAATAATCCACTTATACTAAGTGAATTATTGCATGTAAGTAATAATAATAGCAATAATAGTTTGTGGTTATTATACAGATAGTACTGAACTTATGAATAATTCCTCAGTGACCATTCAGAGTTACAACTGACTTCCCTGGGGGTACTTATGACCTGCCCTGAAGTTCTGCTAGCTGGCCTTCCCCACCCTCCCACACTCCTGCATTTCAGCCAGTTGCAGCATCCCACAGTCATGTGACCATGTCTTAAAATGTTTTTTCCAAAACTCAGCATTTACTCCTGGTCTTCAGCAAAACTGGCCCATGATGAACAATTGGTTTGCTTAATGATTGCAGGAATTGCTTAACAAATGTGGAAAAATACTTTGTAAAATAGGGTTGGTTGGCAGGGTGACCTGCTTTACAACTATCACGACGTATGAGCATAATGGCAGGCTCCATTACAGTCATAACTTGAGGCACTATATTAAAAACTGGGAGAGGCTGAATTATAGTCCTGCCTAAAGTATACCACAACCTACTACTTGATAAGATAGAAAAATGTGGGTTAGACAGCACCACCATCAAATGGATTCACAACTGGCTGACCAGCCACACTCAACATGCAGTTTTTGATGGAGCTGCATATACATGGATGGAAGTATGCAGTGGGGTACCCCAAGGCTCTGTTTTAGGCCCAGTACTCTTCATCTTTATCAAAGATTTGGATGAAGGGATAGATGGGAACACATCAAATTTGCAAAGGACACCAAGCTGACAGGAATAGCCAACACTCCAGAAGACAGGCTTAAGATACAGAAGGATCTGGACAGACTTGAACACTGGGCGCTATCTAACAAAATGAAATTCAATGGTGAAAAAAGTAAGGTTCTACATTTAGGCAAGAAAAACCAAATGCATGGGAATAGTATAGGTGGTACCTGACTCAATAGTAGTAACTGTGAGAGGGATCTTAGAGTCCTAGTGGACAATCACTTAAATATGAGCCAGCACTGTGCTGCAGCTGCCAAAAAAACCAACACAATGCTAGACTTCATTAACAGAGGGAGAGAATCAAGATCACGTGATGGGTTAATACCACTTTATAACACCTTGGTAAGGCCACACCTGGAATACTGCATCCAGTTTTGCTCACCATGATGTAAAAAAGATGTTGAGATTCTAGAAAGAATGTGGAGAAGAGCAACAAAGATGATCAGGGAACTGAAGGCTAAAACATATAAAGAGCAGTTGCTGGAATTGGGTATGTCTAGTTTAATGAAAAGAAGGACTAAGGTGACATGATAGCAGTGTTCCAATATCTCAGAGGTTGCCACAAAGAAGAGGGAGTCAAGCTATTCTCCAAAACACCTGAAGGCAGGACAAGAAGCAACGGGTGGAAACTAGCCAAAGAGAAAAGCAACCTAGAACTAAGGAGAAATTTCCTGACAGGTAGAACAATTAGTCAGAGGAACAACCTGCCTCCAGAAGTTGTGAATGCTCCAACACTGGAAGTTTTTAAGAAGAGACTGGACAGCCATTTGTCTGAAATGGTATAGGGTTTCCTGCCTGAGCAGGGGGTTGGACTAAAAGACCTCCAAGGTCCCTTCCAACTCTGTTATTCTATTCTATTCTTTTGCATGAAGCCAACTGAATGACTTTGGGCTCTAGAAAGGAGGCAATGGCAAACCACTTCTGATGGTTGCCAAATGTTGCCAAGAAAACTTCATCCTTGACAACTGCTGACTTGAAGGTACAAAAAGGAAATAATAATAATCTGATCAGAGTATTATTTGCTTCAATTATTGGAAGTGAAAGGAAAGCCTGAAAAATGCAGTAGAAAAGAAAGCCTACTGAAATGCAGTAGACATGCAGCACAGTCCATTTTAATGTGGAAGACCAGGATCTCTATGAGCAGGAGAGTTTACTAATTAAGTGCTAATTGTTCATGACACTTTTACGTATCCACTCTCCTTTTCTTTGTTTTTCTGGCTTGGAGCTGGCTTGGTCTGGGTGACTTTTCAAACAGAAGAGGCTACAAAATAGAGGGCTGTTCTCTGTAAACGGAACACTGACTACTTAATAACCAGCTGCTTCCTGGGCTCCTTTTGTCAGATTGCTCTTTGCAAGGGTACATGTTTTCAAAGAGGAAGAAATGGGGATGTAGCCTTTGGATAGAGAAATGGACTGGATTTCTCATAATAGCTGATTGATGTTAAGTGCTTTACAGTGAATCATCCTAAGAAAGGTTTCTTGAGTTTTTTTAACTTTTCATATGCTAATGGGAAAAGAGTACAATGCAACAGAAATTGAATTTTCTAATCATAGAATGTTTCTCCTAGTCAAAATGTAAAGCATTCCTGGTTTTGTTCTAAAAATGGTTTTTTAATTGAAAAATAGACCATAGTGAAAAATCTGATGATAAGGAGATATAAAATCTGTAACTTCGTACTGGCCCATATATTAATGCCTCTAGTGAAAATATCCCCTTTACAATTGTCTAGCCCAGTGGTTTTCAACCTGTGGGTCGGGACCCCATTTGGGGTCGAACGACCATTTCACGGGGGTCGCCAAACAACGCAGTCCGCCATTTTTTTCCCCTTTTCCTTAGCTGTGCTACTCCCTTTTATTCTATTGGCTTTTGAAAGCCAATAGAATAGACTCTCTTGAATAGAGTCTAATTCTATTGGCTTTCAAAAGCCAATAGGAATTGTCCAGGCTGTCTCTGCCCTGCTGAGCCCGCCAAAAGTCCCATTCTGCAAATGGTGCTGCACCAGTTAGTAGTCCTCGACTTATGACCGGTTGAGTAGTCTTCGACTTACGACTGGTTGGGGGTCGCGGCATTAAAAAGGTTGAGAACCACTGGTCTAGCCTTTAAAAATGGGATACTTCTTTTTTGTTCGAAGAACATTTTTTAAGATTTTAATTAGCAGGACCACTTATCATGGAACATGTTATCCTTTAAATTATATTTTTAATGTTTTCTTCAGGGGATTATCAACTTTGGAATTGTTGATTCCATTACTTATTTGTAGCAAGATTTTAGGTAACTATTCTGTGAATGACTTTATTCCTGCTCTTTTAAGGAAAGAGCTGAGTGTGGAAGTTGATAAATGACTTGTTTATAGTCATTCTGAAAACAAAGAAACAAAACAATATATGTGGTTGTTAAATATGGTTAAATAGCCCAATATCTGACATAGCTATGAAATGGAGGTCATTGTTACCTTCACTTTATTAAGACGGAACATTCCAGTATGGTCCCTATTTAATTTATTACCCAATTTTCAGATACAGAGTTCCTCAAAGGTGTTTTCCATTTCTGTCTTTTTCATAGTCCCCAAATTACATCATAGTGGAAAGAAGCCAACAAAATACACCCTACTTTTCTGGCAATTAAATGTTGAAAGCTAGAGACCTCAAGCATATTATACACTTTGCAGGAAATTCCCAGACTTTATTCTAAGACAGTCAGGCACCACACAAACTAATCTGGGGAGATAAAAAAAAAGGCTAATGTGGTCTGCCTAGATAGCACAAAAGAAAAAAAAAAGATTGTAGTTATCTTTTCCATAAGCCAAGACTTTTTCCTAGATTTCCTTCCTAGATTATGGTACCAACAACAGTAGCAGAATCTAATACACTTCTAACAAACTAACCTGATAAAAGAGAAACGGCTATCATCTTACTTGAAGTATGAATGCCATTTACTCTGCCTTTTGGCCTACCTCCAACTCTCTCTGGGAGATCAGCTGGCATCCAGATATTCAAGTTGTAAACATTATGGTTGATGAGTGTAAGAGACCATTGAACTCTTTCTCCAAATTAATGATGTGTGCCATCAGCACTTTCTGATCCTATTCAAGGCTAATCTACAAAGTTATAACCATGTGGGCTGTTTCTTTTTCTGTCTTTGGAATAATCCAGGTGAGAAAACACTGTAACATAAACATTACTATCTCTTCTCTTAGTATCATAAGTATTAAGACTGATTTTCTATTGATTTCAGTTGGTTCTTATCAATGGTGGGATTCAGCTGGTTCGCATCACTTTGGCAGAACTGTTAAGCTAGTAGTTTAGCTAATAAGCGCGTCACGAAAGCTCAGTTTTAATAAATTTTTAGTCTTAGTGATCCGTGTTTTCTAGTTTTATAATGAATATACCCGAGACTTGCATTTATAGGACAATTATATATATATGTATGTATGTATGTATGTATGTATATAATATATTTGTTTTCATAGATTTTCATGGGTACAGGTATGCAGGTCTTGGCATATTAGGGTCTTTTCCCATGTAAGATTGAGAGTATCTTGGTGACATTTTGACGATGTCCCACTCGTCATCTTCAGGCTGGGGTCTTTGGCTTTGTGCTTGTGTGAGGAAAGTGCTCGCACAAGCATGAAGCCGAAGACCCCAGTCTGAAGATGACGAGTGAGACCTCATCAAAACATCGCCAAGATACTCTCAATCTTTTTTTTTTACAAATTTTATTTATAATACAGTTAAAAAAACAAACATTGGATTTAGCGTGACATTCCAGTATATACATACTTATCAGATTATTCCACTTTTTACAATCAATTCTTCATCTCTACATATACATCTAAGTTTTATATACAATACTTATTCTAAAATAACATATATTTCTATCTTAACATTCATCTTTAATCCCAACCTTCCTCTTCGAATTCCTCCAGCGGTAAAATTTATCCCAGGTTTCCTAATAAACTGATCCACATTTGTCTTTTAATATCATTGTGAGCCTGTCCATTTCCTCACATGCTAATATTTTATGTATTAACTCTTCCTCTGTAGGAATTAAGATACTCTCAATCTTATGCAGGAAAGGACTCGAATATGCCAAGACCTGCGTGTGTGTGTGTGTGTGAAATATGCCTTATATATTTTATTATCAGTCATTGATACATTATTTATTCATTTTGCATGTATTAACTAATCTGGTGTTTAGGCCTTGATTTGTTAGTGTATTTATAAATTAATCATATATTTCTTTAATTAGATACTTTTTATTATCATCTTTGAATAATGAATAATTATTTATAATAATAGTTTATAGCATATCATAGCACAATACTAATTTATAATGCTGATGAATATTTCCAAGTCATGCTCATCATGATGGGAAGGGATAAAACATGCTGGGGTTCATACATAGAGTTTTACTCCCTGTTGGGTCACAAGATGTGAAGATCATCAGTGGTGTCCAGCTAGAGCAAACAGGCACCTGTATGAGACAGCAGCTATGTTGGAAATGGATGATAATTTTAGTAATGATAGAATATTCTTTCATACAGTGCAGGACAAGGCAATGGTAAATTACTTCTGTATTTTATCAAGAAAACCACATGTAGGCAAGATAAAGTGATTGATGGATTATGAGCCCCTTAAGTTGGATGATACTTAATGTATTACTGAAGAAGAGTTCAGGATTTTTCTAGCTAATAAAAACATTTATAACAGAACTACATTAAAGCCTTCCCAAATCTTAATTCCTGTTGCTAGATATAAAACAAACATAAAAAAAATTCCAAAGGCAGAATTATAGTAAGAACGTGGACTTTATTTATTTATTTATAAAATGTATTTGCTGCCCATCTCATAACCAACACAATGGTTTACAATGTCAAAACATTGACAAAACATTAAAATCATCCATTGTAAAAAATGCAGGAATGCAAGACACATGAATTGCAATAGAGTAGGATTGGATTAACTGTTTACTACTCAGGCCATGAAAAGCAAAGGAACATCATTACTTTCATAGTCAGGATGACACTGGGTACATTGCAACCAATGACTAATAATATCAGTTTCATGGACAACCCATTAAAATAATGATTATTCAAGTTTCTGACTCAAGCACTAATGCAGAAGAGGTAGTTGACAAGTTGTATTGTCAACTTCAATCTGAAATAATCAACGTATGCAAGCAACATATGCAAGCAACATATTGTTGGAGACTCAAATACCAAAGTTGGAAATGATGAGGGAAAATGTAATTGGATGATCTATGATTTATGATTTAGAAAACATGTTTCTGCCAATCCAATTATTTTTAATTGCTAATACATTCTTCTAAGAACCAAAATGATGTTTATGCACAGGGATAGTACCTAATGGAACACAAAGAAACCAAGCACTAAGCTTGGTAAGGTACAATGAAGTCCTCAGAAGAGGTATTCAGATACCACAACATGTCTATAACACCTGTGACACTCTATATGTGAAAGTTGGACTTTTAATAAGTATGATAAAAATATTGATGTGTTTGAGCTTTAGTGTTGGATAAATATGAATATCATGGGTAGATGAGAGGAGGGGGGTAGGATAATAGAATAAATTCAGAATTCTCACTGGAGGCACAAATGGCCAGATTAATCTTGTAAAAAATGGAACCATATAGTTTACACATCTTTTTTCTTTTTGTACTCCATACAGTGAAAAGAAAGAATCTGTGTTTTGAAATAGGAGTGTTAGTAGGAAACATGTGTAATTACTTTTGATTAAAAAAAGTCACACACATTTTGATTACCATCTTGACATACATTTCAAGATATTGAAATGCCTTATGATGAAGGGACTTTACATGTGATGGGAACATGGCAATGTTAGGAGTGTTGTCAGTTGGGATACTAAAGATTTCTGCTAAATAAGGATAATTTGCATCCCTTATACTTATAGTCTAGGTTTTGGTCATTCATGTATTTCTAACATGAATACCTGGATACCAACAAGCAAATGATCAAGTTTCTTCATAACTGATTACAGCAATAACAATAGCACTTAGACTTATATAGTGTTCCATAGTGCTTCACAGCACTCTCTGCATGTGGAGAAAGAGAGGAGAAGTCAGGAAAGGTCTTTTACAAAAGCAGAACTCTCTTTATAACTGGGAAGTAGGAAGTTCATGTTTTAATTTGGTGATTTTTAACTCCAAATGTTTGGTCATTAAAAAAAATCCCAAATAAACTTGAATACACAAAACTATAAAGTAAATCCCCTTTAAGGGCTGATTGCAATTTGATGGACAAGCTTACTAGGATTGATCAATGACATCTAAAAAACTGAAATAATTGGAAAGATATCTGTCCAATCTTTGAACCATTGTGTGTTAAAAGTGAAGAGGCAAAGCCAAATACTGGTCTGATTTGAAATAGAACAGTTATTTCTTTGAAATCTGATCTGATTTAGAATTTTTGAACTAAAAAACTAATTTATTCCTCTAATATATGTATCTGTGCCATTCAAATTCAAAGTGTTTTTAGCTCAAAACACTTTGAGTTCAAAATGCCCCATTTTTGGTTCAAAATAGCTGTTCTGACCTTTCCAGAGTTATTCTGATACTGTTCCAAGAATTCTTAGAAGTGTCTCAAGCTTGAACTGATTCTGTTTTTGAGTTTCTGAAACTGTCGGAACCATGTCAGAACATTTATGAAGCCAGGAAAGCTATTTCAAACTCAGAATGTTTTGAATTCCATTTACACACCACAATCTGTATGTTTATGCTGAGAGTCCCAGAGCAGCTCAGTGGTAAAGTGAGGAGGATTTCATGTCCCATACCTCCAAATTGCAGAGTGAAGAGAAACCGAAGTTCGCATTGATTGACGGATTCAGCCAAAGCCAAAGCTTTGATCTTCAGGCATTTAGCTGTACTCTGTTTCCTCAAGCAAATCTTCTTGATGCAGGAGACTCAATGATCTTAACATATGAAAAATAGAAAACCAGCTAGATCCCTGCAGCACTTCTCTTCCCCTCAGCATTATTCCAATTCATGGGGTTGTGTGTGTGTGTGTGTGTGTGTGTGTGTGTGTGTGTGTGTGTGTGTGTTTGAGGTAAGGAAGGAAGAAAGCAAGCAGGGAGATCTGTGGGGACAGGGAAAGGTTAAAAAAAATGCCAAGATTGTGGCTGTGACCACACAATCATAGTTGCCATCTTGACTTTTTTTAACCTCTCCTCTGGGGATGAGGAAGGAAGAAAGGATTTTCCTGGTACCTTTAGGCAAAAGCTTTATTTTTTTTTCCTATTACCATATGTGGCCGTCTCATAATTAGAAAGAGCAAGTGCAGTTTGTTTGTTCTGTGGTGGTTATGCTGAAATTCTTTCAGACTTGCTGTATCTAAATGTTTAGTGTTTTAAGTAAAGAAGACATCTGAGGAAGGTATAGTTGTGGCATAAAAGATGAAAAGAAAAGCAACCAACTAATGTTAGGAAAATTAGTAATGCCCAAATCAAATTTGAAAAAAAAAATCATTTGCTTTACCATAATTGCCCATTTCAAATTAGAACATGCAACAGTTGCTAGCAGGTGGTTTGTCTAGGGATAAGAAGCACTCAGAAAAGATTAACTTGTGCTGTTAAAAATATCAAAATGGGTCATTTGTAGTCCTGAAACTAGGCCTAGAAAGAGAATGTCTCACATTTGTCAATAACAGCATGGGGAACTTTTAGAAACCTTTTATAATATTTGTGGCAGAAATTGGATTAAACACTAATAGATAAAATAGATAAAACACCTGATTTCCAGAGTGCTAAATAAACACTACTTACTATAACACCCAGTTTTGGAAAATCTTCACTTTGTTGCACTTATCCACAATTATTTCATTTGCACACTCCACTGGAACACAATTCCACCTTCAATTTGCCTAATTGTTGGGATTTCTTGGACCAGTAACACCGTTGCAGGCTTCTTTTAAGACGCAAACTATAGATTATAGATTAGCATAATGGGTTTACTAGATGAGTAATTTAATTTGTTGTTAAATTTCAACTAAAAACAGACCATAATATATTAGGTCTTAGAAATCAGAGGATTAGGGCAGCCAGATATTTTCTAAACATAAAGTTCTTTATAGTATCTTTAGCAGCTGTCTGAGACAATCATGTCACTGTAAGCACATCAAGAAAAACTGCATCTAATGATATTCTTTTCAATGGAACCACCAGAAGAAAGCTGAGTATATTTACATCATATTTTTCCAGGGTTAATATTCAACCAACTCAATTTCCTGGATTTGCACAATTCACTGAACTATAAAAGAATGAACATACTCTGGGTTCACACAACACTGTAATTGCTTTTTGGTGTGTCATGTAAACTCAGCCAAATCATGTTAATAACTTTTGTTTTTTCCTGGGTTCTTAGAAGAATTGCTTAATCTGAATGAATGAAATGAAACATATTAGATTGTGGATAATATACTCCCTTTCTTTAAAGATTGATGCTAATAAGAACAGTGTGGAAGTTTTAGCACAAATGTCATATCATTGTTCAGTTCCTGGCAAATGGTCCTTTGTTCAGTAACAACACATATATGCAAAAACAATTAGCTGGTGTCTTCTGGTAGAAGAATCTCAACCAGCAAAAATGGTAAACCTCAGGGCAGTCTTAATTAACCTGATGTTCTCCAGATGTGTTGAGCCTGTTGAATGATGCACCGATCATTCCCAATCAATTTCTAATTCAATAATGCAAAGGCTTAGATACCTACAATAATGTAACTGGTGTGGTTAATTTCAACAATGATCAATAGATGAAAAAATTGTCAGAGTAAGAATTGTAAGTACTTTTATCTCTTCTACTTCAGCAATCACAGAAACAAGATATGCTGAAAGTTCACATTCTCCATTCTCTACTATTATATCACTTCTATCTCTTTACTTCTATCTCAATCTGTAACTACATAAGTGATATGCAACCTCAAATTTGTCATTACGTTTGAAACTACATATATTTGAATATGTATATATTTATGGGAAAAGGAGTAGAAAGGAAAAGTAGAACCATACTGAGATATCAGTTCAAGGAAATATGGGCCAGGTCTTAAACGTATCATAACTCCATCCAGTAGAGAAAAGTTGTCCTAGAAGTATGTGGACTTCCCCAACAATTTATCATTTGGTTTTTCTATAACATAACAATGGATTTTGACAGGCTCAGATAGGCCGATTAGCAGATAGGCTATTCATACAGGGATCTATATATACCGTAATATTTTCCAAGGCTGACACCATGATCTGGAATGTTATGATTTAAATAATGAGATCAATAATTTAAAAATAAAATATATGGTACATATACGTAGATACATATCTTTATATTATCACTAGTTCCATCAAAGAAAAAAGGGAGATGAGTGTAATTCTATAAATTAAAAGAAATAATGAGTGGTCTAGCCTTTAATTCTTCATAACACTACCTAATGAATATTTCACAATGCATTTGATGACCTTGCATATAGACAATCATTTGGCATAATCAGCTTAGGAAAAAGTATCCACACATAAAAGCTAAAAACTAGAGCTTCTCCAGAGTAAGCAAGCAGAAATCCTTCTTACATTTTAAGATTCTTCCATGAACACAGAATTCCAAACAAATAAACAGAGAACGAGCCATCACCAGTGGGATTTTTAAAAATGGTTGATTTATTTTTATTTTATTTTATTTTTGCCTGGTAGGATTTTCTTCCCCCTTTATAAAACACAAACCTTAATGAGTTCCACAGGGACAGTGGCACGTCAATCACAATAGACTTTCCAAGTATCGTCCTCTCTGCCTTATCACAGAACCACAAGGCATGAAATAATTAGAAAGCCCAGAGTAACTGCTCTGTTTTATAAGAGCAAAATCCTTAGGTGGATCATTTACATAAACTTGTCACTTTCCATTATAGCTCAAACCCAGGCTGGGTAATAATCACAGACTCAGAGAAAGAAAGATACGTTGTTTCCCCATGTTTGAAGCACAAGGTGTGTATGTGTCCAGCTTTGCCTTCCTCCCTTCTCACCACTTCTCTCTGAATTAATGTAAAGTATCTTTGATTTTCCATTAAAAAAACAACTATGCATGCTGCTATGGCAGCAGACCATGTGCAACCTCTTCTTCTTAAGAGAGGAAAAAAGGCTTTTGCATCAAACCATTGTTAGAAGAGAATTCACTTTGAGGAGCATTTCAAAGCTGATCCGATTTGGGAAACGAATAATATTAAATATTGGGCATGAAATATTTATAGAATGGGCACGTAGGAGCAACTGACAAGGTTGCCTGAAAAATAAACAGTCTGTTGCTGTACTTATCTTCATGCATAGATGTGTGTGCAAGCATATAAAAACGTATATACAGTAAATATATATGGACAGGTGGAATGTGTGGATATGAGCACGCACATACCGTACAATCCCTCTTCCCATGTAGGAACACAAACCCAGTTATAAGACTTAATGGGCTCAGGGCATTTTCATCTAGTGGAGAAGCGATGACTTGGTGGGGATATTTTAAACATTATGAGCAGTAATGTATTAGCAAGCATAGCCATAAGAAAAAAAAATGGAAATTTTGATGCTAATGCAGTTCTTATTTTGAGGCAAACACTTTTCATAATTGCAATCAAGATGGTTATGCACTTCATAGCTCTGCAAAAAGAAACTTAGCATGAGTGCATTTGTAGAGCAAACTACTTTCGTCATGGCAAATAATGTGTATACGTCACTGTGCAAAATTATTCTCATTTATTTTTAATACAGCTTTTCTGAAGAAAAGAAGAAAATGCTTGGAAAAGCTGATAAATTCTGATGTGTGTGTGCATGTGTGTTTGCAGAAGTGCATGTGTGTTTGCATACATAATTAAACAAGATACTAATTTATCTAAGTGCTATTTAATTGGCAATATTTGTAGAAATAGCCTTTAATTTTCAGATTTTTATAAATATGCCTATATACAAATCTTAAACACTGTTTTGGATCAGATTCTAGGCATACTCAGCTATCTATATTCTAATGAATATGGCTTTGCTACACAGAAGAATAATTTATTTCTTCAAAATAATATTCTAAAGTTCTGAGGACTGAAAAAAAAAGTAACATTTCTGAGGAAAAAATATTTGGTTGCCTTATACCAACTGAGCAAAACTGCCCTTTAGATCAGGGGTGTCAAATTGCTGGCCCGTGGGCTGGACACATCATGTGGAAGCCACGCCCACCTGCCGGCACATCACGAGTTTGACATGCCTGCTGTAGATCATGACTTGGCAAGGTCCTGGTTATTATCCACTACTCCTTATCTGTACAATGACTACTACACTCCTTAAGCTTCTTGTTCCAGTAAGTGCAATTAGAAACTGTAAAATGTTGTTGTGGGCAAAATATTTTTCATCTGATCTTTTTTACATAAAATGCCCAGGTGATACTACTTATCCTCATTCTGTCAAATCTAACCTTCCTTTGAGTGGCAGAACCTGAAGTTGTAGGGCAAAAGAAAGATTATAATGTGTGTCTAGCCCATGTACTGCTAATTTCTAAGAGAATGGTTTTTACCATTCTTGCATGAAACAAAAATCTAAGTCCCACCTCTCAAAGCAGCTTGCTCCATTTCACTACATGGTTTAGGTAGATGGGGAGAAAAGTCACCAATAAGCTTTCCTCCCCCCACCCCAAGCAAATCAGGAGATGCTGGGGAATTCCAGTGTCTTCCCATTTTAATAACTGGGGTGAATCACCTCCAGAAGTGGCTGTTCCTGTCATAGCTACTGCTGCTTATCTCAGCTGCTTCAGAACAGTCAAATGATTTTAACTAAGGATGCCGGGGATTGATATTCAACATCAATCACGCATGGACCAATGTGACTAAAAGGGCTCAGAACTGTAGTCTTTAACATATTATACGATAAAAGTTAGTTATCACAGGAGCAGTTGTTAGAATGCAGTATTGCAGCTGATTCTGCTCACTGCCAGGAGTTAGTTTCTGATGGGGCTTAAGGTTAACTCAGCCTTCCAGCCTTCTGAAGTTGGTAAAATGAGGACCCAGATAATTGGGGCAATATTATGCTGACTCTGTAAACTGCTTAGAGATTGCTGCAAAGCACTAGGAAGTGATATATAAGTCTAAGTGTTATAGTTATTGCTATCCTGAAATTATGCATCTTGATGATAAGGGAAGGATATGGCATGAAAATACAGCATTATATTAAAATTATAATGCAGAACTAAATTTTAATTTTCTTTTCCCCTGGTAGCAGAAAACTAAGAGCTTACTGAATTGAAGAACCCTAGCATGGAAGGGATTTACAGCCATGCAATCAACTCAGTTTTCAGCGAGATGTGGAACTGACCAAGATTTTGACACAATGTTAGTATCATAGGGTGATACAAATTGTTCCTTACAGTTGTTTCTCATGGGAACATTACCCATCATGTTCTTGACTACAGTGGGATAAGTTGAATTATTTGGATGGCTCAGTTTGTCATTAAAAGCAGATAAACAAGGGACAATAAAGCACTTTTAAAATCAGTGTTATGCAAATGAAGAGGACGATAAAATATCTTAATGTAAACTTGGCAATTTTTTTTTTTTTTTTGCAAAAATCCCTTGGAATTTGTTGACAGGTTCCATCAACCTGAGCATAAATTGTATTATAATAATTTGTTTTCCAAATTTATTTTTTAGGGAAATAAAAAAAAATATGCATTTTTCCCTCCACTGCATTACAATTTAATCTGCTGCCTTAGGCCAATCTTGTCAATGAAGTATTGCGTTGAAGGATGGTTACTCTTAGGATTAAAAAAATTAAAATATTTTTATATTAATCAAGCCAGCAAATGAGTCAAGGAATGAATCTTTGTGAAGAGCATTAGAGGAGGCAATTTGCCCCGTCTTGTTTGATTTGGCACTCAAGGAGCATAAGTATGTGCTGAAGCTGCTGCAACTTGCTTTGCCTTTACCTGAAAACAACATCTCCTTTGCCACAAGAAATGCTCCAGAGTATCATACAGTGCATAAATATGTCTGCCAGATGACAAAAATGTACACAAGCTGCCTTGTGAGAATGGGACGCTGGGGTGGAGCTTCCAAATAGAGACAAATCTGTATCCCTCAGGGAATTTGCAATGGGTTGATCTATGTAAAAGATATTTCTCTGCTAATTAAGTCTTGATCCTTTGGCTGCACTTGAAAGAAATCAGGAGTGTATCAAGTGTTCCAAGCAGGTGCTGACTAGCTCAGAAACACTGGTCCTTCAAACCAGGTATGAGGCTTCATAACAGGAAAAGTGAGGGAGCGACTCATTTTGATAGATATGGTGTGTGGGACATATTTCCAATTATAATAATTCATTAGGAACAGTGTTAAAATGTCTGCCACATTGATTTGGGTCAATGGAATATTTTCAGAATAAAATCAGCATCAACCATGAAAGTATTTCTTTGATTTTTAAGGCTGAAGAATTCTTAAGGAATGAAAATTGGCAAAGGCAGGAAATTTACAATTAAAGTGCAGGACTGCAGTTCAACATTTGATCCCTGAGGAAAGTTGTATTTTGTGGTAGAACTCCCACCTTGAATGTAGTAGATAAGCAGAGCAAATGGACAAGGTTGCTGTTATGTCCCGAGCCTTGCAAACGGCTCGGGCGTTTGCAGGCAGTCCCGGGCAGGTGCAAAGCTGCCCGGGACCAGACAGGCTGTCGCCAGCGCCGTGCGCATGCGCAGGTGCTGGCACGGGAAAAGTAACCCATTTACCCGGGAGTTGCCTATATAAGAGGCTGCGAGGCGTTTGGGCGAGGCTGAAGCCATCTTCCTGTAAGCTGAACGCTGAATAAAAGAAACTGAGAACTCCAGCTGCTTCTCGTGTCTGTTTTCCCGCCACGGACTCAACACTGGCGACGAAGGTGGGATGCCTTGCACTACCTGGAAAGGAAAAAGTGTAAGCTTACCCAAGGAGTCCTGAGCGGCGGAAGAGGAACGGCGTCGACTCGGCAGCTGCCCGCCAATCCGGTGCGCATTCGGGGGTAGGCTGGCTGATAGACCCGTCTCCTGAAGATCCGAAGATGGCGAAAATCGGAAGGCTTTCGGAATTCGACGTCTCACATCCAGAGCGGTGGGAGTCCTACGTATCCAGAATGGAGAACTACTTCAAGGCAAACCAAGTGAGGGAAGATAGCTTGAAGGCTGCCACCCTGCTTTGCGTTTGCGGCCAAGACGCCTTCGAAATCGCAGAAAACCTTGCAGCACCTGTCCCAGTAGAGTCTGTAAGCTACGCAGACCTGAAGAAGCTGCTGAAGGAGCACTTCCACCCCAAGGTGTCCGTTATCTCATGGCGCCACACCTTCGAACAGAGGGATCAACGGTCCGGTGAGTCAGCCAAGGAATACATCGCCGCGTTACGGAAGGCCGCCAAGCCCTGCGAGTTCAAGGACCTCGAGGAACGACTGAGGGACCGATTCGTGTGCGGGTTAAGGCATCGAGAGCTACAACAGAGACTTTTCGCTAAGGAAGAATTATCCTTCCAAGACGCCTTAAGGGAAGTCACCGCAGAAGAAGCAGCAGGCGGCGCCGTCAAGAACATGCGGCCGATCAGAAGCAGTGCAGAGGGTGCGTCCGTGCACCAGGAAGACGTCCAACGAAACTCCGAGGAGGATCCGGACGAGGAAGTCGACCGTCTACACCCCGCGAAGGAAGGAAACCAGAAGGGAAGCTCTTCGGCTCCGCTCAAGTGCATCGGCTGTGGAGGTCGCCACAGGAGAACCGACTGCAAGTTCCGCTCCGCTACCTGCCGGGCATGCGGCAAACTAGGGCACATTGCAGCTGTGTGTCTGGGCCGACGAAAGGCACAACCCCAAGAAGAACGCCTGAAGGGTACCAGACTCCCCAGCCAGAATAGGGTAGGTTTTTGCGCTTCGCGAAGAAGCATCTGTAGGACAGGCACACACAAGCCCATGAAGAAAAAGCTGTCACTCAACGTGAAGCTACAAGGGGTTCCATTATCTATGGAACTAGACACAGGGTCTGCCCTTTCCATCATTTCATTGCATACATTTAGGAAGATTTGTTCCAGTAGTGGGACTAAGGCCAAGTTAAGGCCTTCTGATATTGTATTAACAGATTTTCAGAACTCAAGAGTGTGTGTTAAGGGGGAGGCCACCCTTAACGTGCAATACAAGAGTTTTGAAGGTCCACTAGACTTATTAGTAGTAGGGGGTGAACGAACGAGTCTCATAGGACTCGATTGGTTTGAGGCCCTGGGGATACACGTCACAGGACTCAACAGCTTACAAACACTCGACCTACAGGAAGTCTGCAAAGAATTTGCAGATGTTTTCAGCCCCCAGCTGGGCACATTCAAAGGACCACCTGTGTCCTTAAAGCTAGACCCCACTGTCACTCCCATTAGGATTAAAGCAAGAAGGGTCCCTTTTGCTTTAAAAAGTAAGATTGACACTGAATTAGACAAACTAATCCAACAGGGAATCCTAGAACCTGTTGATTCCAGCCCGTGGGAGACCCCCATTGTCACGCCTCTAAAGGCAAATGGGGACATTCGTATTTGTGCTGATTACAAATGCACACTCAATAAGGCATTGCAGCAACATGCCTATCCTGTTCCTGTGGTCAGTCACATCCTGGCCTCTCTCAAGGGGGGGCGTGTTTTTGCAAAGCTTGACCTAGCTCAAGCATATCAACAGCTGCCTGTTGATGATGATGCTGCTATAGCTCAGACCATTGTGACCCACAGGGGAGCCTTTAAGGTAAAAAGGCTACAGTTTGGAGTGAATGTCGCTCCTGGGATTTTCCAAAGCGTAATGGAAAACACACTACGAGGTATACCAGGGGTCTGCCCCTACTTTGACGATGTCTTGATTGCAGGAGACTCCACACACATTCTAGCTGAAAGGCTTAGGGCTGTCCTGTTAAGATTCAGGAAATCAGGCCTCAAGCTCAGGAAAGACAAATGCAAGATTGGGGTGCCTTCTACTGAATTTCTGGGATTCAAAATCGATGCTGCTGGGATTCATCCTGCTGAATCCAAACTAACTGCTATTTTAGAAGCACCCAGGCCAAAGTCTAAGGCCGAACTTCAGGCCTTCTTAGGCCTCCTGAATTTCTACAATTCTTTTCTTCCACATAAAGCTAGTGTAGCTGAGCCTCTTCACAGGCTACTAGACAAACAAGCTGTGTGGCTGTGGTCACAAGCACATGAGGCTTGCTTTAAAGAAGTCAAGGCCTTGCTCACTTCTAACAGTGTTCTTGCACATTTCAACGAGTCTCTTCCTGTGTGCATCGCTTGTGATGCGTCCCCCTACGGGGTTGGAGCTGTCCTGAGTCACCTCAGGTCTGATGGAACTCAGGTTCCTATTGCATACTACTCCAGAACACTGTCTTCTGCCGAGCGCAACTACGCTCAGATAGACAGGGAGGCTCTGGCTGTTGTTGCTGGAATTAAAAAATTCCACGATTTTCTATATGGCAGGCATTTCACGGTCTTCACTGACCATAAGCCTCTGCTGGGACTGTTTACCACACGTAAGCAGACTCCCCACATCATTTCCCCTAGAATGCTTAGGTGGTCTATTTTTTTGTCTGCATATGATTTTTCATTACTCCACAAGCCTGGGAAAGAAATGGGCCATGCTGATGGCCTCAGTAGGTTGCCTCTGCCAGTAGTAGAAGCTGACCCCGCGCCAGCTGTCAACATTCTATCAATCCAAGCCTTGCCCGAGCTCCCTCTTAGTGCCAGGGATGTTACCGCTGAAACAGGTACAGATCACACACTTTCACGTGTCCGCTCCTGGGTCCTGTCCGGGTGGCCTGAGCACTGCCCTAGTCCTGAGTTTCAGAGTTTCTGGTCCAAAAGGAACGAACTGTCCCTTTCTCAGGGTTGTCTGCTTTGGGGAAACAGAGTTGTCATTCCCACCTCAATGAGGACTAGGGTCTTAGAATCCCTCCACGAGGGTCATCCTGGCATTGTTCGTATGAAGGCTCTTGCACGAAGCCACTTGTGGTGGCCTGGTTTAGATAAAGGTATTGAGGCTAAGGTACACGCATGCCACCTGTGCCAACGATCTCGCCCAGAGATGCCCCAAGCTCCTGTGCATAGATGGGAGGAAACACAGTCCCCATGGTCTAGGGTGCACATTGACTACGCTGGGCCCTTTCAGGGCCAGTTCTTCTTGGTCCTTGTTGACAGCCATTCAAAATGGCTTGAGGTTGTACCTGTCTCATCCACCACCACTGCAAAGACTATTCAGGTACTGAGGGGGATTTTTGCTGCACACGGGCTGCCAGATGTCATTGTGTCCGACAACGGCCCTCAATTCACTTCCTCCGAATTCCAAGCTTTCTTACAGGCAAACCTGATTCGTCATGCCACGTCTGCGCCTTTTCACCCGTCCACCAACGGTATGGCTGAACGCATGGTGCGCATCGCAAAGGACGCATTGAAGAGACTCACCTACGGGGACTGGCATCACAGGTTGGCTGACTTTCTCCTTTCTTATCGCACCACACCGTCCACTTCTACAGGGAGAAGTCCAGCTGAACTTCGTTGGGGGCGCCAACTTACTACTAGACTTGACCGGTTGCATCCGGACAGACTGCCTTCATATACCTCACATCCTAGGGCACCTAGACAACTACTTGTGGGTGCCCCGGTTTGGGCTCGCAATTACGGGCCTGGTCATACATGGGTCCCCGCTTCTGTGTCCAGGATCACAGGCCCTCTCTCCTACGAGGTTGCCCTGGACAACGGTCGTGTCCTGCGTCGGCACCTCGACCAACTTCGCCCTAGGCGAGACTTTTCTGCTGAGACTCCTGGGTCTTTTCCAGGGGGGGAGGGGGACCCTTTGGAGCAAAGGGAAGGGCAAGAGTTACTGCCCATCTCCACTGAGGGAGCCACAAACGGCCCGTCCCCAGATTCCGCAAGTGCTCCGAAAAGGAAGTCATGGAGCTTACCCACACAACAGGCATCCACGCCTACTCCAGCCAGGGAGTCACCCCGGGGGCATACTCACGTTCCACACACGTCACATAGCACTCCAGTCACGGAGGATACCCGTTGGCATCCCAACAAATCATTCCCTGCAAGAGAGCTGGCACACAATCCCCAAAGTTGGCCTGACCTTACCCCAAATCCTACAGGGGGTCAAACATACACAGAGCTAGTCGAGGAACCAAGTCCCGACTACAACAACCCTAGCACAAATCAGGGAACACCTGAGTTTTGGGAAAGTACAGAAACCCCCACGAGCCCGAGCACAGAATGGGGTTCAGGGAATGGACAGCCTCCTGACAGGTCTTGGACTGACCTAGGAGGTTCTACAGAGACGCCCAGCAGTGGCTATCAATTCAAGGGGCCTGAGGGTCTACAGCTAGGTAGGACAACCAGGTCACAAAGCAACAGAAGCCCTGGCCTGACGAGCCCGGTGGGCAAGCAAGCAGGCCAGGCAGCGGGGCACAGTCCTTGGAAGACACCAGGGCACAGTAGAGAGAACAGGCTCATGCCTCCCTCCAGTCAGGGGACTTATGCCAGTAACCCAGAGCTAAGAAGGTCACAGAGAGCAAAGAAATCTCCTAAGTACCTAGAAGATTACATAACATTGCCGGCAAGGCAAAAGCCAGTAAACAGTGGGAGCACTGGGGAGCAAATTGTCGTATAAAATAAATGTTGTATGTTGGTAGTAGTTTTAGCCCGGGGGAAAGGGGTGTTATGTCCCGAGCCTTGCAAACGGCTCGGGCGTTTGCAGGCAGTCCCGGGTAGGTGCAAAGCTGCCCGGGACCAGACAGGCTGTCGCCAGCGCCGTGCGCATGCGCGGGTGCTGGCGCGGGAAAAGTAACCATTTACCCGGGAGTTGCCTATATAAGAGTCTGCGAGGCGTTTGGGTGAGGCTGAAGCCATCTTCCTGTAAGCTGAACGCTGAATAAAAGAAACTGAGAACTCCAGCTGCTTCTCGTGTCTATTTTCCCGCCACGGACTCAACAGTTGCCCTTTCTAAAACATCATTTCATCTGATTCTCTTTCAGTCTGCCTCTTGCTTATTTATATACCCTGTCTGTTTAGAATCCATAAATCATTTAAGGTAGTGGCTCATAGGACCAGACCATGATCAATTCCCTAGTCAGCTACATTTATTCATAGGTCTGTCAAAATTGTTACTTTAATACTAACAATGAATTTATTGTAAGATACACTTTGACACCTTCAACAATAAAAGAAAAAATCTGTATATCTGAGTTCTGTGAAACTTCCTTAAAAGTTGATTGGGATGATACCTAGTGTTTAATGTAACCTGAAATGTAACTAAGTAGAGTCCATGTTGGAAAGAGTGTCCCAAGTATAAGAATCTGGCACATGCTACTATAACAATGCACATATCATAAAGGCTCTCAACTGAATTTTTTTCTATCAGGAATGTTGCAAAATCCCATATTTAAGTACACTAATCTGCCCTTTCTACATAGAAAAAAAGTCTTATACTAAGCCACACTGATTTGTTCTGTCAGCAAGCATTAAAACCTGTGTGCCAAAGTCTCAGGTAGAGTTTTTCCCACGCCATTTTCTCGCCGCTGCTGGGCAAATTGCAAACAAACAAAAAAAAGTAGCTCCCAAATGATAGACAAGGTCCATATAATTTCCCTACAAAGCAGGAATGGAATCCTCAAGTTGGTGATGTCTTATTTGCTTGTTTGCTGTAAGAAATCTGTCTAATCTTTGATTATCGACTTTCAGTGAGAAGTTCTGCTTCCCAATCTGAGACAAGTGGTTATATTGTTAAATGTGGGTGATGGATAATTTCCCCTCATTTAAGGCGTGCACTTATTTATTGTATTTTGGTCTCTTGAGTGTTGCAAGGGGTCTGAAGATGACTTGAGCTGGGAATGAAATTTCTGTCCATTCATGAGGAAGAGTTAGGCTTTGGAGTTTTTATGTTTTCAGAACAGATTTAATTATTTTGGTTACAATTCTGGAGAACATGTTGAAGGCTGAAAAAAAATCATTCTGGAGATGCTGCATATATACCTGATTGTTGACTCCTAGATAACTGCTCTTCCCTGATAATCCAATTGATCAGTTTTAACTTAGTTCTATTAAATCCACATCTGGCTTAGGAAATGGCAAAGAACAGATCTTTATAATAACATTGCTCATCTATCAGTCTTTTCTTGTCTTGGCTAAACTTTTAATTTCTATCAATTGACTTTATTTTCCTTTGCCTTTAACAATCTTTCATACTTTTCTCTGAACATGTCATTTTATAATAAACATTAAAATAAAACATTAAAATAAATTAAAATAAACAAATAAATATTAATGTAATTAATATATCACTATTTCAGGAGCTATTTGCAGTGGGCCAGCATTATGATAACAGAAATACCATGACAGTTGGCTTGGTCTTCTTTCCATCTCCCTAGCTTGATAAATAGCACCTTGAAGATCTGGAGAGTTTCCAAATATTTGGGAGCTTACACCCCACACTTGAGCTCAGAGTAACCAACTGGCAATGGCAGCAGAGAATCATCTGATTTCAGAATAGTTACCATCCATTTCTTTGAAGTCTAAACCATAATTTTATCTCTTGTTGCAGATTGCCTGTGATACGCCAGTGCCTTCCACACAGCTGTCCTTGGGTTAGTCGGCAGGCATTTGAAGACGTGTCAGCTAACAGAGCAAAACAGATCAGAGTATAATGAAGTGGTGCTCTTCAATGAAATGATTTGAATGCCTCCTGTGAGCATGATTCCTTATATTTTGTCCCATAAGACCAATGAGATGACAAAATTGATTCTTAAAAACCAGAGCCAACTGTCAAGGGCTTTGTTAACCAGAATGTCAAACAGGACAAAAGGTTTGGCCAGTGAAGTTTGAATAAAAAGATATTTCTTAATAAGGATCTTTTTCAGCTGATGCCTTATTAAAGTCATAAGAAGACATGGTGAGTTGTATAGGAGTAGCCAATCCTATAAGTATCTTGGGTTTAATCTGTGTTAGACTTTAGATGTGGTTTGGAGCACCTTAAAATAGGCTCAGAAAGCCACCAGTAAAGTTGATTAAAAATTGGGCAATATGGGATCCTTGAGAAATGCTGCTTTCTTCTGGGCCAGTTGTAATTTCTAGACCATCTTCAGTGAAATCCAGGGAACCACATTACAATAGTTTGAGTTTCAGTTTTATCATCATATGAATCAGTTATATGGCTGTTTAGAGTCAATGCTAGATTTCTTTAAGTGGGAATGTCTGAATCTGAATTCTAGCATCTGAAATTAGTAAAAACTCTGTCTTTTATGAGCTTAACTTCAGCTTCTTCTCTCACATCTGGTTCTTTATAGACTGGAAATACATAGAGGCACTGGAGACAGTCACCCTCAAGCTTAGAATATAGCTGCAAATGAACAGTCTGTGAATGACAGTTAATTCCAGACCAGCAAATATTTCTTCCCAAAAGCTTCATATGGATGTCAAATAACATGACAGACAAGAAAGAATCCCATTCAAGAAAATTCACAAGAGTTTGAGCAGTCTTGAAGTCCTGAAATATTATTTCCTGATGGTATCCAGAGGAATACGAACAGAACTATTGTAAATTATTGCCTACAAACATCACTCCCCACCCCAAATACTTCAACAAGTTATTGTATTCAAAGGATGATAAGCTGATGAAAGATCTAGGAGTATCAAAAGAGTTATACTTCTCATGTCTCAAGCAGACCAAGGCTGTCTCTTTTCTAAATCCAGTTCTGAATCCAGACTGAAAAGGATCAAGGTAATGTGTTTCATCTAATAGCTCCTAGAACTATAGTGCTTTACTAAAAAATGGAATATTGGACATTGGCCAACATAGGTTTGCTTGCATGGCAAAGCATTATACTGATATCCCATTGCATCATCTCAGATTTCTAAATTGTTTAATGTCTACCTTTATGTTTTATAATCTGCAATTTTTCCAGAATGGGACAGAAAGTTATTTGACTTCTAAACTTGTAGTCAAAGAAAACATTTTGCAGAGCTGTCTAGTATTCAACAGGATCCATTAGCTCCTTGGGACATATCAAATTATCTGGTCCTTTTTCCTACAAAGGAGAAAATGCAACAAATATCACCAGACAAAGCAAATTTTATCAGGCAGTCTGGTCATCATTCCTGAGATCCTAAGTACATACTCCTCCCACCAACGGGGAAAAATACTAGATTGAAATATTATCTTTATGTAATAGATTCAGTATAATTTGGATACCTCATATTCAGTGGTGGGATTCAAATATGTGAACAACTGGTTCTCTGTTCTCTGGATGTCATTTCTGGAAGTCCATTCTGGGCCTGGGCAACAAAAAATTAGCTACTGGTTCTGCCGAACTGGTGTGAACTGGCTGAATCCTACCACTGCTCATATTGAAAGTTGATGTCCACCAATACAAATTCCATCTATTTCATTTTGGTCAGGGAATTTCCTGGATCATGGCTAACACAGCAACATAATCCCTGTCTTCACTCACCATTCAGAACCAAGTATGTAGCTCTGAAACTAATTATGTTCCAATAGAAAACATGGAAATAAAGAGGGTATCCTTAGAAATGATAACAACATTCCCTTTCTGACCAACAGGGTTTGTAATATTCCTGTATTGACTGTCCAGCAGGGATCAACTAGATCTGCATAGGGACCCTTATCACATTCTTGCAAATTTCTGCAATTCGTAACAGGGAGAATCTGTGGTCAATTTTTTTCCAACAGAAATCATTTCAGGAATCTGGGATTGCTTGACTTAATCCCAGGAGACAGAAAAGGTTGAGGTAGGATCAATTTATATTGTAATTGAACCATTAACAAATCTATCCCTTCCCTTTCTATTATATCTTCTACTGTCAGATTACCTGAATAGGGGCAACCATGCCTCTGGAAGAAAATGAAAGATTTCTAGGATATAAAACGCAGTCCCTAGCAAATGTTGAATTTAAGGCAACCTTTTTGGCTGTTTTCCATTTTGGAGTAGTACTTACAGAAATCTCAAGTGGCGAATCAAATTGCATTGAAACAGGAGGTACTGCATTGTGAGTTAATTTGCTGCTCTTCACCTAAACACTGGGATGTCTTATGTCCCCTCCAACTTACTTTACCTAGGGCAGGGGTAGACAACCTTGGCTCTTTTATGACTTGTGGACTTCAACTCCCAGAATTCCTGAGCCAGCATGGCTGGCTCAGGAATTCTGGGTGTTGAAGTCCACGAGTCATAAAAGAGCCAAGGTTGCCTACCCCTGTCCTAGGGAAAAAATCTAATACAGACCTTTACAGATAGTCTTTGACTTACAATAGTTCATTTAGTGACCATTCAAAGTTACAACAGCACCGATATACGTGACTTATGACCATTCTTTATACTTATGATCGTTGCGGCATGATCAAAATGCAGATGTTTGGCAACTGGTTCATATTTATGAAGGCTGCAGTGTCTCAGGGTGCTGCGATCCCCTTTTGCGACCTTCAGACAAGCAAAATCAATGGGGAAGCCAGATTCATTTCACTTCACCCTGTTACTAACTTAACAACTGCAATGATTCACTTAACAATTATGGCAAGAAAAGTCGTAAAATGGGGCAAAACTTGCCTAATAAATGTCTTACTTAGTAACATAAATTTTGGGCTCAGTTGTGGTCATAAGTTGAGAACTACTTGTATTATCAAACCTGAAATGGGCAATATAAATCTCTATTATGTTACAAATTTTAGTGAGGGCCTCAAGTTGCATTGTTAAGTTTTAGAAAACAAAATACTAATGAATGAAGAAAATAAGCAATTGAAAAATCTACATCCTTGTATTTATTTTGATTAGGCAGAATTAGTTATCTTTCTTTTTTTTTTCTATTCATATCAAGAGAATATGTTCTTGTCTTTCATCATTAAGACTGCTCCTGGAATTCATAGTATGAAAGCTGCCTACATATGGATATACCATGTGTTAGGTCTCTTGTCAGACCAGATTACATTTAAAAGAAAAAGAAAAACACTTTAGGAGTCCTATGGTCTTTGTTTACTATATATACATTCTTTCCTTCCATGGCCACAGCAATTTCTTAATTACAAAAGATTTGAAATTTCACAAAGTCCAGTGCTCAAATATAATCAGTACAGAAAAGTAGATGGGGCAGAATTTTCATGTGCAAAATTAATATAGCATTATTCTCTAAGAGATGAAATGAAGTGAACAGAATATGACTTTCTCTCTTTAAATAATTATCCTGTGGGTAGGAGATACTGAAAGAAAGTTCACATACCATATTAAACCATAAAATAGTTTACAGATTATCTTGGTTTGTTATGCAGGATCTGCTTCTAAATTATAATTTACAATATTACATACAATATGCAACGATTTAGCATGATCTGTAAAACATTTGTTGATTCTTGTTAAATTCTTTCATGCTGTATTATTATTATTGTTCAGTACTCCTGCAGTGGGTCAAGTATTTTAACCAGTATATCACTACTGATTTGTTGTCTTAGGTTATAAATTTTTAAAATTAAAAAAGACTGCATATTTCATTAAAATGAAAGAATAACTGGATAATTAATTGCTTTACTGACCAACTTTCTTGTCAAAAGTTTTATGACTTTCAAATTTTCCAGACAATGTCTTCTTTCATTGTCTCTTTCCAATTATACACAGTTCACATCCCTATTCCTATTTCTCATGCAATTTTTTTATTTTATCCTAAAAATATATGTCTTATGCTTCAGTCCCCAAAGTCTTTTTGGAAGGTCTTACAATGAACACACCACTGCCTTCTAATTTTGTTCTGTAACTTTTATGCAGAGTGTTGCATGTTTTCTATATATTCATTTTAAAAATGAATTCTAAAAAGAAATCAAAATAAGACCATAGTGATTATTAAGAAGGCACTCACATAGCACAAAGAATCAAAGCTTTGCAAATTCCAGCAAAGATTAGAGAATAGTTAAAACCTCTATTAAATCAAGGCCAACTTTCCCAGATTGAATGCTCTTGCAACTACCATACCTCTTAAACAGCAGGGGCAAATTTTTATAGCAATTATGGGAGCTATAGTCCAGCATATCTGGAAGGCAACAGGTTAGGAAAAAATAGTTTATGCAAAAGATCTATTTGAGTCTGGTGTGCCAGGTAACCAAAAAAGATTTAGAGAAGAGATCCTGAGAATAGCTAAAAAGTTGATTTTCATTTTCAAATGGATTAATGGAGTTGAAGCACCCCAATCACCAATAATTTAGAGATTTAAAGATTAAAACCAGCACTTTGTACTCAGGAATTGCCAACACAGTAGAGATATTTTTGCTTCACCCAGTCAGTCATGTAGCTTCTGAATGGCTGTTGCAACTGCAATTTCTGAACAGGGTTCAAAGGCAGCTCCACATTCAAGGATTTTCCAATTTGATAGGGTCCTTATCTGAATTCACAGGAATGTGGTCCTGCATCCAAATTAAAGTAAACATTCATGGAAAAAAACATTTCTGTTGCTTTGGAAAAATAAATTCTATACATTCAATGAAAATGATGCAAAATATAAAATGTAGAAAATGTACTCCATTTTCATGATGGTACATAGATGAATTTGATTTGCAACCTGTTAATTATTGTTTACAGTTCTTAAAAACTTGGGCTGAATCCAAAAAAGGGTTGTAGGATATTTTATAAATAGAGAAGACCTTCCTATGTTTTTTCTGATCCTTTGTTACAGGATAACCTGTGCTGAAGACATAGAATTAGTTTTAAACATCTTGTCCTCAGTCAAGGAGCGATGTGCCTATTGGCATTTTCTTGATGGCCACAGGATCCCACCTGATTTGTGTTTCACAAAATTCCTTTCATTTTTTTTAAAAGGGGGTGGGGGACCTTATCCTGCTGCAATGCCATTTAACTCTCTGAGTAGCATTTTAGAAAATGCATGACCTAATGCATAATCCACATGTCCTATTGCTTGGCAAAGATTTTCTCTCAACATAGCTAAATCTAGACCCAACAGCAAAATGAAAAGACTCTTTCCTGCCACAAGACAGATGGAAAAGCCATTACATACTAACTAGGTTCATGCATTAAAACCATAATTTGTTTCAGTAAGGTTTGCTGAATAATATACAACATAGTATGCACTGAATGAGAACCAAAATAACTTTGTTTCTTAGTGGACCATTAGGCAAACTTGCCCCTTCCAGTGTTGCTAATTCCTGGTTTTGCCAAACGCTCTCTTTGTCCAGGGGTCTTCAAACTTGGCCCTTTTATGACTTGTGGACTTCAAGTTCCAGAATTCCTCAGCCAGGATTCTGGGAGTTGAAGTCCACAAGTCATAAAAGGGCCAAGTTTGAAGACCTCTGAGCTAGTCATTCAGTTTTATCCTATGGATAGATAATACTGTAGTCTTTGGTATGCAATGTCAGAATAAATGATTCATTGAAATATTTATATTTCAAATTAAAACAATTAATTGTTTTAGAGCAGGACATTTCTGGTGGACATGTACTCTACAAAAATAGAGTCAAGAAAAATGTATCCATTTTTTGAGTGGGCAAAATGGGAGCTGGTCTACAGGCAAACATTGTATTTATCTAACATATCTTGAATAATGCACACACTTGGCAATGAACAATTAACAAAGAAATCCAGCTAATACCGATAATCAACAAGTGCTACGAGAAATGATACAAAATATAATAAAATATTAAGCCTAAGAAAGAAGCAACAATATATACCATGTAGCTTTATCTAAAGCAAGTTTGTGCAGACTTGCCAAACTATCATTGTCAAAGGCCATAGGGAGAATTGCTATAAAGATAGTCTTCAAATTACAACAATTCATTTGTTGTTGTTAACTGCGAAGTCGTGTCCGACCCATCGCGACCCCATGGACAACGTTCCTCCAGGTCTTCCTGTCCTCTACCATCTTCTGGAGTCCATTTAAATTCACACCTACTGCTTCAGTGACTCCATCCAGCCATCTCATTCTCTGTCGTCCCCTTCTTCTATTGCCCTCCATCTTTCCCAGCATTAGGCGCTTCTCCAGTGAGTCCTTCCTTCTCATTAGGTGGCCAAAGTATTTGAGTTTCAACTTCAGGATCTGGCCTTCTAAAGAGCAGTCGGGGTTGATCTCTTCTAGGACTGCCGGTTTGAACGCCTTGCAGTCCAAGGGACTCGCAGGAGTCTTCTCCAGCACCATAGTTCAAAGGCCTCAATTCTTTTGTGCTCAGCCTTTCTTATGGTCCAACTTTCACAGCCATACATTGCAACGGGGAAAACCATGGCCTGGACTATACGCACTTTTGTTGGCAGGGTGATGTCTCTGCTTTTTAGAATGCTGTCTAGATTTGCCATAGCTTTCCTCCCCATGAGCAAGCGTCTTTTAATTTCTTGGCTGCAGTCCCCATCTGAGGTGATCTTTGAGCCAGAAAAATAAAATCTGTCACTACCTCCATTTCTTCCCCATCTATTTGCCAGGAATTGAGAGGGCCGGATGCCATGATTTTGGTTTTCTTAATGTTGAGTTTCAAGCCAACTTTTGCACTCTCCTTCTTCACCCGCATCAAGAGGCTCTTTAGTTCCTCTTCACTTTCTGCCATCAGAGTGTTATCATCTGCATATCTTAGGTTGTTGATATTTCTCCCGGCAATCTTAATTCCAACTTTTGATTCATCTAGCCCTGCCTTTCTCATGATGTGCTCTGCATATAAGTTAAATAGGCAGGGCGACAGTATACAGCCTTGCCGGACTCCTTTTCCATTTTTGAACCAATCAGTGGTTCCGTGTTCGGTTCTCACTGTTGCTTCTTGACCCACATATAGGTTTCTAAAGAGACAAATGAGATGGTCTGGTACTCCCATCTCTTTAAGGACTTGCCACAATTTGTTGTGATCCACACAATCAAAGGCTTTTGCATAGTCAATGAAGCAAAAGTAGATGTTTTTCTGGAACTCCCTAGCTTTCTCCATGATCCAGCGTATGTTGGCAATTTGATCTCTAGTTCCTCTGCCTCTTCGAAATCCTGCCTGTACTTCTGGTAGTTCTCGATCCACATACTGCTGGAGTCTAGCTTGTATGATTTTAAGCATAACTTTACTAGCATGTGAAATGAGTGCAATGGTGCGATAGTTTGAACATTCTTTGGCATTGCCTTTCTTTGGAATTGGAATGTAAACTGACCTTTTCCAATCCTGTGGCCATTGTTGAGTTTTCCAAATTTGCTGGCAAATTGAGTGTAGCACTTTTACTGCATCATCTTTTAAGATTTTGAATAGCTCAGCTGGAATACTGTCACCTCCATTAGCTTTGTTGTTGCTCAGATTTTCTAAGGCCCATTTCACTTCACATTCTAGGATGTCTGGTTCGAGGTCAGTGACCATCTCATTGTGGTTATCTGAGATGTTAAGCTCATTCTTGTATAGTTCTTCTGTGTAGTTTTGCCATCTCTTCTAATCTCTTCTGCCTCTGTTAGGTCTCTGCCATTTTGGTCCTTTATCATGCCCATCTTTGCATGAAACGTTTCCTTCATATCTCCAATTTTCTTGAAGAGATCTCTGGTCCTCCCTATTCTGTTGTTTTCTTCTATTTCTTTGCACTGTTCATTTAAGAAGGCATTCTTATCTCTTCTAGCTACTCTCTGGAATTCCACATTCATTTGGGTGTATCTTTCTCTTTCTCCTTTGCCTTTCACTTCCCTTCTTTCCTCAGCTATTTGCAAAGCTTCCTCAGACAGCCATTTTGCTTTCTTGCATTTCTTTTTCTTTGGGATGGTTTTTAGTTGCTACCTCTTGTACAATGTTGCGAACTTCCATCCATAGTTCTTCAGGCACTCTGTCTATCAGATCCAGTTCCTTAAATCTATTTGTCAACTCTACTGTATATTCATCAGGAATATGATTTAGTTCATACCTGAGTGGCCTAGTGCTTTTCCCTACTTTTTTCAATTTAAGCCTAAATTTTGCAACGAGAAGCTCATGATCTGAGCCACAGTCTGCTCCTGGTCTTGTTTTTACTGACTGTATAGAGCTTCTCCATCTTTGGCTGCAGAGCACATAGTCAATCTGATTTCTATGTTGACCGTCTGGTGATGTCCATGTGTAGAGCCGTCTCTTGGGTTGTTGGAAAAGAGTGTTTGTTATGACCATCGTATTCTCTTGATAAAATTCTATCAGCCTGTGCCCTGCTTCATTTTGTACTCCAAGGCCAAACTTGCCTGTTATTCCGGTTATCTTTTGGCTTCTACCTTAGCATTCCAATCCCCCATGATGATAAGGACATCATTTTTTGGTGTTAATTCTATAAAGTGCTGTAGGGCTTCATAGAACCGGTCAATTTCATCCTCTTCAGCAGCAGTGGTTGGGGCATAGATTTGGACTACTGTGATATTGAATGGTTTGCCTTGGATTCGAATAGAGATCATTCTGTCATTTTGAGGATTGTATCCCAGTATTTCTTTTCCTATTCTTTTATTGACTATGAAGGCTACTCCATTTCTTCTGAGGGATTCTTGCCCACAGTAGTATACCTGATGGTCATCTGAGTTAAATTCACCCATTCCTGTCCATTTTAGTTTGCTGATTCCTAAGAGGTCAATGTTCAGTCTTGTCATCTCTTTTTTGACTACGTCTAGCTTGCCTTGATTCATGGATCTTACATTCCAGGTTCCTATGGAGAAAAAATCTTTACAGCATTGGACTTTCCTTTTATCACCAGATATATCCACAGCTGAGCGTCCTTTCGGCTTTGGCCCAGTCGCTTCATTCTTTCTGGTGCTACTAGTACTAGCCCTCTGCTCTTCCTCAATAGCATATTGGACACCTTCCGACCTGAGGGGCTCATCTTCCAGCGTCATATCTTTTTTCCTTTTAGTACTGTCCATGGGGTTTTCATGGCAAAGATACTGGGGTGGTTTGCCATTTCCTTCTCCAGTGGATCACATTTTGTCAGAACTCTCTGCTATAACCTGTCCGTCTTGGGTGGCCCTGCACGGCATAGCTTATAGCTTCATTGAGTTACGCAAGCCCCTTCACCACGACAAGGCAGTAATCCATAAAGGGGAAACAATTCATTTAGTGACCATTCAAAGTTACAATAGCACTGAAAAATGTCACTTATGACCCTTTTTCATAGTTACGACCTTTCCAGCATCTCCATTATCATGTGATCATAATTCAGATGCTTGACAACTGATTCATATTTATGACTGTTGCTGTATTCTAGGGTCATGTGATCACATTTTGTGACCTTCTGACAAGCATAGTCAATGGGGAAGCCAGATTCACTTAACAACCGGGTTACTAATTTATCAACTGCAGAGATTCACTGAACAACTTAGGCAAGAAATATTGTAAAATGGGGCAAAATTCACTTAACAAATGTCTCACTTAACAACAGAAGTTTTGGGCTCAATCATGGCTATAAATCAAGGACTACCTGTATATTCTTAGACAATTTTTTTGTTACAGGTGGTTTTTGACTTACAACTGTAATGGAACCCAGAATTTCCATCCTAAATCATGACAGTCATAAGGTGAGGCATCCAGGTGACCTGACTCAATTTTATGATTTTTTTGTGATAGTTGTTAAGCAAATGCTCTGGTCATTAAGCAAATCCATATAAAATCCTATGGGCATTTTTTGCCCAAAAAACAGCTGAAAAGGTCAGTAACTGGCAAAAAAAATGTTTTAAATCATGGTCATGTGACTTTGAAACATTGCAACTGGCCATAAATGTGAATTAATTGCCATGTGCCTGAAATATGTTTATGTGACCACAGGGGTGTATGCAGGCATTGGAACTTCAGAACCAGATCATAGGTAATTTTTGGGGAATCCGTCGCAACTTTGAATGGTTACTAAGTGAGTGGTTATTAAGAAGGAGTATCTGCATTATGATACCCCATAAGAGCAGGCTTCTGTCTTTGAATGATCCATAACAAAAGGCATCTGATGAGACATTTATTTGTTGAAATTGTGGGAAAACGTGGACCTTTTTAGTTTAATGAAGAGAAGGACGATGGGGGACATGATAGCAGTATTCCAATATCTCAGGGGCTGCCACAAAGAAGAGGGAGTCGAGCTATTTTCCAAGGCACTTGAAAGCAGCACAAGAAGCAATGGATGGAAACTAATCAAGGAGAAAAGCAACCTAGAACTAAGGAGAAACTTCCTGATAGTGAGAACAATTAATCAGCGCAACAGCCTGCCTCCAGAAGTGGTGAATACTCCAACACTGAAAATTTTTAAGAAGAGACTGGACAGCCATTTGTCTGAAATGGTATAGGGTTTCCTGCCTGAGCAGGGGGTTGGACTAAATGATCTCCAAGGTCCCTTCCAACTTTATTATTATTATTATTATTATTATTATTATTATTATTATTATTATTGATGTCACCAATTTATAAACTGATGTGAAAGAGCCCTATTGTATGAAGCTAGGGCCCTGTTTAATCCAGAACATAATATCAGATTTTTTTTACTCATTGTATGTTTTATATGCTGCCATCATATCACCCTACATCCCACACTTTGACTTTAACCTAGAAAGGGTTAAGGCTTTTGCCATAGGCAGTATGCAGTATTACTCAGTTTGTTTTTCTATCTTTTCTCATTCTAGCACAGTACAATTCCCAGCAGCTCTCATCACTAGCCATTCTCACTGGAGCTGCTGGGAGTGTCATTCAGTAATGTCTAAAGAAGAACAGGCTCCATATCCCAGCTTCTCTTTGTCCCAGTCTGCATTGTATTTTCCACTGATAACTGGACTACTGCATTCCACATGTTTCCATAAATCTCCCTCTGCATAGTTATCACTTGCTCTTTCAAACTGTATTTGTTTTAACTTCAACATGAAGGTATCAGGGAAAGTATCAGAAGTGATTGATAAAGAAATAAATAATGGTCAGAAGGAAGAGAAAAAATATGGTTATTATGACTTCATTAACTATTGGACTTCTGAAATTTGTTCAAATTCAAGTAACTGAAGATCTCTAATTGCATTTTACTTAATTATTGCTTTAACATGCAAGTATGTTATGCTTGGTAGTAATTTAATATCAGCAGCAGCACCAATTAATTATACCTGGTATACCAATTATACCAATCAGCAGTAGCACCGATTAAGTTTACCTCTTATGAAGAGAGGTTAGTGTCATTTGTATTTGTGGTAATAATGTGGATTTTATTTTAGTAATCTTCATAAACAGAAAAAATTAAGGCATTTATGTTTCCACGAAATACTTTTCAATGCTCATTAAAAAAAATAATACTGAGAGAACTGGAAAAAAATAATATTAAAGTGGTTCCTATAGTCAGAATTTTATCTAACAGTGCAGTTTATAACTTTTTGTTTTTAACAAATACAATGGAAATATGACATACTCCATATGATATATACAGTGGACTATTACTGATATTCTTTTAGCCGTAGCAATAACAGCCTTGTCCAAATTAAACAATAGAAGATTCAGGTTTTCTTATTACACATACTCAAAATACAACATGATATCATTTAACTCCAAGTTCCAGAATTCTTCTCCATTGCACCACTACAAGTGACCATTCATAATGCTAGCCGAGGCTGCTGGGAATTATACTTCACCAGAATTGGCTGTCCATATGATGCTCTTGGGATAATATTGAAGGACTAATGGCTCTTTACTATTTTGCACATTGACTTGCTGATGTATGTGTTGGTGTAATCTAGCTGATAACATAAGATGGGAGCAGAAGAGATAACATATTTTTTTCACAGACAGAAAGTATCACAGGAAAGGTATCTTGAGGATTGAAAACAGGGAGGAGAGATTTGGTAGAAGAGACAGTTCAGGGAGGAAGGAGAAGAAGGATGACCCAAAATGGATATTAGGCAATGTCTGTTGCCGAAGACTTGTTGGTTTCAGAGAAAGCCAGGGCAAAGCAGTGCTGAATGAAGTCTGAAGACTGCTAAAAAGAAAAAAGAAAAAAAGGAGAAATTATGAGGGGACATCTTCCAGATACAGATGGCACCCAGAGCAAGCTGAAGACATTCTGCCAGCCTGAGACAGCGTGTGCCCCAGCATAATTAATACCCTTACTTAACTATAAGAGGCAAAGGTTCAGAAATAGATACACACATAATGGAATAGAGGTCCAAGGAGATATAAAGCCTTCTCACAGTGGGGAACAGTTACCTTCTGCTTTTATCAGGAGGGGGATGAAAAAGTAGGAGCGAGTCCAGCCTTTCATCAACTCTGTTGGACTTTAAAAAATCTGCACTGTTGAAAGAAATGTTGCTCATCTTGCTAATGTTCTAATAAAAGAGAAAATTCACAAGAAGAGTCTAGATATCTCTGTGTTAGATCATTTCCTGTGAAACTACAAAGCCTTTGTGCCAACCTCCTTTAACAATATAGATGTCATTACTTCTGATGGACACATAGCTACATACATATAAAGGCTTTTTCCCTTATATTGAAATCTTATATTTACATATCAGATAAAAAGTGCCCAACTGTTTGGGAAGGTTGCATGTTATGTAAATATAGCATCAGAGCGAAACTATAAGGACAAATGCTGTCTACACCCCCTCCATTGTTTCATGGATGAAAATGATTGCATGCATATAACACATCCTAATCCTCCTATCTAAAATTACACATACCTTAGCTACCACAAGACTGGATTACTACAATATGCTGTATGTGGGGCTGCTTTTGAAGAGTGTCCAAATATTTCAGCTGGTTGAAAATGTGGCAGTCAAGATTTTCAGGTGCTGAAATGTTCAGGAACAAGTGATTTCTCTTGTTTATTGCTTTACTTTCTCTTTTCTCAGTTCAAAGTACTGATCATCACCATTAAACAAAGAATGTTTTTTAAGCAAGAAATGGTCAATGTGTGTTGTTGAACCTGGATTCCTATCAGATCTAACAACATAGCCAATGGTAAAAGAGGATGGGATCATCAATATGTTGCCTATCCATGGTTTAAACAGATTAGGATCTCAGATACCCATATATCTTATTTTACAGAAAACAGCCTTTCAGTGGAAAGCTTTGAGGGAACAGTTCTGTTTGAAAGTTTCCTCTAATAGGCTGGAGGGTGCAATGGCTCAGCAGTTAAAGATGTTGAGCTCATGACAGCCCAGGTTCAAGACCCAAGGTGCTGAACAACAGGTGAGCTCCTGTTAACTTGCCCCAGCTTCTGCCCATCTAGCAGTTTGGAAGCATGCAAATACAAGTAGATAAATAGACACCACTTTAGTGAGTAGGTAACAGCATTCCATGCACCTCGTGACCTGGACACATGACCACAGAAATGTCTTCGGGCAACGTTGGCTGCCTCAGCTAAATAATGGAAATGAGCACGGCCCCCTAGAGCTGGAAGGGGAAACCTTTACCTTTTATTTAAGGGGCTGTAGAGTTTAATGTTAAAAGCTGCTAAGAAAGAATATTAGCACCTCAATTAACACAAGGAGAACAGATACACCCAGGTAAACATTGCTTACTATAGTATGTATAGACCACTTGTGCATCTTTACATATAAATTTGATCCAGCTTGTTGTTTTTAATATTGATTTAACAACAATAATAATAATAACAATAATAATAATACTGCAATATCAAGTATAATACTGCAATATCAAGTATAAGCACCAATATTTGTTATTGCACTGTTTCCTCTGTCAACAATACTGAATAACTCAGGACATGGCTATCAAACATCAAAAACATCTGCCAGACTATCCCACCTCCTTTACATGGATGATCTGAAGCTATATGGAAAAACATCATCTGAAATAGAATCGCTGCTCAACACTGTCCGTATATATAGCCAAGATATTGTAATGGAGTTTGGCTTGGACAAATGTGACACACTTACTATCAAACAATGAAAAATAATGAAAACTGAAGGAATCAAGATGCCCCACGAAAATAACATTAAGAGTCTGGATGAGGAAGAGTACTACAAATACTTGGGTATCCTTCAAGCTGACAACATCAAGCACACGGAAGTCAAGAAAAAGATTAGAGGTGAATACATCAAGAGAGTGAAGAAGATCTTAAAGTCCAAACTCAATGGAGGAAATACCATAAAGGCAATCAACACCTGGGCAATTCCAGTCATTAGGTACACAGCTGGAATAGTGGACTGGACTCAAGCAGAACTAAAAGCAATGGATAGGAAGACCAGAAAAATAATGACAATGAATCATGGCCTTCATCCACGCAGTGACATTGACAGACTTTATCTACCAAGGAAAATAGGTGGGCGTGGAATGCTACAAGTACATCAGATGGTTGAAGAAGAAAAAATGGCTTTGGAAGAATATCTGAAGAACAATGATGAAGATGCACTGAAATTAGTATATCAGGAATGCTTACTAACTACTGGAGAGACCAAACTGGCCTACAAGAAAGACCAAATGAAGAACAGAATAGAGGCATGGGAAGACAAAGCACTGCATGGCCAATACATTAAAAAAATAGCTGGCAAAAAATAATAAAATAATAAAAAAATAACAAGACCTGGCAATGGCTAAAAGCAGGAAAATTGAAGAAAGAGACCGAGGGACTAATTCTGGCTGCACAAGACCAAGCCTTAAGGACAAATGCATACAAAGTCAAAATTGAGAAGACAGCAACAGACAGTAAGTGCCGCCTATTCAAAGAAGCTGAAGAAACAGTGGACCACTTGGTAAGCTGTTGCAAGAAGATTGCACAACCTGATTACAAGCAGCGGCATGACAAAGTAGCAACAATGGTGCATTGGAAGATCTGCAAAAAATATCATTTGCCTGTAAGCAAAAACTGGTGGGATCATAAAATAGAGAAAGTCATAGAAAATGATAAAATTAAACTGCTCTGGGACTTCAGAATTCAAACAGACAAGCACCTGCAACATAACACCCCAGACTTAACAATTGTCGATAAGAAAGACAAAAAAGTCTGGATAGTGGACGTGGCAGTGCCTGGAGATAGCAGAATAGAAGAGAAAGAACTGGAGAAGATAACAAAATACAAAGACCTACAAATAGAAATAGAAAGACTGTGGCAAAAGCAAGCAAGGGTAGTACCAATAGTAATAGGCTCCTTGGGTGCAATCCCAAAACAACTGGAGCACCACTTGAACACCATTGGCATTGACAAATTCGCTATTAGTCAATTGCAAAAGGCGGCCTTATTAGGAACTGCTTCCATCCTGCGACGATATCTGTAATACCATCAAACATCCACATCTGCCTATCCCAGGTCCTGGGTAAGGACTCGATAGGTAGACAAAATGCCAAATCCAGTCTGAACATCTGGTTGACTGTGCGATGATCGATAATAATACTGCAATATCAAGTATAAGCACCAATTCATTGCAAGAAACAAACCAACTAATGTACAGCACAGCTGCAGTTATAACTGAATACCTGGGATGCAAAATCAATAAAGAAGAAAAACAAACAAACAGTGCACCACAAAAATGGAAGGTTAGACTAGAAAATAAGATCAGCAAGTTAAGATCATATGCAAGCAAGCTAGAACAGATGAAAGAAAAGAAGCTGAAGAACAAGAAGACCAAAGAATACCTAATCAAGAAATACCACTTAGAAACAAGGAAGATCAAGGAAGCACTGGAAATAATAAAGCAACAAATAACAGCTATAGCCAGGAAAATCAGTAGATATGAAGCTCAAATTGCAAACTATAGGCAGAACCTCCAATTTCAATCCAATCAGAAACGTTTCTACCAATCCATCAATGGAGAAACTGCAATGAATCAGTCAGTACCTGACAAGGAAGCAGTTCTGGAAGCAGATTATGAGATAACACAAAGAAATACAACAAGGATGCGGCTTGGTTAAAAGAGGTGGATGCAAATAAAACAGAAGTTGAAATGAAAGAACTAGTAATAACAACAAAAATGGTAGAAAAAAGAGCAAGGAAAATCAAAAATTGGTCAGCACCAGGTGAAGATGAACTGCATGGGTTTTGGTTGAAACATCTAACTGTTATACACCCACTCATTGCCAAGCAGTTCAACAATATACTACAAGAAGGAGAAATTGAAAAGAGGCTGACAACTGGGAAAACCTACCTAATAATGAAAAATCCAGCAAAAGGGGCAACACCAGGCAACTACAGGCCAATTACCTGCTTACCAACAACTTTCAAATTACTAACTGGTGTGGTAGCTGATGCAGTACAACAGCATCTAGTTGAAAACAATCTCTTTCCACCTGAGCAAAAAGGAAACCGCCCCAATAGCAGAGGAACAAAAGATCAACTCCTAATAGACAAAATGATCTTGGAAAACTGCAAGAAAAGGAAGACCAACCTGAATGTGGCATGGATTGACTATAAAAAGGCATTTGACTCTCTGCCACATGACTGGATAATCAAGTGCCTAGAAATAACAGGAGTCAGTAGAAACATCAGAAAATTTGTGCAAAGATCGATGGCACAATGGAAGACACAGTTGCAGATCAATGGTGAGAGACTAGGAGAGGTTAATATCAAGAGAGGAATATTTCAAGGAGATTCATTGTCACCATTACTATTTGTTATTGCACTGTTTCCTCTGCCAACAATACTGAATAACTCAGGACATGACTATCAAACATCAAAAACATCTACCAGACTATCCCATCTCCTTTACATGAATGATCTGAAGCTGTATGGAAAAAACATCATCTGAAATAGAATTGCTGCTTAACACTGTCTGTATATATAGCCAAGATATTGTTATGGAGTTTGGCTTGGACAAATTGCCACACTTACTATCAAACAAGAAAAAGTAGTGAAAACTGAAGGAATCAAGATGCCCCATGAAAATAACATTAAGAGTCTGGATGAGGAGGATTACTACAAATACTTGGGTATCCTTCAAGCTGACAACATCAAGCACACTGAAGTCAAGAAAAAGATTAGAGGTGAATACATCAAGAGAGTGAAGAAGATCTTAAAATCCAAACTCAATGGAAGCAATACCATAAAGGCAATCAACACTTGGGCAATTCCAGTCATTAGGTATACACAGCTGGAATAGTGGACTGGACTCAAGCAGAACTAAAAGCAATGGATAGGAAGACCAGAAAAATAATGACAATGAATCATGCCCTTCATCCACGCAGTGACATTGACAGACTTTATCTACCAAGGCAAATAGGTGGGCGTGGAATGCTACAAGTACATCAGATGGTTGAAGAAGAAAAAATGGCTTTGGAAGAATATCTGAAGGACAGTGATGAAGATGCACTGAAATTAGTATATCAGGAAGGCTTACTGACTACTGGAGAGACCAAACTGGCCTACAAGAAAGACCAAATGAAGAACAGAATAGAGGCATGGGAAGACAAAGCACTACATGGCCAATACATTAAAAAAATAGCTGAGAAAGCAGATAATAACAAGACCTGGCAATGGCTAAGAGCAGGAAAATTGAAGAAAGAGACCGAGGGACTAATTCTGGCTGCACAAGACCAAGCCTTAAGGACAAATGCATATAAAGTCAAAATTGAGAAGACAGCAACAGACAGTAAGTGCCGCCTATGCAAAGAAGCTGAAGAAACAGTGGACCACCTGGTAAGCTGTTGCAAGAAGATTGCACAGACTGATTACAAGCAGCGGCATGACAAAGTAGCAACAATGGTGCATTGGAAGATCTGCAAAAAATATCATTTGCCTGTAAGTAAAAACTGGTGGGATCATAAAATAGAGAAAGTCATAGAAAATGATAAAATTAAACTGCTCTGGGACTTCAGAATTCAAACAGACAAGCACCTGCAACATAACACCCCAGACTTAACAATTGTCGATAAGAAAGACAAAAAAGTCTGGATAGTGGACGTGGCAGTGCCTGGAGACAGCAGAATAGACGAGAAAGAACTGGAGAAGATAACAAAATACAAAGACCTACAAATAGAAATAGAAAGACTGTGGCAAAAGCAAGCAAGGGTAGTACCAATAGTAATAGGCTCCTTGGGTGCAATCCCAAAACAACTGGAGCACCACTTGAACACCATTGACATTGACAAATTTTTTATTAGTCAATTGCAAAAGGCGGCCTTACTAGGAACTGCTTCCATCCTGCGACGATATCTGTAATACCATCAAACATCCACATCTGCCTATCCCAGGTCCTGGGTAAGGACTCGATAGGTAGACAAAATGCCAAATCCAGTCTAAACATCTGGCTGACTGTGCGATGATCCATAATAATAATAATACGGAATATAAACAAACAAACATGGCTATTCTGTTAAAATGAAGATCTCCCTGGGATCTTCTTTTACACAAAGCTATCCATCTACTGAGATCAAGAAAATCTTCCTTCAAAGAAGAGGGAGGAGAGGAATTGGGGGGGGGGGGAAGAATGATCTCGTTAGCTATCTCTGGCTTTGGAACTTCCTTTCCACAGACCCACTTTGTGTCTTCACTGGCAACATACTGTCATCATCCCAAGAACTTTTTCTTCCAGCAGGCTTTTGATACGAATTAGTCTCATGCTGGCTGTTTATTTGCTACTATGCTACTATTTTTTTTAGATCAGGTTGCAAATATTTGAAGGCCCAAGAGCTACCCTTGGCTTTTGAATAGAGTGCTGGGAGCTGGCAGGATATAAAAGAAATTGGTTGCATTTAATTTAAATTTAAAGTAGTACAATTAAATTAATTAAATATGGTTATACAGACAGTAGGATTGCTTACACCTCATGTAGTTATTAATATTCCCTCTTCCGTCACATTAAAAATTGAACTTCAGCAGCAACTTTGGGAGCAGTTTAGAGACTGCATCCAAGGATTTGATGCTTTCAGGAGCCTCTGAGACCTCAAATTGGGTACTTTTGTTTTAATTTTCTTAACCGCTCTGTGTGTATTTGCATACGTACATTTAATGTGTCTTTCTATTTAATTGATTGTCAAAGCAGAATATCATATTCCCCAGCAATTCCCCCTTCTCCAGAAGTATGCTATAGGTTTGTTATACAAGATTTTGTTTGCCATTTATTTAAAATATAGGGAGAATGTTTTTCATATGCTGCCAGGAAATTCTGGGAAAAAACTCAACAAGCGAAGAGCATGCCAGGTGAGAAGGCTGCTTTAGAAGGCTTGATTCCCCTGCATGTAGGCATTACGTATTTTACTAGTAGGGTTCATTTCCTTCTTTTTATATGCAATAACACAAAGTACAAAGATATCCCACTCAAGCAGCTTCCTCCTTCAAAAACTGAGCGCTCCTTTTTAATGTGGGCTTATTCTTAGCACCTGAATGCATGATAAGGAGTGAAATTAACATTTTTAAGTATGTCATTGAATTGCACTAAATATAAGGGGAAAAATAAAACATGCTCCCTCCTTTCTCAGAAGATAATAAGCGAAGTATCAAAGAAGAAGCACTTAAAGTTCAGATGTACATGATATTTCAAAAGATTAATTATACAGTTTTGCATTTTTTTCAAATGAAATTGATCTTTTTGTTTTCAGGCAGATGGAGGAAGAAAATATATCATTTTTGCACACTTTGTCTCCTCAACAGTTATTTCAGAACGTTGCATTTGATGAGAAGTCTTTTGTTTTTAAGGGGGGGGGAATAAAGAACTACAGAATATATGTTTGTGTGTGTGTGCGTGCGCGCACATGTGCTGGTGTGTTTACTAATATGATACCCCCGCATGCATGCATCTATTCTCACAAGTCCAGATGAAAACAAGGAATTTTTTTATTAGGACGAGAGCAGATTATTTGAATAATTCCTGCCAGCAACAAACTTGTCATTCTGGGCAACCTTAAGGGCTGGGATGGGATAGACTGCAAAAACTGGGACCGAGTCTTTGGGAGACATAGGGTGGGGAACAGTAAATAATGGTGACCTACTGCTTCTGAGCAAATGTGCTGAATACAACATGTGTATCACTAATACAATATTTAGACTTGCAAACAAGTACAAAGCAACTTGGATACATCCCAGGTCCAAATATGTCAGTGTGACCTTAAAGACATTACCATCACCTGGACAATGAGAGGTGCTGAGTGCTGGATAGATCAGAGGCTGGTCTAGTTGGTCCACAACCCGCACATCATCCCTTTGCACTATAAGCAATCAAGAACTGTCTGAATGTTATTCAAAAGTGGCAGACTGCAAGGCTCAGGCCAAGTCCCACATTTTCAGGTTGTAATTAATGAAAAACTCTCTGACAATTTACCACTTGTAGGAACATGTTCTGAAAAGTGGACTCAGTTTAGAGATGTCATCACAGACTGTACTCAGACTGAAAAGCTGGGCACACCAAGACTGATTTGGTGAAAGCCATGATATCATTTCAGTAGCCCTCCAGGTCAAGACGGCTCGACACACAAAAGAGGGGGGGACAGCCTGGTGATGGAGGAGGAGAACCAGCACAGGATCTAAACAGCTCACCATTTTAGAAGAAAGAATGAGCCGCAGATCCTCCGGCAGCTGTTCTGAATGTTGGAGCAGCAAAGGGACGATTCGAGACACCATTAGATGCCGCGCATGCGCAGATACGCTACCGCGCCTGCGCAGAACGATGAGCCGTCAAACAGCTGACGAGCGGCAAGCTGGTGCACAGCTGATGGGCAGTAGCTGCCAATTAGGCTTAATAGTCAAGGGCATCCCAGAGAAGCCTCAGGGGTGGATGAGGCTTCTCTAATTGCTGCAGAGTGCTGGTTGGGAGATGAGAGGGCGAGGTTGTAGGTTGTTAGGCAGGGTGGGGTAGTAATCAGTGAAGGGTGGGGTAGTCATTATAAGAGTGTATTTAAACAGCGCTGGAAGGCAGTTACTCCCAGCGCAAACTTTGTAAAGCATAGTACCTGATTGCTAAAGTCTGTGTGAACGTCATCGCTTTACCTCAAGTAAACTGGAGTTTGTTGGACGAAGGTGTTCCTATGTCTTCCTTTTCCTGAAGGGTCCGGTAGGAAAGCTGACAGAAAGTTTGCGCTCTACTTTAAATCCTTTTATAGGTTCCCCTTGTTTTCCTTTTTTGTGTTTCACATTCCATTGTGTTTTCTGTGCCTAACCTGGTTTTTGTGTCCACCTTTGTGGTTTGTTGACCTGAAGGTGGGTGGCATAGGTTGCTTTTTGAAATATGGTGGAAGGCGTACAGGATATTGCTCCCGATGAGGCTGACCATGGTGATGTCCAAGAGGAGGAGGTAAGAACAGACCCTCTGGTTGCTGAACAACCATCAGTACGCCCTAAGGTGGTGGAGCCCAGCCCAGTAGACCCTCTAACTGATGTCCCAGGGTCCCAAGGAATGGCAGCGGGTGGGAATGCCCTTGCCGGAGAATGGTGGCGAAGTCCTATAGTGACCGGGATGCCAGAGGGATATGGAATTCGACCAGGGGAGGATGGCCGGATAACCTCCCAGTGGCAGGAATGATGCATAACAGATGAAGATGAGGAGGACTGGCGCTATGCCACGGCTCCTGGGCAAACTACCATGGACCTCTTGCATGAGCAATTTGGAGAAGGAGGGTACAAGGATGTGTCCTCCTGGCAGCGGTGGGTCCCAGGGCCAGAAACAACATCATGGTCACAATCGGTTCCTCCTCCACTCAATCAGACACAGGACAGTTTCGATTAGCAAGTCTAAAGTTGAAGCTTGATTCCAACCGCGGAGGGGATTTATACCAGGGAAGGGTTGGGACTCAAGGTGCCAATCGACCCATAGATAGGTCAAGGGGAGGAGGTCCCGGGAAGCCTTCAGCAGTTCCATCTCGGGGAGTCAGGTTAGGTCCCAGAGGCCCACTCTCGAGGAGGTCGGAGACTATTGTGCCTGGAGGAGGGGTTTTGGTAGGTCCTTCACCCGCACCTGGATGGGGTTCCGGACCATGGTCACAGGGCTCTGTCTGGGGTCCTCCACCCCTTAATGTGACATTTGATGGGAATCCAGATAGGCTGGCCCTTTTCCTAAGTCAAGCCATAGGTCACATGGATAGATACGGCCACCTTTATCCCTCTCAGTGGGCAGTCACAGCAGACCTACAGGGGAAAGCTATGGAATGGGTGGCCGACCTACATAGTGATCATGCTAGGGAGCTAGCTAATGTTGGAGTGTTCCTGGGGGCTCTCCAAACTCGTTTTGAAGACGTTTCTAGAATCCAGAGGGCAAAAGGGGACGTGTTAGGTATAAAGCAATGGGGCCAACCGGCTGCAGAGTATGGCAGGGATTTCTGATGAGTAGCCAGCAAATTATGGACCTGGCCTGAGCACCTATTGGTACACCAGTTCTGGGCAGGACTGGATAGAGATCTGCGACAGGCATGTGTATACCGGGGGATCCCAGATAAATTACAGGAATGGTTCAGGGTAGTCACAGACTTGGACACGGGGTTGCAGGAGTTTCATCCAAGAAGTGATAGCCAGCTGGGACCACGCAGGAATCTGGAACGACTCCGGCCTCTGGGTCCAGTGTCTACTCCACCTGGCAGATTACCTCGTCCAACTTTTTGCTGTTTTTGGTGCAACCTACTGGGGCATCGAGCTGCAGAATGTCTCGAGCCACTTCCTAAGGGAAGGGTAGAAATGCCGGAAAAAGTACACCGAGGAAAATCCCTAAAGAACAAGGGCAGCACAACAACATATTGAGAGTTCAATGCCGCAAGGGGAGAGGTTGAATGCCGATGAAGGGACCAGCAGAGTGGGACCCCAACTATTCATATACAATGAGGATATAAAGACATCAGAAGATCCCATGGTAAGAGAACCCATTCATCTGTTCCCCCTCCCTATCACAATCACTAGTACATATTCAGGGCATCGAAAACAGTGCAACACCCTCCTTGATACTGGGTGTACTAGATGTCTCATTAGTGAACATGTAGTACAGCAAACAGGCATTAGAGTGAGGCCCTTACACACACCAGTACGATTTGAGCAAGTAGATGGGTCCTTACTGGGGGGGGGGGGTGTGCCTGCCACCTACATCACTAAGCCGGTGTGATTAGAGTTAAGGGAACATTGGGAGATAATATGGTTTGTATTAGTTCCGTCCATGATGGAAAATGTGATTTTAGGTTTAGCCTGGTTGGATAAATGGGGCCCAACCATCTGGTGGGAAGGAGGATATCGCAGAATGCATATTGGTGTGGGTCCTCAACCACCTCCTCATGAGCAAGTGAAAAGAGGAGAGGAAATTATAACTGACAAGTAACCAGGGAGGAGGGGGAGGTTGTTTTTCCATCAGAATATACCGACCTTGCAGATGTGTTTAATGAACAGGAATGTGATGTGCTACCACCACACCGTTCAACTGATTGTGCCATCGATATAATAGCAGGGGCAACTCTCTCGAAGCCTCGTATGTATGCTATGACTCCTAATGAGATGGCAGAGTTGAAGAGGTATATTGACAAAAATCTAGCGAGAGGTTTTATCCAACCTGCCCGGTTGCAGCTCGCAGCTCCTGTTTTGTTTAAGGAGAAAAAAGATGGGGAGTTACGTTTGTGTGTGGACTTTTGGTGTCTAAATGGAGTCTGTGTGGAAAAATTATATCCCCTTCCACTCATGAAAGACCTTTTGGCCCATTTAGCAAAAGGAAAAATCTTTACTAAATTGGATTTACAGGAGGTGTATTACCGGGTACGTATAAAGGAAGGGGAAGAGTGGAAGACAGCGTTCAACAGTCCATTGGGAAGCTATCAATATAGAGTAATGCCGTTTAGTTTACAGGGGGCTTCTGTTGTGTTTATGCAGCTTATAAATGAAGTGCTGCATGAACATTTGTATCGAGGAGTTCTTGTTTACCTTGATGACATTGTCATATATTCAATGTGCAATTAGTCTGACAAGTGCTACGCAAACTCCTCGAGGCACAATTATATGTTAAGCTATCAAAGTGTGCATTTCATCAAAGTAAATTGGACTACCTAGGATACAGAATATCAGGAGGAGGGGTAGAGATGGATCCAACAAAAGTGCAGGCTGTCCTAGACTGGCAACCACCATGGACACATCATTAATTGCAAAGTTTCCTCGGCTTTGCAAATTTTTACAGACAGTTTATTCCATCTTTTGCTAAAGTGGCATTGCCATTAACAGAGTTACTGCATACAAAAGCCACAGGTAACAACCCCCGTCCAAACCAACCATTACCCTGGTCACTCAAGTGCCAACAAGCATTTGAGGCTTTAAAAGTCTTGTTTTCAAGAGAACTAGTCTTACGACATCCCAGTCCAGATGAACCTTTTGTAGTACAAACTGACGCGAGTGATGTGGCGTAGGGGCAATTCTTTTACAAAAGAATGAACAAGGAAGATTGCAACCTTGTGCGTTCACCTCTCGTAAATTAACCAACACTGAGCGAGGGTGGGTGATTTGGGAGAAGGAGGCGTACGTGGTAAGGTGGGCATTAGCCACATGGCGTCAATTTTTAGAAGGAGCAAAAGAAATTTTTGAGGTGTGGACTGACCACAAAAATTTGGAAGCACTACAAATGTCCAGATGACTCGCTCCAAAACACGTGAGATGGGCGCTATATTTCCAACGTTTCAAATTCCGACTAAAGTACATTTCTGGAGGGAGGAGCTTTCTTGCGGATGCACTTTCTAGAAAACCCCAGTACCATAGTAAGCGGGAGGAGGTGGTTCAAGCCTTCATACCTCCAACAATACAGTCGAGGGATAAAATTCTGGTGGTACGATCTGTGGAAGATATGATACAAACTCTGCAAGGCGCCCTTACAGTTGATCCATGGTTAACGAGCCATCCCCATACTCTTACTATGAGAGACAGGTTATCATGGAAGGGTGAGAAATTATATGTCCCACAATCCCTACGGGTGGAGATTCTCAGGTGAGGCCACGATGTAAAATCAGCTGGTCATTTTGGGTTTTTAAAAACTCTGCACCTGCTCAAATGACAGTTTTGGTGGCCAGGTATGAAAACGGATTAGAGAAATACGTTCGGGAAAGTTCCATGTGTGCAACTACAAAACCACGAGTGGGAAAACCGTCGGGCCTACTACAACAAGTGTCCGATCCTAACCATCCTTGGGAAGAGATTGGCATGGACTTTATACTCGATCTACCAGCCAGCCACGGGAACACAGTAATATGGACAGTGATAGACCTGTTTTCAAAACAGGCACATTTTATCCCCTGCAAAGGGTTACCATCAGCGAGGCGTTTAGCAAAACTATTTGTAACACATGTCTATCGCCTACATGGAGTACCTTGTCACATCATATCAGATCGAGGAGTGCAATTCACCGCCAGGTTCTGGAGAAATTTCATCATGTCTATTGGTTGGTCTCAGGGACTGAGTTCCGCATTCCACCCCAGCATAAAAGGAGCAGCTGAACGTGCCAACGCAATGGTCGAACAATATCTTAGATGTTATATCAATTATCAGCAGACAAATTGGGCTGATCTTCTACCATTCACTGAAGTGGCGTATAATAACACCCTCCACAGCAGCACAGGGTTTACTCCGTTTTGGGTGATACATGGAATAGAATTTGTCCCTATTCCCGAATTACCTCAGGGAGGTACTGGGTCACAACAACCAAATGATTGGATACTCCAGATTAAAAGTGTATGGAAGTCAGTTAAGAAGGCACTACAGAAAGCGGAGCAATCATCAAAAAGACAAGCTGACAAGAAGAGAAGTTCACAAAAACCCTTTCAAGTCGGTGAAGAAGTGTACCTCTCCACTAAATACTTAAAGTTATGCAGGCCATGTAAGAAGCTAGAGCCAAAGTATATCGGGCCTTTTAAAATAGAACGGGTTATTAATCCAGTGACGGTGAGATTAAAATTACCCTGCAGCCTTGGTAAAGTGTACCCAGTCTTCCACAGTGATTTACTAAATCTGGTAATGAAATCTTCATTTAGGTCATGTAATGACCTCCCCTGGTCATGTTGGGGGAGGTCATTACAAAATCGAGAAATTACTAGATTCATGGTATCGACGGGGTCGGTTACAATACCTAGTACTGTGGAAGGGATACCCAATGTCGGAGGCATCATGGATGAGGGAGGCAGACATTGATGCCCCTCAACTAGTACGCAGATACCACCGTAAATATTCCCAAACGCCAGTGGGAGGGGAGATGTACCCACAACCCCAATACCAACCTAACTATATGTTTTGCCTACTTCCAGGAGGACACCTGTTAAGAGGGCTGCCTGTCAAGCCCTCCCAGGCTCAACACACAAAAGAGGGGGGGACAGCCTGGTGACGGAGGAGGAGAACCAGCACAGGATCTAAACAGCTCACCGTTTTAGAAGAAAGAGTGAGCCACAGATCCTCCGGCAGCTGTTCTGAATGCTGGAACAGCAAAGGGACGATTCCAGACACCATTAGATGCCGCGCATACGCAGATATGCTGCTGCGCCTGTGCAGAAGAAGGACGAACTGCCAAACAGCTGACGAGTGGCAAGCTGGTGCACAGCTGATGGGCGGTAGCCGGCAATTAGGCTTAATCGTCAAGGGCGTCCCAGAGAAGCCTCAGAGGTGGATGAGGTTTCTCTGATTGCTGCAGAGTGCTGGTTGGGAGACGAGAGGGTGGGGTTATAGGTTGTTAGGCAGAGGTGTAACGGGTGTTTCACTTAGGATTAATTAGTGAAGGGTGAGGTATTAATTGGTGAAGGGTGGGGTAGTAATTGTAAGAGTGTATTTAAACAGAGCTGGGAGGTAGTTGCTCCCAGCGCAAACTTTGTAAAGCATAGAACCTGATTGCTAAGGTCTATGTGAACATCATAGCTTTACCTCAAGTAAACTGGAGTTTGTTGGATGAAGGTGTTCCTGTGTCTTCCTTTTCCTGCAAGGGTCTGGTAGGAAAGCTGACACAAGGCCTATGCAGACTGGCAGAATGATCCATCATCTGTCTCAAAGAAAGACAAGTTTAAACACCTGGATCTAAAGTAGAGGCAGAACTGCAAGAAATTGTAGGATGAGTAGTGGCAGAGAAAGGCTGAACAGGTGAAACTCTATACTGACATGCATGCCACCAAAGGGCTTTTCAGCCCATAAAGGCAGCTTATGGTTCTTCTAAATTAGAATGCTCTTCCCTGCTGTCATCTGATGGATCAAGTACCAGGAAAATACTTGATCCATCAGATGACAGCATGATCTTAACAGACTTGAACATTGGGCACTATTTAACAAAATGAAATTCAATGGTGAAAAAAGTAAGGTTCTACATTTAGGCAAGAAAAACCAAATGCACGGGTATAGTATAGGTGGTACCTTACTCAATAGTAGCAACTGTGAGAGGGATCTCGGGCTCCTAGTGGACAATTACTTAAATATGAGCCAGCAGTGTGCTGCAGCTCCCAAAAAAGCCAACACAGTACTAGGCTGTATTAATAGAGGGATAGAATCAAGATCACATGAATTGTTAATACCACTTTACAGTGCCTTGGTAAGGCCACACTTGGAACACTGCATCCAGTTTTGGTCACCATGTAAAAAAGATGTTGAGACTCTAGAAAATGTACAGAGAAGAGCAACAAAGATGATTAGGGGACTGGAGGCTAAAACATACAAGGAGCAGTTGCTGGAATTGGGTATGTCTAACTTCCTGACAGTTAGAACAATTAATCAGTGCAACAATGCTCCAACACTGGAAGTCTTTAAGAAGAGATTGGACAGCCATTTGTCTGAAATGGTATAGGATTTCCTGCCTGAGCAGGGGGTTGGACTAGTTCAGGGGTGTCAAATGGCTGGCCCAAGGGCCGAACACATCACAAGGAAACCGCGCCCACCCCATTGCCGGCAATGGAGAAAAAGGTCCGACACGTTGCGCAACGTCACGTGACATTGCAAGTTTGGCATGTCTGGACTAGATAATCCCCAAGGTCCCTTCTAATTTTATTATTATTATTATTATTATTGTTGTTGTTGTTGTTGCTATTGATCATCGCACAGTCAGCCAGATGTTCAGACTGGATTTGGCATTTTTGTCTACCTATTGAGTCCTTACCAAGGACCTGGGATAGGCAGATGTGGATGTTTGATGGTATTACAGATATCGTTGCAGGATGGAAGCAGTTTTGCAATTGACTATTGGCAAATCTGTCAATGCCAATGGTGTTCAAGTGGGCTTCCAGTGGTGTTGCGATGTCGATGGCGGCTATTTTTCTAGCCGTCCTTCTGAGACAGCGTTAAAACTGCAGAAGACAGCAGATATCAGCTGTCCCGTGGTTCAAAACCTCCTTCCTGGGCTAAAGGAAGGAGGGGAGTTCTACCCTGAATAGTGGTAGAGCCTCTGAAATCCCCAAAGAAGGTTTTTTTTGGGGGTAAAAAGAGCGCTCCCACGGAGTTCAGGGAATCTCCGCTTCTCAGCTGTCTTTGTTCCTTGTCGTTCGGGCCAAAGCAAGGCGCCGCTCCCACCTCCGCGATTATAGAGAACTGGTGAGTTAACTTAAAAAAAGCGGACAGAGCTGATCGGGGAATTTTTACTTTTTGAATTTATTTGGACTTTAATTTTAAAGAGTTATTTTCACTTTCTTTCTTTTTTTGGTTGAGAAGGAAAGTAAAATGGTGATCTGAGGCTTTTTTCTTTGAGTGCTTGAAAGGAAACGGAACGGATTTTGTTATTTTGTTACTTTTTTCTTTTTTTCATTTTTTTTATTATTGCTTTTTATTATTATGGTTTTTTGAAAGAGACTTGTGTTTAGTTATTCTCCCTCTCTTTTGTTTATCTTTTTATTTTTGCTTGGGACTTTTTCTGCACCATTTTTTTTTTTTAGAAGGAGGAAAGAAATTTTTTTTTCTTTTCCTTTGTTTAAAATGGCTTCAAAGCATCAAGCTTCCACAGTACCTAAGGTGGCCTCTTCTCCAGCGATATTACCAGCCCAACAACCATCTTCTCCTCCTGTACAACCACTTACGGTAAAAGACTTGCAAGATGTTATGGGAAATGTTATATCTCAAATTAGAGGAGAAGTGAAAGAGATTTTAGTGGAGAATAATAATATTTTGAGGCAAGATATAGTTCTGGCCCTAAAGGGACTCGCTTCTGTTGTTGAAAAGTTGGATTCCTGTGTTGAAGAAGTAGTAGATAAAGTGGATATATTGGAGGAAAAGTTTGAAGGAATGGAAAAAAAGTTGGAAATTTCACAAGATGAAATTGTTATGTCTCAATATAGAGAGATGGAATATGCTTTAAGAATCAGGGGCCTGAGGGAAAATATGCAAGAAAACTTGAGAGAGATGGTGGCAAATGACTTTGCTGTGATTTTGGACAGAGAAAAGGAGGAAATACTTGGAGAAATTGAAAAAATATTTAGAGTTAACTCTTGGGTGGCAAAACAGAGAAATCTGCCAAGAGATGTGGTAATTTATTTTGGGAAAAGATCTTTGCGCAATGAAATTATACAAGCTTTTTATAACAAGAGATTTCAGATTGCTGCACAAGATGTAATAATTTTAAAGGAGATCCCATCCAAAATTTTAAGAAGAAGAAAAGAGTTTGCTTTTTTAGCAGATGAACTTAAAAAGAGGCAGATGCCATTTAGATGGGATATCCCGACTGGAATTGTGGTGAGACACGCAGGGACACGTTATAGACTTAATACTGTTTTTAAAGCAAGAGAGTTTTATACTTCGGTCCTGGGAGCGCGCTCATCACCACCTATAATGTTGAAAGTTTTGGAAGAAAAGGAGGTAGAACAGCAGTCTGAAGAAGCAGTATTGATGAAAGCTGGGAAAATACAGGCTGAGTGGCACCAACAAGCTGAGATGAAGGAGCAGAGAATGACTCGAGCAGCACATAAGCGTAAGGAAAAGGAACAACAGAAGAAGGAGGTTAAACAAGTTTTACAAGAATTTGTTTCTGAGCCTGTGGGAGGAGCAAGACCTAAGAGATCATCGGTGCAATCCTCGATGGCAGATCTCCAAGCAGTCTTCTCTAGGCTAATGGATGGAGGAGGTGGCAAAGCTCCTGACCTGGAATGTTAACGGCCTTAATTCTCCACAGAAAAGGAAGAAAATATTTCATTATTTGAAGCAACATAATAATGATATTATTTGTTTGCAGGAAACCCATATTATTTCTAAAGATCAAAAACATTTAGTTAATGCCTGATTGGGATCTCATTTTGTATCCTTTGCTCCTGGGGAAAAAGGGGGTGTAGTTATTTATGTTAAGCAAAATTTATCAGCTTCTTTAATAGATTCCGATCCTCAGGGGAGATATGTAATGATTGAAGTGGGAATGTATGGTAAAAAAAATACTTATAGTGGGTTTGTATGCTCCAAATCAACAACAAGAACAATTTTACAGACTTTTACATCAAAAACTGATTTCATTGGATTATAGATCTGTTATATTGATGGGAGATTGGAATGGAGTTTTGGATACCTATAGAGATAAAAAAGGATCTTCTACTTCTTTTAAACAGGCTAAATTGCCTAAGGCCTTTTTTGATTTGAAAGAGGACTGGGAGTTGCGGGACTATTGGTCAGAACATAATACGGAAGAGAGAGATTTTACTTTTTTTCTGATAGACATCAATCTTTTTCAAGAATTGATTTTTTTTATTACAACGGATTTATATTTTAGGGTAAAGAATGTAAAGATTTTTCCAAGGACATTGACAGATCATAGTCCTGTCTGGATGGAGTTAACCATGGAAAAGGAGGAGAGAAGATCCTGGAGGCTGAATGAGAATTTATTTAGACAAGAAACAAATGTTCAGAAACTTAAAGACTATTTAAAGGAATATTTTATTTTAAATATGCATAAGGGAACTTCAATGTCAATGAAGTTGGATAGTATTTCTTATAAACAATTACTTAATTTGGATGGGAAGAATTGGCAATTAAAACATATAGATGAATTAGCACAAGAAAATATTATTTACTCGTGGTTTCAGTATAGACAATTAATGGAAAGGTGGAAGATAGATTATAAAGTGGGTTTGATTAGAGAGGATGAAAATTTGTGGAAACAAATTAAAGATCAAAGTCGATCTCATATAAAAAGAATTTATGATGTATTAGTGGAGTTGGATTCAGAAACAGAATTAGTTAAAGACTGTATGGTTAAATGGGCTCAACATTTTGATGAGCCGGTTTTATTAGAAACATGGGAGATAATTTGGGTGAGGAATGTTAAATTCACGCAAGCTCAAAATTTACGGGAAAATTTTTATAAAATGTTTTATAGATGGCACCTTGATCCACAAAAGATGTCTCGTATGTACTCAAATTTGCAACCTAAATGTTGGAGATGTGGTTGTTTGGACGCAACGTTTTATCCTATTTGGTGGTCATGTAAAAGTATGAAAGCTTTTTGGATAAAGATATGGTGGAATATTCAAAAAAATTTTAAGAGAAGGATAAAATTTACTCAACAATTGTTTTTGTTAGGTATTATTGTTGATTGTAATGATAAAGAAATTATTTTAATGTTAAATTTAATTACAGCGGCAAGGTTGTTGATAGGACAATATTGGAAGCAGGAATTTTTGCCTACCTTGGAGGAATGGTTTTTTAAAGTTTCTTATTTATCTGAAATGGCAAAAATTTCTGCTTATCTGAAAGATCAATCGCAAGAGAAATACCTTTTGGTGTGGAAAAGATGGATAAACTTTATACAGTATAAGTATGATATTAAAAGATATTATTTAGCTTTTGAATAATTTATGGTTTAAAGTTTAAGACAACAAGTATTTTTTTATTGTATATATATATATATATATATTGGACTTTTTTATTATATATATATATTGGATTTTTTTTAATGTAATTTTTGTTTTAGGTTTACTTAAGTTTAAATACTTTGTATTTTTAGTTCTTGTTAACCCTGTATTCAGCTCTGGGAAGAGGGGGGGGAGGGATTTTGGGAGGGCTGGAGGTAATGGGAGGGATATTATTGTAAAATTGTAAAACTTTTAATAATAAAAAAAGTGGTGCTCCAGTTGTTGTTGTTGTTATTCACTGGAAAAGCTCTGGGTTGAACATTTTTTCAACAAACTCAGTAGGCCATCCAGAGTTGATCCTAATGATGATAGTGATGATAAACACCCCAGACCTAACTGTTGATAAGAATAACAAAAATGTCTGGATAGTGGATGTGGCAGTACCTGGAGATAGCAGAATAGAACAGAAGGAACTGGAAAAGATAACAAAATACAAAGATCTACAAATAGAAATAGAAAGACTATGGCAGAAGAAAGCAAAGGTAGTACCAATAACAATAGACAACTTGGGTGAAATCCCAAAGCAATTGGAGGACTATCTGAACACCATCAGGATTCACGAATTCAATACTTTTTAATTCAGTCAATCAAAAAAGGCAGCTTTATTTGGAACAACTTAAATCCGGTAACAATATCTGTAATACCATCAAACATCTACATCTGCCTATCCTAAGTCCTTGAGAAGGGCTTGATGGGCAGGCAAAAATGCCAAATCCAGTCTAAACATCTGGCTGACTGTGCAATGAACTATAATATTAATATACCAAAAGTATTGCCACATAGACAATTTCTTAGGTAAGTTACCTTAAATGTTCTTTTCTTGTAAACCAGTGGTTCTCAACCTGTGGGTCGGGACCCCATTTGGGGTCGAACGACCATTTCACGGGGGTCGCCAAACAATGCAGTCCGCCATTTTTTCCCCCCTTTTCCTTAGTTGTGCTACTCCCTTTTATTCTATTGGCTTTTGAAAGCCAATAAAATAAACTCTCTTGAATAGAGTCTAATTCTATTGGCTTTCAAAAGCCAATAGGAATTGTCCAGGCTGTCTCTGCCCTACTGAGCCCGCCAAAAGTCCTATTCTGCAAACGGTGCTGCACCAGTTGAGTAGTCCTCGACTTACAACCGGTTGAGTAGTCCTCGACTTACGACCGGTTGGGAGTCGCGGCATTACAAAGGTTGAGAACCACTGTTGTAAACACTACTTCACTTGTTCGATTCATTGCTTTGAAGGTTCATAACTATTGTAATTTCTCTAAAACAGAGGCATCTTTGTCTATGAGGCAACTCTCTCTTTCTCCCTCTCTGTCTCCCTCTGTCCCCCTCACTCCTTCCTTCTACCTCTATCTCTACATTTACATCTACTCTACCCATCCCTATCCCTATCCTTATCCCTATCCCTTTCCCTATCCCTAGGAATACTGTTAGCTTATTCATTAAGTAGAATCTTTTAATGCCATTAGGCTATTTTCAATAGCAAGCTGACTCCTATCAACTCTCCTCCCTCTTTCCAAGTTGCCTACTCATGGGATAGGGGCAACTTACCCTCACCAGGTTCCTGATCTTTCTGACCTCATGTTTCTTTACCACACCATGCTGTAGTTTTACACTTCCTCTTGCCTTCCAGCTAGAAGAATAGCTGTCACCCAAGCCACAGTTCCTTCCTTCCTTCCTTCCTTCCTTCCTTCCTTCCTTCCTTCCTTCCTTCCTTCCTTCCTTCCTTCCTTCCTTCCTTCCTTCCTTCCTTCCTTCCTTAGCAGCCATACTTTTTCTACCACAAGATCCACTGGAAAATTAAATTGTCCAAAAGGCAAGCTATCAATGAGTTCTCTTCATTATTTAACCATCTCCTCCTCTTTCTATGCTCTAGTCTACCAACTCCTATTTGTTTCAGCTTTATCCTCTGATCAGTCACCTTTCACTCACTTTCAAACATAGAGTCCAACTTACATACAGTTGATTCTTTTTTCTACCTTCTTTCATACCCTTTCTGTCACCATTTCCCATTCCAGTATACTTTTGAGTTCTCTTCTGTATCAGACTTCTCTTTGATTGTTTCCAGCTTCATCTTCTGTCTTCTTCCATTTTGTTTCTACTGCTTTACAATTCCCTCCAAACTCTCATTGGGAAGATAAACCATCCTTTTTTTCCCCTGGAAGTCAGCTAATCATGTTGAACAAATGTCTGCTGAGAAATGTAGGTTGGGCTTCTTGCAACCTTGCACCTCATATCTTGTTGACCAAACCTGCATATGGTCCATCCATGCTCTATATGAAAGTTTAGCAACTTAATGTTTGGAGAGCAGGTTCCAAAGCTTATGAGCTAAAGTGTAAGGATCTGTGTTATACAGGAGGGCTGGTTTTTCCTTTTGTCCTTGTTTTGTAGAGAAACGGTGAGATTTTTCCTTTCAAAAATATATGTTAGGCCTATTTTAGGACTTCTACAGCAGTTTTTGTATACTCTACTGAAAATGAAGTGAAGTTACCAATTTTTTGTGACCCAGCCTGCAAGGAGGTTTAGTCCAGTTTAAAGATAACAACCCATAAAAAAGAGAAAAGCAGAAACTGTAAATCTTCTCATCCATTTGATGGAAGCAGGCGGATGCTTGGCAGTAGATTTAAAATGTCATGAAAACATTAAAAACTTAGTTTGTTATGGCAGCACTTTCAGTATCTAGAATGGGGGAAATGGGGATAAGTGCTTGTAGAATTTATGCCTCATATTCCAGCTGAATATGGCTGGCTAGGGCACTATGCAGCCATTTGCTTCTCTATTTCAGATATAATATGTCTTAGGTCAGCCTTTATTCATCTTTATCCATTATCAGTTAGCATATGGAGAATAAACTGAGCAGGTATATAGGATCACCTGGCTGCCTTTTTCACAACTACAATAACATGTATTGTATTTTACTCCGACTAGTAATAATAATAGTAATGGTCACCTAGATCTAAATATTCATATAGTATATAGCCAGACCCAATCCAATATATTTCACTATTTGAGACAAAAAAAAAAGAATGAAATGATGCCACCTTCTCCTTCCACATTATAAAGCCACTGGACTGGAAATTGAAGATTTCTTCAGCCATTATGTTTGGAAAGGGCATCTATTATTCTTCAATGTAGCATACTAGTTTAGTTGATCCATGGAAACATATACTGTAAAACAGTTCTCTCCTGCACCTTGTTGCCATCTCTTAGAGTCTTCATTTCACCAAATGGTAGGACTGATCCCGTGAATAGCATGGATAAATGTATAGCCTTTTTTATTTACTTATTTATAAAGTATTAAGTCTCTAGTATAACTCAGGCTGACAAAGATGGAAAACTGTCCTTGCATGTTAAATTATCCTTGTAACAAATCTGGACCCAACTGCCAGATTCCCAGGTTAAGATACAGATAGCCTTGTAGACATTCCTCTTCTACTAAAACAGGGGTGTCAAACTGCCGGCCTGTGGGCCAGATGCGTCACATGGAAGCCACGCCCACCCCATTGCTGGTAATGCCAAAACTGTCCCGATACGTTGCGTGATGTCATGTGACATCGCGAGTTTGACATGTCTGCACTAAAACATCTAATCTTTCAAAGACACCTAAAACAGTAGATCTTCAATCTCTTGCAATGAATACAGCATCCTCCATTTCCCTCCATTTTACAGCTGTGGAACAACAGTGTCAGAGGGGAAGGGGGATGGGGAGGAGGCAGCTGTTATGTCCCGAGCCTTGCAAACGGCTCGGGGCGGTTGCAGGCGGTCCCGGGCAGGTGCAAAGCTGCCCGGGACCAGACAGGCTGTCGCCAGCGCCGTGCGCATGCGCGGGTGCTGGCGCGGGAAAAGTATCGCATTGACCCGGGAAATGTCTATATAAGAAGCTGGGAGGTTTTGGGAGCTGCTGAAGCCATCTACTTGTGAACTGAACACAGAATAAAGAAAACTGAGAACTACAACTGCTTCTCGTGTCTGCTTTTCGCCAAGGACTCAACACTGGCGACGAGGATGGGATTGCCTTACATCACCTGGAAAGGAAGAAATGTAAGCTTACCCAAGTGAGTCCTGAGCGGCGGAACGGCGTTGACTCGGCAGCTACTCGCCAATCCAGTGCGCATTCGGGGGTAGGCTGGCTGATAGACCCATCTCCTGAAGATGGCAAAGGTTGGAAGGCTTTCGGAGTTCGACGTCTCACATCCAGAGCGGTGGGAGTCCTACGTAGCCAGGGTGGAGAACTACTTCAAGGCAAACCAAGTGAGGGAAGAGAGCTTGAAGGCTGCCACCCTGCTTTGTGTTTGCGGTCAAGACGCCTTCGAAATCGCAGAAAACCTTGCAGCACCTGTTCCAGTAGAGTCTGTTAGCTACGCTGATCTAAAGAAGCTAATGAAGGAGCATTTCCAGCCTAAGATGTCCGTCATCGCATGGCGCCACACGTTCGAGCAGAGGGATCAACGATCCGGAGAGTCGGCCAAAGAATACATCGCCGCATTGAGGAAGGCCGCCAAGCACTGCGAGTTCAAGGACCTCGAAGAACAACTGAGGGACCGATTTGTGTGCGGTTTAAGGCATCGAGATCTACAACAGAGGCTTTTCGCCAAAGAAGAACTGTCCTTCCAAGATGCCTTAAGAGAAGTCACCGCAGAAGAAGCAGCAGGCGGCGCCGTCAAGAACATGCGGCCGATCAGAAACAGTCCAGAAGTTGCATCCGTGCACCAGGAAGACGCCCAAGGAAACTCCGAGGAGGATCCGGACGAGGAAGTTGACCGTCTCCACCCCACGAAGGAAGGAAAGCAGAAGGGAAGCTCTTCAGCTCCACTCAAGTGCATCGGCTGTGGAGGTCACCACAGGAGAACCGACTGCAAGTTCCGCTCCGCTACCTGCCGGGCATGCGGCAAACAAGGACACATTGCAGCTGTGTGTCTGGGCCGACGAAAGGTACAACCTCAGGAAGAACTGCGCCTGAAAGGTACCGGGGTTCCCAGCCAGAATAGGGTAGGTTTTTGCGCTTCGCGAAGAAGCATCTTCAGGACAGGCACACACAAGCCCATCAAGAAAAAGCTGTCACTCAAGGTGAAGCTACAAGGGGTTCCATTAACTATGGAACTAGACACAGGGTCTGCCCTTTCAATCATCTCCTTGCATACATTTAGGAAGATTTGTTCCGGTAGTGGAACTCAGGCCAAGTTAAGGCCTTCTGACATTGTGTTAACAGATTTTCAAAATTCAAGAGTGTGTGTTAAGGGGGAGGCCACCCTTAACGTGCAATACAAGAATTTTGAAGGTCCACTAGACTTATTAGTAGTAGGGGGTGAACGAACGAGTCTCATAGGACTCGATTGGTTTGAGGCCCTGGGGATACACGTAACAGGACTCAACAGCTTACAAACACTCGACCTACAGGAAGTCTGCAAAGAATTTGCAGATGTTTTCAGCCCCCAGCTGGGCACATTCAAAGGACCCCCTGTGTCCTTAAAGCTAGACCCCACTGTCACTCCCATTAGAATGAAAGCAAGAAGGGTCCCTTTTGCTTTAAAGAGTAAAATTGACACTGAGTTAGACAAATTGATCCAACAGGGAATTCTAGAACCTATTGATTCCAGTCCTTGGGAGACCCCCCTTGTCACGCCTCTAAAGGCAAATGGGGACATTCGCATTTCTGCTGATTACAAATGCACTCTTAATAAGGCATTGCAGCAACATGCCTATCCTGTTCCTGTGGTCAGTCATATTCTGGCCTCCCTCAAGGGGGGGCGCGTTTTTGCAAAGCTTGACCTAGCTCAAGCGTATCAACAGCTGCCTGTTGATGATGATGCTGCTATAGCTCAGACTATTGTGACCCACAGGGGAGCCTTTAAGGTAAAAAGGCTACAGTTTGGAGTGAATGTCGCTCCTGGGATTTTCCAAAGCGTAATGGAAAACACACTACGGGGCATACCGGGGGTTTGCCCCTACTTTGATGATGTCTTAATTGCAGGAGACTCCACACACATTCTAGCTGAAAGGCTAAGGGCTGTTCTGTTAAGATTCAGGAAAACAGGCCTCAAGCTCAAAAAAGACAAATGCAAGATTGGGGTGCCTTCTACTGAATTTCTGGGGTTCAAAATTGATGCTGCTGGGATTCACCCTGCTGAATCCAAACTAACTGCTATTTTAGAAGCACCTAGGCCAAAGTCTAAGGCCGAACTTCAGGCCTTCCTGGGCCTCCTGAATTTCTACAATTCCTTCCTTCCACATAAAGCCAGTGTGGCTGAGCCTCTTCACAGGCTTCTAGACAAGCAAGCAGTGTGGCACTGGTCACGAACACATGAGGCTTGTTTTAACAAAGTCAAGGCCTTGCTCACTTCTAACAGTGTACTTGCACATTTCAACGAGTCCCTTCCTGTGTGCATCGCTTGTGATACGTCCCCTTACGGGGTAGGAGCTGTCCTGAGTCACCTCAGGTCTGATGGAACTCAGGTTCCTGTTGCATATTACTCCAGAACATTGTCTTCTGCTGAGCGCAACTACGCTCAGATAGACAGGGAGGCTCTGGCTGTTGTTGCTGGAATTAAAAAATTCCATGATTTTCTATATGGCAGGCATTTCACGGTCTTCACTGACCATAAGCCTCTGCTGGGACTGTTTACCACACGTAAGCAGACTCCCCAGATCATCTCCCCCAGAATGCTTAGGTGGTCTATTTTTTTGTCTGCATATGATTTTTCTTTACTCCACAAGCCTGGGAAAGAATTGGGCCATGCTGATGGCCTCAGTAGATTGCCTCTGCCAGTAGTAGAAGCTGACCCTGCGCCAGCTGTCAACATTCTATCAATCCAAGCCTTGCCCGAGCTCCCTCTTAGTGCCAGGGATGTTGCCGCTGAAACAGGTACAGATCACACACTTTCACGTGTCCGTTCCTGGGTTTTGTCTGGTTGGCCTGAGCACTGCCCTAGTCCTGAGTTTCAGAGTTTCTGGTCCAAAAGGAACGAGCTGTCCCTTTCTCAGGGTTGTCTGCTTTGGGGAAACAGAGTTGTCATTCCCACCTCAATGAGGACTAGGGTCTTAGAATCCCTCCACGAGGGTCATCCTGGCATTGTTCGTATGAAGGCTCTTGCGCACAGCCACTTGTGGTGGCCTAGTTTAGATAAGGATATTGAGGCTAAGGTGCATGCATGCCACCTGTGCCAACGATCTCGCCCAGAGATGCCCCAAGCTCCCGTGCATAGATGGGGGAAACACAGTCCCCATGGTCTAGGGTGCACATTGACTACGCTGGGCCCTTTCAAGGCCAGTTCTTCTTGGTCCTTGTTGACAGCCATTCAAAATGGCTTGAGGTTGTACCTGTCTCATCCACCACTACTGCAAAGACTATTCAGGTACTGAGGGGGATTTTTGCTGCACATGGGCTCCCAGATGTCATTGTGTCTGACAACGGCCCTCAATTCACTTCCTCCGAATTCCAAGCTTTCTTACAGGCTAACATGATTCGTCATGCCACGTCTGCACCCTTCCACCCGTCCACCAACAGTATGGCTGAACGTATGGTGCGCATCACAAAGGACGCCTTGAAAAGGCTCACCTACGGGGACTGGCATCACAGGTTGGCTGACTTTCTCCTTTCTTATCGCACCACACCGTCCACTTCTACAGGGAGAAGCCCAGCTGAACTTCGTTGGGGGCGTCAACTTACTACTAAACTTGACCGGTTGCATCCGGACAGACTGCCTTCATCTACCTCACATCCTAGGGCACCTAGACAACTACTTGTGGGTGCCCCGGTTTGGGCTCGCAATTACGGGCCTGGTCATACATGGGTCCCCGCTTCTATTTCCAGGGTCACAGGTCCTCTCTCCTACGAGGTAGCCCTGGACAACGGTCGTGTCCTGCGTCGGCACATCGACCAACTCCGCCCTAGGCGGGACTTTTCAGATGAGACTCCTGGGTCTTTTCCAGGGGGGGAGGGGGACCCTTTGGAGCAAAGGGAAGGGCACGAGTTGCTGCCCATCTCCACTGATGGAGCCACTGATGGCCCATTTCAAGCTTCCGCAAGTGCTCCAAAAAGGAATTCATGGAGCTTACCCATACAACAGGCACTCATGCCTACTCCAGCCAGGGAGTCACCCCGGGGGCATACTCACTGTCCACACACATCACACAGCACTCCAGTCACAGAGGATACCCGGGAGCATCCCAACAAATCATTCCCCGCAAGAGAGCTGGCACACAATCCCCAGAGTTGGCCTGACCTTACCCCTAATCCTACAGGGGGTCAAACTTACAGGGAGGTGGTCGAGGAACCAAGTCCCGACCGCAACACCTCTAGCCCAAATCAGGGAGTAACTGAGTTTTGGGAAGGTACAGAGACCCACACGAGCCCGGACACAGAACGGGGCTTAGGGATTGGACAGCCTCCTGACAGGTCTTGGACGGACCTAGGAGGTTCTATAGAGACGCCCAGCAGTGGCTATCACTTCAAGGGGCCCGAGGGCCTACAGCTAGGCAGGTCAACCAGGTCACAAAGTGACAGAAGCCCTGGCCTGACGAGCCCGGTGGGCGAGCAAGCAGGCCAGGCATCGGGGCAAAGTCCTTGGAAGGCACCAAGGCATGATAAGGGGAACAGGCTCTTGTCACCCCTCAGTCAGGGAACACCTGTCAGAAACCCAGAGCTGAGAAGGTCACAGAGAGCAAGGAAGTCTCCTAAATACTTAGAGGATTACATAACATTGCTGGCTAAACAAAAGCCAGGTAACTATAGGAGCACTGAGAAGCAGAACACTGCATAAAATAATGATTATATGTTGGTAGTAGTTTTAGCCCGGGGGAAAGGGGTGTTATGTCCCGAGCCTTGCAAACGGCTCGGGGCGGTTGCAGGCGGTCCCGGGCAGATGCAAAGCTGCCCGGGACCAGACAGGCTGTCGCCAGCGCTGTGCGCATGCGCGGGTGCTGGCGCAGGAAAAGTATCGCATTGACCCGGGAAATGTCTATATAAGAAGCTGGGAGGTTTTGGGAGCTGCTGAAGCCATCTACTTGTGAACTGAACACAGAATAAAAGAAAACTGAGAACTACAACTGCTTCTCGTGTCTGCTTTTCGCCAAGGACTCAACAGCAGCCATGACAGCTTGACCAAAGCCATGTCCCTTTTAACTGTTCATCACACATTTTCCCCTTTTCCTGGCCACAGATGCCCCTGCCATGAAATATGAAGTTATTTTCCAGTTGTACTTGTATAGTAAATCGCTGAAATATGTATTAATGTAGATTTAAGTAATTCCCACCAAATCATCCAGTCTGCCAGGTGTAAAAAGAATCTGATTAGAAGATGACAACAGACAGCACAAACTGGTGAAAGTAAAAAGTGGAACTCAGCAAGGGTACCATCTAATCCATTAACAACTTGCTGTACTTTAAAAAAAAATTCTGGTATTAAACTGGAACACACATAAAGAAAATATTATTACATAATTAATCTCTAGCAAGAAGAACCTCATTTTGCCTAGCAGCAAGCAGTGAATAAAGAAATACTGTTTTAATTAACACCACTGTATAGTCTCATTTAACACTTAGTAGGAAAAGACACGCACAAGACCAAATAAGATGGTATTCCTTTCAATGTTTTCCCATAATAATATACTAATTAAACATTGAATCTTGCTATTAACAAAAGGGAGGCATTGATGAACACCATAAACAATCCCTCTAATTCCAAATACACTTAGTGCTGTCCTTTAAGTCATGGTTTCAAATTTTTTCATAACTTCAGTCTTATCAGTCAATCATTCTAACAGGTCACGTCCCAATAGGAGAGTAACATAAGCCCACTCTTCCAAAAAGAATCGTGTTTATATTTATTGGTATTATTCTGTAAAAATTATAATTCACGATGAGTTTTGGACATTTTAACTTTGAGTGTTATATTATGCTTTAGCTAGACTGCTAGCTACCTTAAATGTTGTATACTCTTATGTATTTGTACGTGAAAACCACTCTTTAACAGACATTAATAATTTCATTCAAATTAGTTTTGTGGTCTAATTAAAAGTGTTATTTCAGACATAAAATTTTGTATGGTTTGGAACCTTGGTTCCTGAAGTTAAAAACCCTTCATTCTATACTTACTATGTCTCTCCTTTGGTATTCCTGCTCCAAATAAACCATTAGCCAGATATTCAGTGATAGTCACAATGGCAAAGGCAATGTCAGTCACAGCCCACCTCTGTTTTAGAAAACTGTTCTTGGAAAATTGTTTGCAACATCTATTTTGCCAGTGATTACAAAAATTACCAATAAGCAAAAAAAGGCTTTATTTAAATATTAAATAATGTTACAATATAGTTACAATACAACAAGTAACAGAAGTATACTAAACATATATAAAAATATACAAAGTACAAAATATAATAATGACAATGTTCTCACTATATACTTTCATTTCTTAAGAGAGAATCATAATTTTATTTTCTTCTTTTTGACAAGCTGTTCAAAGTTCCACATTTCCTTAAAAGTGAATTTTGATGTAGTTCAATTTCCCTTTTTCCTAACCTGAAAAATCATGTTCATGTATTACATTCATTTTCTTTTTTAATGTATCTTCTTTTCTCCTCACATTTCACACTGATTGTTTTCTCAAGATGATTGTTTCCATATTCAAAAATCAGAAATCTTTACCATTTTATTTCAAGCCTATGATCTAGCAGCAAATTTTCCTATTAGATTACTCAGTGCTCTGAGTAATAGATTTTTATTCCATTTATTGTTTGTTTGTTTAAAATGTTAACCTATCTACCTACCTACCTACCTACCTATGTATCTATATCTATCTATCTATCTATCTATCTATCTATCTATCTATCTATCTACTATCATCTATCAAATTTATATGGCTGCCCATCTCACAAAGAGTGCTTCTGGGTGGCATACATTATTAAAAGTATAAAACAGTAATCATTTTTTTAAAAAGTAAAAACCACATTGTTCAGAAAAAAAGTGAACCAGTCACAATGACTGAACCATCCCTGGAACTCCAGGCCTAATGACAAAACCTTAAGGGACTTTCTGACTATTAGCAGGATGGAGATAACCTAACTTCAGAGGGGAAAATATTCCATAAAGAGGGCACTATGGAAGAGAGGACTCATCTTCTGGGACTTGCCAAGTTCCTAGCAGATGAAACCTACAGCATGCCTTCTCTACCAGACCTGATGGGATGGACAGATATAATTGGGGAGAGGTGCCTTCTCAGATAACCTGACTTCATTCCATGAAGGACTTAAAAAAGTTAAAACTGGACCTGGAAGCAAACTGGCAACCAATGCAGCTCTCAAGCAGAGGTGTAATATTTGCTGCTCTAGAAGCGCACATATGTAACTGTCTATGCCAGTGGTTCTCAACCTGTGGGTCGGGACCACATTTGGGGTTGAACGACCATTTCACAGGGGTCGCCAAACAACGCAGTCCACCATTTTTTCCCCCTTTTCCTTAGCTGTGCTACTCCCTTGAATAGAGTCTAATTATATCGGCTTTCAAAAGCCAATAGGAATTGTCCAGGTTGTCTCTACCCTGCTGAGCCCACCAAAAGTTCCATTCTGCAAACGGTGCTGCACCAGTTGAGTAGTCCTCGACTTACGACCGGTTGAGTAGTCCTTGACTTACGACCGGTTGGGGGTCGCGGCATTAAAAAGGTTGAGAACCACTGGTCTATGCTGTTGCATTTTGCATTAGCTGAATCTTCCAGATGCAGTAATACTGTGTATTACATTAGTCTAATCAGGAGATGACTAAGACATGAATGATTGTGAGCAGGACTCCCCGATCTAGGAATGGGTGCAACTGACACCCAGCTCAAAGCTATTCAAAAGCTTTGAACAGGAGTTGTAAATCCAGGGCCCCCCAGATTTCCCACCAGGATAGCACAACCCTAACCAGCACCAAAGATGGTATAGTCATAGAACTGGCAGGTCCCAAACTTCAAAGCCGGGAGATCTATCAGGGCTCACCTGAAACCTGTTAATCCCCGTCCAGATCCTCACAGCTACAGGCACCAGGATACAATGTTCACAGTTTTGCTTAATTTGCAAAATTAATTGGGTATCATCAGTGTACTAATGATACTTTACCCCATGGTGCTGTATAAGCTCACCCAGCAGCTTCATTTAGATGTTAAATAGGAGAGGAGTAAGTATCAAATCCTGCAGCACCAGTCAGTAGTAGGGGCTGAGGATGAGGCCTCTCTTCCCTAGGCATCATTGATAGGAATCAATCCTGGAGAAAAAAGGTAAATAAGCTAATGCTATGTTACTCACCCTCAATCCACTGATCCAGAAGGATACCATGGTTGATAGTACTGAAAACCATCAAGAAGTCAAGTAGAGCAAGCCTGGTTATACAATCTCCATCCTGCCTTTACCGGAGGTAATATAACAGTGCAACCAATGTTGTTTCTTTCTCCTACATGGGTTTGAATCTTGACTGAAAACTATTCAGATAATCCACCTCTTCCAAGGTTACATGAAGCTCCTACACAAACATTGTCTCAACTTTCTTGGAGGTTAGATACTGTCTCAACCATCTTGGAGGGTGAAAATTGTCCAGAAAAGTGAGGTATAGCAATGGTTTCTTGCAGAGGGGTAAGTGGTAATAGAACAATCCTCTCACTCAGAGAAGAACTTACCACAGATATGACATCTCATATGACATCCCTTTCAGTCTGCTTTAACAAACCAGTTAAGGATAAGACCACCATACTGTTTGTTTATGAAGTTGCAATAACTTGTTGGCATAATTTCATATGATTAACTGCACACCTAAGCACTATCATTTTAGTAATAATATTAAATCAAGTCTCTCCCATCCCCTTTTGCTGTTTATTCTTCTTTTTAATTATATTCATATTAACCACTTTGAAGTTAATTAGACTTTGGGGATATGTAAAAGAGAAGGCTTTATTGATTCTCTCCTAATGCCTTATCTTTCAAATCTTCATTTCCTGCGTGCAAAATCTACTGTTTGAGCAAGGCTTAGCAACATGTTGTGATGCGTATAATAATATGTTTAGCATGGCAGAGAGCTTTATCCTATTACTACAAAGGGCAGATGATTTTTAGACTATAAAAGCTGTCATTTAATATAGTGATATAGTTTTCAAATTAGTTTCTGATTGCTCCACTTTAAGGTGGCCTTTAACACGTTTTTATAGTTGTAAACTGCTAAGAATCCTTGAATTCTGGCAGTAGATAAATGTGAGAAATAAGAAATAAACAATATAAGACATTTATTGGTTATTACAATAAAAACTGTGTACTGGTATGTATATATTCCATCATTCCTTCCATAAAGAAATGATGCTCAAGATGGCTAGCATCCTACAGCACTCTGTTGAATGAAAAGATGGAACAAATGTTTATACAATTTTCAGTTGATGAAAAATTGAATGAGACAGCTAGTTCCTTAGAAGACAAAAATGAAATTAAAACCCAACTTGATAGACTAGAAAAATGGGCTGAAAATGAAACAAAAGGAAAATTTACTGAAAGCAATAGAAAATTATTCACTTAGGAAACAAAAAAATTAAATCAATTTTAGGCTGAGTCCAAGCCTAAATCACAGGAAGTATTCATTCAGTTTTGTTGTGCTTTTATCTACAGCATATATTGAATGTTCTTCCTCCCTCCCTCCCTCCCTCCCTCTCTCTCTCTCTCTCTCTCTCTCGTGCAGCGGTTCTCAACCTGTGGGTCGAGACCCCATTTGGGGTTGAACGACCATTTCACGGGGGTCGCCAAACAACGCAGTCCGCCATTTTCCCCCCCTTTTCCTTAGCTGTGCTACTCCCTTTTATTCTATTGGCTTTTGAAAGCCAGTAGAATAGACTCTCTTGAATAGAATCTAATTCTATTGGCTTTCAAAAGCCAATAGGAATTGTCCAGGCTGTCTCTGCCCTGCTGAGCCTGCCAAAAGTCCCATTCTGCAAACGGTGCTGCAAGTTGTCTGCAGTGAAGGTGAGCTGTCTGGAAGTTTCCACCCTTCCCTACTGAGCAACTACTAAAAATGTAAGTAAAAGAGGGCCAGGGGTGGGAGGTGGGAGGCCGGCGGGTGCAGGGAGGGTTGCTGGCGCGCGTGGGGCCTGGTGGGTGCCTTACTTCCCTTGGGCTGGGCCAGCTGGTGGCCCAGCTGGTGGTCAGCCTGCGCCGTCTCTGCCACTTGCCAGCTACACCTTGGCCGGCGCAGGGGGCGGCACCACGCATGCGCGGCACTCCCGGGCAGGGAAATTCCTTGACTTACGACTGGTTGGATAGTCCTCGACTTACAACTAGTTGGGTAGTCCTCAACTTACGACCGGTTGGGGGTCGCAGCATTAAAAAGGTTGAGAACCACTGCTCTAGTGTGTGTGTGTGTTTGTGTGCCTTTGAGTCAGAGCTGACCCTGCAGCTTGCCATTGTTTCTTTCCTAAGACTGAGAGAGAGTGTGGTCCAAGGCCATCCAGCTGGCTGTATGCCTAAGGCAGGACTAGAATTCACAGTCTCCCAGTTTCTAGCTGGTGCACTAAATTGGCTCTTTACAGTAAACTACTACACCAAACAGGCAATATATTAAAACAATATAAATTAAAATATAATTAGAAACAAAATTTGAATCCCACAAAACATAACTAAATTCCCAAAATGCCTAAGAAAAAAAAGAAGGAAAAAAAATCTATTTAAAATGTGATTTTAAAAATATACAATATATTTGCTGATTGGAAATCAGAAGAGGAAAGTTCCTCGATAAGAAGTTTCAAGCTTTCATCCTACCACCAGTTGGATCTTAATGCCCAAGTGAATAATGGATAATTCTGGCCTTGAGTTGAGTGAACTATTAAATCATGGTATATACCAGCATCAGGCAAAGACTAGGGGGAGGAGGAGGAGGAGGATGTAGCTGAACATGGAAGAGAAATAAAAAGGGGCATAAAAATGTATAACGATGAGGCATAAGGAGAGAGAGAGAGAGAGAGAGAGAGAGAGAGAGAGAGAGAGAGGGCCCTGTTTAAGTGTTCCAGTCATGTAATGTTCAAAGGCATCCGTGTTTTCAACAGCAACAACAGCTGTAAGTCATTTTTAATTCTTGTCACTTATTTGTTTTCAAATGCTAAAAAAGACACTTGCTTTAGTTTCAGTGGCAGTTTGTTCCATAATACGGGCAGCAACTTGATAAAAGCCTGAATCAGACAAAGAAAAATTAGAGTGACTGTTGTATTAAACACACCAATGTGGGACTCTCAAAAGTTGACCCATTGGGAGACTAAAATGAAGGATATGTGGCCGTGGAAAAACTGGCCACAGACAGTTACCGAAGTCTGACCAAATTCAACAGGTATGATTCCCTTATAGTATAGACAATCTGTGGGAAGTTAGCCCCAGAAAAGGAAATATTAAGAGGGCAGAAAAATATACCATAAATGCCGGCGTATAAGACGACTTCCGCAAGCGCTGAAATCGGTGCCAAAGACGGGGGTCGTCTTATACGCCAAGTCATCTTATACGCCGGAAATACTGGTAGTTTCCGGCGTATAAGACGACGTTCTAGGAATGCGGCCCGGCTATAAAGACGGGGGTCGTCTTATACGCTGGGTTGCCTAATACGCCGGCATATACGGTATTTCCTTAAAAAAAATTTTAAAAAGCAGAAACCAACCCTGCCCCCAACCAAGTCTCTGCCCCAAGCAGGAGCCAGCCTGTACAAATGCAAATGTAAAACCATCAGGAAAGCTGGAGCCAGGAAACTCAAGAAGACACAAAGACCTAAAATCTGCATACCCCACCTGAAATGAGACATAATAGGACTAACCCATTACCATCAAGTATACCAGAGAGGCACACCTAAACTCAGGTCAGAATACGTGACACAGGAAATAGCCTCAAAGTTCATGCCACAGGAACAGGAAACTATTCCAAACAAAAGGCTAGAAAGGGTATAAAAACCTACTGCCCATGTGCTCAGGTCCTTCTTTCCTCTGGTCTTTCCTGCAAGAACCATCTTTCTGCCTCTTCAATAAACTGTAACCAACTTCCCAAAGCAGTCGCCATGTTGCTTATTTATTCCCGGCTTGGATGAACCAGGATGAAGACTTTACTTCTAACAAACCGTATCACACAGCAAGGCAAGCTGAAACACTTACAATATGGTTTTTGAAGAAAAAAATGGTTATAATAAAAAATAATTAAAACAGAAATTAGTATTAATGTCTATAAAAATATCCAGGTAGCAATTAGTGCCTAGAAGGAAGAGGAGGGGAAAAAATAGATGGAGGTTACCAGAAAACTCTTTTTATAATTTTTTGAAATCTTTTTTGTTTCATTTTCTTTTTAATTTTTTTCCTCAAATCCTTTAAATACAAATATGTTTCTTTTGCTTTTGTGGCTTAGAAGAGTTTAAACAAACCTCCAAAATTTCAGTAGATCTTTGGATTACATCATTTTCAACAAGAAATAATATTTTAGGAATAATCTTTTTCTACCTATGTTGTTGTAATAATATTAATGCTCTATTTAAATATATAGTTCCCTTTCAGTAAGAAGCAATTATAAGTATTAATTTAACTTTGAGACTTAATATCTCCAGATGCTTTTATTCTATCTCTAGAATATCAGAGTTGACTTCTGGACAAAGAAAATAGATTTACAATCAAAATACTTATTGTTCAGCATCACAAACACAAAGATATATCTCAAACCATCCACTGATCTATAGAATTTATAGAGCAACTATGGATGAGTAAATCAAGGTTTCAGTTCATTTATATATCTTTAAAAATGCATCTTTCTCCTCTGTTTTAAATGTTTTTGTATTTTTTTGTGGGGGGATTTTTTGTATTTTATTTTTTTAAATAAAGTTGATTCATTGATGACTTGAAGTATGGTGAAAACTGTACAGGGATAAGTATGCCCAAGCATTAGTTAGTTTAAGGAAGCTAGAGATAGTATGTTGACAGGCAACAATAAGGTACTACAATAGGCAAAAAGGATTAGAGGAATTAGAAGTGGGTAACCCAAAAGAGTAAGAAGCCAGTTAAGATCAAATCATAAAACCAGGAGATAGTGAGACACTGAACAAACTGAAGGTAGAATTTTAAGATCAAGGGTTTTATACAGTTCTGACTGACTTTTAAGATCAGCCAATTATTTTAACATAAGCTGGTTTTGCAGCCTACATGGTATAGCTGAACCACAGACCTCAATCAGGTTGGTTTGCAATCAAATGAGGGAACTAGATTAATAACTCATGAGATACAAATATATTCTCTTAGGCACTAATTGCACTTACCGACTTGAAAACCCATGAGCAAGACCTTAAGGAATATTCTTAATCATTAGTCCTGTCGCTGAATACATTAATTATAGCATTAAAAAAGAGAGAGGGAGCCCACTAGTTTCTATTGCTAGTACCCTGAAGTGTCAACATTTTGGGATTTATTTTTGAACTTCAAAATTTAAGTTGTGATGTGGTATTTCCCTAAGCAGCTAGCAGCTGGCATTTTGCCTAATTCCTTCCCACCTCCGTCTTTCATGTGGGAAGGAGATTATGATTTTGTTACTGTTTGTACTCTGCACCTGAAGGGTGACATTTTGAGAGGGAAACATATGGCTTCTGTATGCTCCACTCTGGCTGCCTTCCAAACCACATGTAAGGGACATGTCTGTAGCATCTCTTCAGAGACTATATTCTTGGGGATATAGAATTAATTTATACAAACAATGGTCTATTTATTGAAATGTCCAGTGTTTCTGTGGTATTTCACCAAAACTAAATAAATACAATTCTCTTCTGTACTTAAGGAGTTATGCCCATCAAGAAAACCATGTTGAGGAATTCTTTACCAATATGTTAGCTAAGTGGATATGACAAATTCAGTTGGAGACAGAATGAGCTACTTGAAGCTGTTGTTTATCTGACTCCCATGTTGTAGAAATAAAGTTGCAGCAACTCTCTAGAATTTCAGGAGAGTTTTCTTTTAAGTCTTTTGCCTTATATCCTTTGATCTGATTGATTTTGATTGATTGATTGATTGATTATGTGTCATCAGATCAGTGTAGACTCACAGTGATCACATAGATTTTCACTTCTGTTTATCTCAGTGGTTCTCAACCTGTGGGTCGGGACCCCATTTGGGGTTGAACGACCATTTCACGGGGGTCGCCAAACAACGCAGTCCGCCATTTTTCCCCCTTTTCCTTAGCTGTGCTACTTCCTTTTATTCTATTGGCTTTTGAAAGCCAATAGAATAGACTCTCTTGAATAGAGTCTAATTCTATTGGCTTTCAAAAGCCAATAGGAATTGTCCAGGCTGTCTCTGCCCTGCCGAGCCCGCCAAAAGTCCCATTCTGCAAACGGTGCTGCACCAGTTGAGTAGTCCTCGACTTACAACCAGTTGAGTAGTCCTCGAGTTGGGGGTCGCGGCATTAAAAAGGTTGAGAACCACTGGTTTATCTGTTGTTTTACAGACGTCCCTTCATTTATCTTACATTCTATGTCTGGAAAAAAAAACTCAATTCAGAGGAAATAGAAACTGGGGACAAAAGTGAAAAGATGTTCAATACACTCAGGGACATAACTCACCAAAGTACCCTCAAACCAGAAACTGAAACTAACGACAGCTCACCTCACTTCAAACATTGCACTTCAAAAAATTGCACAGTATTTTAATCTGTTGGATTTCAGTCAGACATTCAATGAAAAAAAATGTATTGTGTAATCTCATCCATGGAATTGGCAAGTACACACAGATCCATCCTATCATTGTAAAGGTTGGCAGTATCCACGTACTTTATTTAATCTTTTTGAGGGCTAAGAGCCACAAAATGCAAGGAGGCACATTTGACATATGGATTGATCAGGGAATTCAGAAGAAATATTAGGATTTTTTTAAAGATATGTTAGAGTGCAGTACTGCAAGCCACTTTAGCTGACTGTGTTCAGCAGGTCAGCGGTTCAAATCTCACCGGCTCAAGGTTGACTCAGCCTTCCATCCTTCCGAGGTAGGTAAAATGAGGACCCAGATTGTTGGGGGCAATGTAAATATATATATACATTGCTTACTGGTGTACACCGCTTAGAGAGTGCTTGCACTTAAAGCGGTATATAAGTCTCATAAATAAATAAATACTTTATTTAATTATACATTTCTGTTTCCATCTTGCATCAATTTTCATAAGTTATGGTCAGCAGCAGTTCAAAAGGCCAAAGAAGTCTTGGACTACGCAGAGTCCTACACTAATAATGATAGGGAGATAACCAAATGTATTGAACTGAACATTCTCAGAATGTCTTTTCATATCAAAGACCTGAAATCATGATGCTAGAGAATAAGAAGGGAATGGACAATAGAGAAGTATCTGGAAATTTTATTTATTTATTTATTTATTTATTTATTAAAGTTATACACTGCCTATCTCTCCAATAGATTGGATTAAAACACCCAAACCTCATTCACTTCTTTCTTCAGACTATGACTAGACTGATTTATTTATTGATTCAGACTATTTATTCATTGATACTAAATTGATTATGACATTTATATAATAATGACCTGGCAGTTTTCATATTTGAAATTGATGGAATCCATGGACATACCTAGGATCGAGCAACTATTGGATACCTTTAATCATTTTTTAATATGTTTTCTTTTTGTAATAGTGCTTATGCCTCGTGCATGTATGCATTGCATGAATGTTCATTACTATTTTGCTACTCATGGTTAGAAGACAGGGGAAGGGAAGGGAAGGGAAGGGAAGGGAAGGGAAAGAAGTGTCAGGCACAAAAGATCAGGATCACATGTGAATTTCCAATTAAACAATTCATTGCTCATATTAAGGTTAGACCTACTAAAAATTAGATAAGGGCCAACAGAATTCATGGTGGGTTAGATTTAGTACATTTGTGGCTTAGTACATTGTAGGCTAATCCCTCTTTTGACCTTGCTCCCAGACACTGCCACTTCCTCTCCTACAGGAAGGGAAGGGATTTCCCTATAAAGAAACTCCTTGTTTCCAAACTGTCCTGGATATCAGGATATGTTTGTTTCTCACTTGCAATTGCCATTGCAAGTTATAACTATTGTCTTAGTAACATAGTAGTCTTTAGCCATTAGCCAGATAGATATAGACAGACAGACAGACAGACAGACAGACACAGAGAGAGAGGGGGGGAGAGGGAGAGGGAGAGAGAGAGAGAGAGACTTCTTTAGCATAAGCATGATCCTTTGTGATTTCATACTTCTGCTGAATAGATCCATTCATTGCTATTAGAGGTATAGGGGTGGGGATTATTATTTTCAAAATTTCATACAAAACAAACATCCATTGAATTCTTATTTATTTGGACTATTCATTTCCTGAATGTTGATGGCATATACCCTCAGGAACAGGACAAATCTAGACTATGCTATTACTCCGCAGAGACTCCACTCCAAAGTCATTAAACAGTAATAGTCCTCTGCCAAGACAGACCAACATTGTCTCATAGAATTGTCCTGTGTTAGACAGAACAGACATTTACAGAAGATGCCTTTTCTTCCTGTATATGGATTTTAAAAGTTCAGGAAATATTTCAGTCAGTTTTATTTTCATTACTTATAATCAAGGCAAGGCTTAGCCTTTGTTATGCCTTGAAGAGTACATGCAATTATTTTCTAGTAGTAACCATGTTGATGACTTCATTGCAATTGACAGAGTTAGATTTTTTTTCTCTTTTAACTCACTATAACATGAATTTGAGAATCAGTTTGCTGCAGTGGTTAAGGCATCTGGCTAGAAACCAGGAGACCATAATTTCTGGTCCTGCTTTACATATAAAACCAGCTGGGGGACCTTGGCCCAGGAAGGAGACAATGACAAACCATTTCTAAAAACTCTTGCCAAGAAAACTGCAGGGACTCATCCAGGCAGTCTCTGAGAATCGGATACAACTGAACAGAAGAAAGAGAAAACACAAGTATGGAGAAAATCTGAGTACCTTCTTGTAGCAAGCATTAGAAATGTTTGTAGCCTAAGGCACCATCCTATGGTTTTAATCACAGCCTAGTTGCTTTTTTGAGATTGTGCTTGGTCTAGAGCAGGGGTGTCAAACTGCCGGCTCACGGGCCAGATGCATCACACCAAAACCATGCCCACCCTATTGCTGGCAATGGGAAAAAAAGTCGTGATACATCGCAACACGTCACGTGACGTCACGAGTTTGACACCCTTGGTCTAGAGTAGAAGATGATAGAGTAGAAATATGGCAGTCTCAGTTCTAGCTTACTGTAGGCTTAAAAGCCAGTTGAGTGATCTTGAATCAGTCAGTCACTCCAAGTCTTAGGGATAAGGCCACTGCAAACCTCTTCCAAAAATGTTATCCAGGAAACTTAAAGGGTACATTTCTAAGTCACTTAAATGTCATAAAATTTAAGTGACTTAAGTCACTTAAGTGACTTATCTCTTAGGAAACCATCTAAATGTCAAGATTTTCAGCAAATCAGGAGCATTTATTTTCTTGAAAAACTGTTACAAGTTACATATGACTCTCACACCAAAAACATATACATAGTTGGAACAAGGCATAGCAATATGCATTAATATAGTAATGAACAATGTTGCAGATTTTAAGCTGTTGCCTATGTATGTACCATTACTTTTTTTTCAAAGTATACCGTTCCATAGTAATTCCTATGTTTTGCAAGAGCAATGTATTGCATTGCTTTCTATCTTAGTTTTAATGTTTGAAAAATAAGTGTAAATTTTAATCTCAAAAATTAAAATTATACAAAAAATTGTTTTGAAGGAAACAGATGAGTTTTTCCAAATAGTTATCATAAAGAGATAATATATATATGATAGATAGATGATAGATAGATAGATAAATAGGTAGTCAGACAGACAGACAGACAGACAGACAGAGTAGCTAATTACCATATGAAATTTAATATAATATTGGGTCTTTTAAATGAAAATGTAAACTTCTCTTACTTTTTGGTTGCAGTTCCACTTTGAAAAGTATGCCCCAAATGCTCCAGAAATTCTCAAAGTTTTACCTGCTAACAAATTTACATCTCTCTCTCTCTCTCTTTGTTTTAACATTATATTTAGGAAACAGGTTTTGTGTTTTAAATTAGTATAGTTATTTTTGTTGCTGGGAGGAAAAAAAGCTTATTTTTGCTCTTACTTTGTTGTGTTGAATCTTTCTGCCTTGTTGATTCTGAGAACTCTGTGATTATTGGCTTAAATCTAATTTGCTATACTCTGGTTTTTGATAGCTCCATTTTTTTTGGCCTCATATACGGTCATTTGTGTTTTGGTGTCTTGATCTTTATTTGGATATGATATTCATGTGCCATGAATATGGCAGAACTATATAATATAATAAGAACTATAATAAGAACTATACAAGAATGAGCTTAACATCCCAGATAACCACAATGAGATGGTCACTGACCTCGAACCAGACATCCTAGAATGTGAAGTGAAATGGGCCTTAGAAAATCTGAGCAACAACAAAGCTAGTGGAGGTGACAGTATTCCAGCTGAGCTATTCAAAATCTTAAAAGACGATGCAGTAAAAGTGCTACACTCAATTTGCCAGCAAATTTGGAAAACTCAACAGTGGCCACAGGATTGGAAAAGGTCAGTTTACATTCCAATTCCAAAGAAAGGCAATGCCAAAGAATGTTCAAACTATCGCACCATTGCACTCATTTCACATGCTAGTAAAGTTATGCTTAAAATCCTACAAGCTAGACTCCAGCAGTATGTGGATCGAGAACTACCAGAAGTACAGGCAGGATTTCGAAGAGGCAGAGGAACTAGAGATCAAATTGCCAACATACGCTGGATCATGGAGAAAGCTAGGGAGTTCCAGAAAAACATCTACTTCTGCTTCATTGACTATGCAAAAGCCTTTGATTGTGTGGATCACAACAAATTGTGGCAAGTTCTTAAAGAGATGGGAGTACCAGACCATCTCATTTGTCTCTTGAGAAACCTATATGCGGGTCAAGAAGCAACAGTGAGAACCGAACACGGAACCACTGATTGGTTCAAAATTGGAAAAGGAGTCCGGCAAGGCTGTATACTGTCGCCCTGCCTATTTAACTTATATGCAGAGCACATCATGAGAAAGGCAGGGCTAGATGAATCAAAAGTTGGAATTAAGATTGCCGGGAGAAATATCAACAACCTAAGATATGCAGATGATACCACTCTAATGGCAGAAAGTGAAGAGGAACTAAAGAGCCTCTTGATGCGGGTGAAGAAGGAGAGTGCAAAAGTAGGCTTGAAACTCAACATTAAGAAAACCAAAATCATGGCATCCGGCCCTCTCAATTCCTGGCAAATAGATGGGGAAGAAATGGAGGTAGTGACAGATTTTATTTTTCTGGGCTCAAAGATCACCTCAGATGGGGACTGCAGCCAAGAAATTAAAAGACGCTTGCTCCTGGGGAGGAAAGCTATGGCAAATCTAGACAGCATACTAAAAAGCAGAGACATCACCCTGCCAACAAAAGTGCGTATAGTCCAGGCCATGGTTTTCCCAGTTGCAATGTATGGCTGTGAAAGTTGGACCATAAGAAAGGCTGAGCGCAAAAGAATTGAGGCCTTTGAACTATGGTGCTGGAGAAGACTCCTGCGAGTCCCTTGGACTGCAAGGCGTTCAAACCGGTCAGTCCTAGAAGAGATCAACCCCGACTGCTCTTTAGAAGGCCAGATCCTGAAGTTGAAACTCAAGTACTTTGGCCACCTAATGAGAAGGAAGGATTCACTGGAGAAGAGCCTAATGCTGGGAAAGATTGAGGGCAATAGAAGAAGGGGACGACAGAGAATGAGATGGCTGGATGGAGTCACTGAAGCAGTAGGTGTGAATTTAAATGGACTCCAGAAGATGGTAGAGGACAGGAAGACCTGGAGGAACATTGTCCATGGGGTCGCGACGGGTCGGACACGACTTCGCAATTAACAACAACAACATTCATGTGCCTATTAAAAGCGGCAAAGTCTGTCCAAGTTTCAACTGTACTATTAGTACAAAACAGCCCTATTGGGGAAATATGTCCAAGTGTTTTGCAATCAATAGAAAACCTGGCTCTAAAAAAGGACTTTCACCACAAAAGATTATATTGTTTGTCACCAGCTCTCATTTTTAAGCTTACCTAGGAAATTTCTTCTCTGTTCCAAGCAAGACAAGCAAAGTCTATATCTTTCCCAACCTATTGCCAATGTCTTTTAATAATCCATAGAAATGAAAATAATAAAATAATAATAATAAAGTAATTTAAAAAGTCAGTCTTTCCTATATTTTTAAAGAAGTCCTTAACTCTGTAAGTCCATATCTTGCCAAGAATATTCTTAAGCTATGATAAAAAAAAATCTGTTTTCTCCTATCAGAAAGCTTATAGAAAAAATTAGGACGTGACTATATGGCTTTAGGATTTAGAACACCTGTCATAGATTGCATACATGTTGATGCATCACACTTACAACAACTGTGGGGCTTGAGAGAGACGTTTTCATGATCAAAAGAGTTTCGATGCTATCAGTGCTAAAGGAATAATATTATATATATAAATATTCTCACTTAGGACTAAGTTACACAAAGGAAATCTGGAACATTTGTTGTTATGAAAAAGGAACACTGGACTCAAACACATTGAAATAGAAGAACTAAAGATCATATAAGATTAAATGTAAAATGTAAAATATATGCAATGGGTGGAATTATATTAGCAGATGTGATTCATTTCTTTATTTGTATAGCTCCCATGTTAAAAACAAACCCTGGGTGGCTTACAGTCCCAAAATAAAGCAATATATACTGCAATAAATATAAAACAAAAACAATTAACAACAAACCCCACTACATTCTTATATTGCCCTGACTTTAACATATCCAAACACTTGAGGGAAGTGCTCTCCTGAAGGCTAAGAAGGTAGGGACCTGTCAGATCTCCTGAGGGAGAGTTTTCCACAGAGCAGGGACATCAATGGAGAAGGCACCTTTCAGAGGATCCACTAGATAGCAATGTTTAAGGAAGGGATCTGGAGTCTGTAGTAGTAGTTGCTCGGCGCCAAATCTGGGCTATAGGAGGGGTGATCAAAAATATCCCAACAGAATTACTTCAAAAGTTCTTGGGTGCATCTAGCAGTGTGCAGGCAAGCATTATTGTGAACCAACACCACACCGAAATTGATGCCATAGAAAATCCCGCCAAATGTGAAGATGCCAAAGGAGTATTGCTAGTGAAGTTCATAGAGCGTGGTTCAACCATCAATTCAGAAGTCTACTGTGAAACGTTACGAAAACTCAGACAAGCCATCCATAACAAGTGTCATGCTGATTTCTGGTGTGGTATTGGTTCACGATAATGCTCACCCGCATATAGCTAGATGCGCCCAAAAACTTTTGAAGCAGTTCCCTTGGGATGTTTTTGATCACCCCCAGATTTGGCACCAGTGACTACTACTAAGGAATTTCAAACCTTGTAAGATGTTATGATAAATGCCTCAAATTAAATGGCGATTATCTCAAAAAGTAATGTAATGTTATAGTTTTCTAATGTTTATAATAAAAGCTCTGTATCTGTGAGTGTTTGTCATTGATAAACAAACGGACATTTAGTTCCAAATTGCCGTCATATAACTGATTCCAAATATTAGGTTATATCTTTCTAGAATCCTATAGTTTAGAAGTGCAATTTTTCAGTTTTTAAAAATAGTTTTCTGTAGTGAGCCAGGCTAACTAGGAAACAGGAAACTTCCCATTCCAAAAATGCCATAATCAGAAATCATATTGATTCATTGCAAAAGAGCATGACAATCTTGTAGATTGCATTAAAGCACTCATATCAACCAACCAATATGGTTTGTAGAACAATTTATGACTTCAGATTTCATTAAGCCAATTAAGGGTGGTTTATTAAAACTATATAGAGTTCTCCAGATTAGAGCTTTGAACATGATTTCCCTTTCAAATGTGGCTGCCATCCAGAGATGTAATGTAATTTCACAGCTAGGAGACTTATGGCTAAGAATTCTGGGAGCTAGACTGCTATGTTGGGGAAGACTGGTTTAGAGCCATACAGTATGTGAACCAGATTTAAGTGTGATACAACTAACCAATACTTTTATTTTAAAGGGTGATCATTGTATATGCATAAGATAAGATACTGTTGCCATTGTTATGGTAGGAAAGTTTATATTAAGATATTTAAATTTAGTAACTGGAGCAGTGTGGTTGTGCAGTGACCAGAACATACAGTTGTAGTTGATTGGTTGAAGAGTGCTGGCTCCTGAGTGAGGCAATCTACATTGTGATTGGTTGCTGTGGGTGTGGAGGGGGAGTTTCCCTTTTTTCCCATCACTTTCTTCTGTGTGCTCTTTGATTTACCACATGATGCTCCTATTTGCATGACTATCGCGTTTGCTGCATATATAGTTTTAAAATATATTTATAAAACTACAAGTTTGTGTCTCTGACTCCATTTGGACACCGGCTGCACTATTCCCTGGCAGTTTACTATAAACACAGTATTTAAATTTCTATCTTTCAGATAGGATAAATCACTTTTAATCTCTTTCTTCATAATCTGCAATATGATGTCATTTATACATGCCTTACCATGAGTCTCAAAGATTGTATTGAACCATGTTTGTGTGATGCTCATTTGCAGGATCTGCATTCTGCCTGGATGCTTTTTGTGGGCTGCTGGTATTGTCAAAACAATATAGTTTGTATGAGTATTTCTTCTTCATGCATTAAGATGGTTTTTAATATAGGAATCATGACTTGGAAGGGAGGAAGGAATATAAATTTGCTTGTCCACCACCCCGGAGCAATTCTGGAAATCACACATTAAGACTAATCTCAACTTTATTAGTTGCTACTTCTTATGTAACAAAAATTAGCCATCCTGCTTTTTCGTGGAATGTAATTGGGATAGAAGTGCAATCATAAAAAAAAAAGCTCTCAGTTGTTTTCCCACTATTTCTTTTCCTTTGTATTTATTCAAAAAAATATCCATTCAGGATAAAAACCTGAAATAGCCAGGCAAATATGATGGATTTAATTAAAAGCCATCTGCCTAAAAATATCCTGCCCACAGTATGCACAAACAATGGCTAACATTAAAAATGTCAATGATCTGCAAAATGCCCTATAGGTGAAGATGAAACTGCGAGAAGCAATTAATTCTTCATTTTTACAAGTTATTATATGCTCTATTATTAAAAAGTTTTAGAAGAAAAATACACTTGTTTGGAATCGTTAGTCCCCATCAAGCCAAACCCTGGCAATTAGTACTTTCAGGCCTTGGTGCTGATGCTGTTTTCGAATGATAACTCATTTAAAATGCTAACCCTGTAATTTATTAGCAATATTTAATACCTCAGTGGCCAGAAAATCTTAGTATTTTATTACCACTGATTAACATATCTTTGATGTTCTGCCCAGCATTACACAATCCAAAACAAATTATTTTCAGGAAGCGGAATATTATATAAATATAGGAAAGTAATAAATAACGCATAGACAGGACACTTTTTTTCTTGGTGTGTTCGAACCAAGAAAATCACTTCATCACTTCATATGGCTTTGACTTCTGAGACAGCAGTGCTTCAAGTCCTCCAGGGAATCTTTTCACCTAGCAGTGCACTTCGCACTCTGATATCAGCAACAGCAGCTGCTGGCAGACTGCCTTTCCACAACTGAGTTTTCGTCAGCCACCAAGACAGTTCATCAGATGTCTACCAGTGGAAGTCTGAAAGCTGCCTAGTCAAAGTGCTTTTCAGTTACAGTCTTCTCACTAATGGGCCCCAGATGTTCCAGAAACAGAAACTTTCATTCATTTTTTTCAGAAGGGTGTTTCTCTTCTCCCCCCTTCAGCTGCTTAGCTTTGGCAAGAGATTTAAAAGACAGAGAGAAGATATTTTTAAGGCAATAAATGCAATGAAATATATTAGTTACTAGTGGATTTTGCCTGAGAGCTGCACTAGACTGTTCTGCTCAGCAACAGGCCCAACAGAGAATCAAATAGGCCAGCTCTAAACCTAAACAGACTTTGGCCAAAGTTGATCAAAAGGGTCTTTCACAGTTAGGGCTCAATTCAAACTAAAAATGTAGGGGCTGGAGAAAGTTAGAAGTTAGAATAGATGTCTGGCTCCAGATTCTGTCAGTGGAACAGAGAATTATGCTAGCAGAAATAAAAAAAAAACTGCTCAGAAAAGGAGAAATCAAGGGAGAAATAAGGTCCCTCATCTACAGTATATTAGGGAGACTCAAATTTAGGCCAAAAGGAGAATACTCTGAAGCAATTTCCAACACAATGGATACAATATGAATTATAAACCACAGCTGAGTTTATGAAATGTTAGCCATATCTATAGCCAATGTCTATTATGGGTGAAAATATAAGGAATTAACAAAGAAGAAAGTCCTTGCTTTGGGTTGGGAATAATTTTGATTCAACATAGATTTGACCAACCAAAGACAGCCCACTTGGAACTTGGCCATCTTATTTACTTTTTATTACTTAGAATTAGGTTGTAATTACTGTATTCTTTTTGTGTATTTATTATTTCAAGGATCTCTTCACTTCTTCCTCTATGAAGTAAATCAAGTTGGTTCAGATTTCTTGCTTGCAATCCTGTCTTAAATAAATAGTAAATTATTCTATTCTCATTTATGAGTTGTATTTATATTTTATGTAAATGATACCTGGGACATCTTCAATTAAAAAAAAACTAGGTATTTTTTTCATAACCTCACACTTTTCCAGCATTCTTTGGTACCATTACCCCACAGGAGATGTTTTTCGGAAAGGTTAAATAAATCTTATGTAAAACCATTTCCCATGTGAGTGTTTGTCAGTGGCTCTTATATGAACCTACATCTGGCTTAAGCCACATGAGATGAATTATTTGATCCACTCACTTCTGTTTCCCTCCCATAGACTTATCCAGGTTGTCTAAGGTTCATGTTTGAAGTCTATCTACTGCACACACAGTTTAATTTTAATTCCACATAGAATAATAATGACTTGGTATGATGCACAGTATATATTGCTACTACAGTAATGGCAATGAGTGCTGAACCACATAGCACTGTACTGTAGCAGTATATAGATTCTTTTGGATTTTGGGCTTGTGTATACAGCATCTGGCCTGGAAAAAGGATATAATGAGACAAAGAAACAAATAAAATTACATTATATAAAATTAAAAGTATTTTTTCTGGTGAGACCTACATTAAAGTTAGCATTTTGTCAAATGTTCTAAACTTTTAAAATTAGCATTTGAACAAGTTATAAACCTATAGATAATTAACCTATTATCTTCACTTGCATTACCGTTATTAATATTGCTATATAAAGGGTATGAATACTGAATAATGCTTTTTTCTAGCATAAATATTTTGATACCTTTTGATGCAGTTTGAAGTGATTAGAAATAGATGCACTCACTGCAAATTTTAGTTTGTCATTCAAAGGCAAATATGACATAACAAATCAACATTACAGCTTGTATGGTGTGCAATGTGTGACTTTTCAGAACTCCCAGATGCCTCAGCCAATATGGCAAACAGAGAGAGACAAAGAGAGACTGGGACATCTGTTTTAACGATATTTGCAGGAACAATAGTGCATCTTTTTGTGATTTGCAGTCAGAATTGTACAGGTTTAAATGGGCCTTGAGGGATACCCAGTCATGGAGACCTTTGACATCACCTCTGGAAAAAGAAATGTTATTGACCCATACTTCTAAAATAAGTTGTATTCCTTTCCTTGTCAGTAATTTGGGATGTACCAAATGAAGGGGGGAGTGGGAGAAACAAAAAGGACCCTTTTCTTCTCTGGCTAGCAATCAACAATTGGGGGTTGTTGACAGATACAGACAATGTGTTCATGTGCAACATGTCAGGTTGGAGCACAAATGTCTTGCAGCAAAAACTAGCTGTTAACGGGGCAAATTTTCACTGAGGGAATAACTTGGGGTTTTGCATCAGATGGTGTTTAAAGCAAAATAAAATTGATTACTATAAAATGTGACATCATATTTATTGATCGACAAATACAGAAAGGCCAAGGTCCATTGTCATCATGAATCAGATGGGAATCTACTCAAATAAGTCAAAAGTAAACCATGTGTTGTTGTTTTATCTGTACTGGGTAAGATTTATGTAGAGAAATAAATATGTGGTTCATAATACAGAGATATAAAAACAAATCAGGCTCCTAATTCTAGAAGCTAAGTTGGTGTAGTGGTGACAGCATCAGGCAACAAACCAAAACATCATTAGATAGCTGGGTGATCTTAGGCCAGTCATTCTCTCTGAGCCATAAGAAGAAGGCAATGACAAACCACTTGGCAAAACTTTGCCGAAAGACCTGCAGAGACTAGTCTAGGCAGAGTCAAAAATTGACTCAAATGCACATCTGAATTGTGGCTTGTATTGTTGATATTCCACTTTTTGTGTATATCTAATCTATGCTCAGTTTATGGGCATGAAAAAAATAAGCCTTTTTATTTTGCTTAAATAATCAGCTACTGGCCATGACATTTATCAGGTTTATGAAAGAAAATTGGTCTCATGAACCAAGGTAGTCAAATAACATATCTTCTGATTTGAAGATGAATCCATAGAAGATGTTTCCTGAAAAGTGGATATTAATAGTTCTAATGCATTATAAATTGCATAAGTGCAGGTTTCAATGCAGACAAAGGTAAGATCTCCCTATTTCAGTATTTCATAAGTGGTGATAGAATTCTATTCTTTCAAGTCCAAAATTAAGAGTCTTAGTAGTAAATTTACATCAAAAATTAAATTTGCTACATTATATTCCAAAATATAGAGATGAAAAGATGTTGATATAGAGATGTATTACTATTACAAATGCAATGCTGTTCAGTCTGATTTCCAATTTAGATATGCAGATCATCCATAGACCGTAGCTGGGTTTCCAATTACACTAAATATGTTTTATTTGACTTATGGAATAAAGTCTGACTGGATTTGCCCAATATATGAAGCCAGAAGCCATGTGTCACAAACCACAATAGTTGGGTTTATTTAATGGATCTTTATTTGTAGCGCGTGAACATATGACTTAAGAATCATGCCAAAACAATGCAATTTTTACATGGCAGTTGGCAACTTGTGTTGAAATGATTTATGATGGCCTCTGTCTGTAGTAAGTGAGTCAGACAGCATTCTTGCCTCAAGTAGGCATTGCAGAAAAAGAAAATTAAAATTTCTTTCAAGTGAGGGTAATTGCTGTGCTGTGTGTTAGTTTAGCTCCACCAATAATCCTCCTTTTATATATAATCTATTTATAAATACATTCATGCAAATTTTTATGTAAGTCATGCTATTATCATATCTGGATAAATAAAACAGGAAATGGAAAGAAGAGAGAGAGAGAAAAGGAGAAATCTAAAAATATAATTAACAAAAATGATTAGGCTAAAGAATGGATTGCATGTTAGGACTATAACTGAAAGGAAGGTCCTAGCCTTAAAGCAATGTTGCAGATGACTGAATATGCCTTATTTCACAAATTGAGCTGATGTCAGCAAGGTACATGAGAGGTTACAGGAAAGAACAATTACTATGTATATTTGCACTAAATTTTTGTGGTTTGGAGGAATGGGGAGGGGAACATTTCAGAAAAGATTGCCAAAATAAAGCCTCTGAATTTTGAGAAATGCCTCAAACTGATTGCTAAATTCTATTAAATTGAGTCTATAGTGATTACAAAATAAAGATTTTTTGTATGATAGATCATTCTCTTTATTAATAGCCTGGAGGATAGACATATGTATAGAAATCCTTTTTAACTTTCTCAAGTTACTTAACTATTACTATATATAAGACAAAATTACTCTGGATTAAATATAAAAGGAATTTTCAACAGTTGGACTTGTGACAAATATAACTTGAAAACTTTTATTGCTTCTTATGAGTTTAAAGATAGTTCATCATTCTTTCAAAAAAGAAGACTTATAGTATATTATTCACAGGGTTATGATATCATATGGGTGTCCCAATTCTAGTAAAAATTGCAGTGGTACTTTGGTACTCAATTGCTTTGAAATTAATCAAATTTGGTACTCAACACATTTTGATTTGAAAATTTTGTCTTGGTACTTATCCCTTGTTTGTTACTCAATGCAAAAGTTAGAACTTGTTGGTGTTGGCTACCTTGTGATTTGCTACGTTATTCCCTATGGGAAAAATTGTTTTGTACTCATCATTTTTGATATTCATTGTGCCTCTTGGAACCAATTAATGATGAGTACCGAGGTACCATTGTACTGAAAGTTGAAAGGCACTTTTCTGCAATTATTATTCTAAATCAATGTTTCTGGTCAGAATGTGAAAAGAAAAAGAAATCACATTCATCATCACATCCCAGACGTACCATGTAACTAGATGGGCAGCTAATAACTTTTACAAACAAATAAATAAATAATATATGCATTGATCACCACAAGAATGTCCCTCCCATTTTTTTTTCTTCAGAATAAGTATTTATTTATCAAATTTATATAACCCCACAACTCACACACAGTGGGATGGTTGGTTCTATTAGATATAACCAATGCTTTTTTTCTAAAAAAAAAAAAAAAAAGGTGCTGGAACTCACTCATGTCATACAACCCGCCTTGCCTACCCTACAAGGTTCCATCCAAAAAAGGTGCCGGAACTCCGTTCTGGGCATTCTATGAGCAAAAAAAGCCCTGGATATAACAGTACCAACCACATAGTCATTAGTAAGACTTCTGTCTGTATCACAAAATGATACAAAGCCAATCCTTATGCATACAGATTTGTGGAACAAAGTCAGTGTAGATTAAATTTTTCCACTAAGAAAAAAACATAAGAATTCCAAAAATGTATTGAGATAGCTCTTATTAGTGAGGAAATACCCTTATTGCAACCATGATGATCAGTAAAAAAATTGGGATTTAGAATTCTCCATTATAATGAAAGTCCTTAAAGTTGCATCCAATAGCTAATGGTAGTCCTACATTTTAGAATTTATGAATATGAATATTAAAGCTCTTCATGGTTTGGCATTTCAATATCTTCAGTTGGATTCAGTCTGCCCTGTTAAATCATTTATAGAGGAGATACTTGTCCCTCGTTTCTGGGGGACGAGATGACCTGAAGCTTGAAGGTGTTGCTTCTCTGTAGCAACTCAGATGATATGGGGTGGACTGCCCATTGAGATTGATCTGGCCTCCCTGGTACTTTGTAGGAAGCTACTAAAAATACTTCTTTTCTGAGGAGCCTTTTAGTACTGTATCACCATGTGTTATTATTTTTCTAACTTGACTTTGCAATTCAGATTGACTATTATTTTATCTCTGTTGTTTTTATTGTGATATTAAGGTCATGAGATTGTTACAGCATGAAAGTAGAAAAAATAAATACCTACATACATTTATCTTACCCTTTTTTTAACCAAACTGGAATTTTTAAAAAAGTAGTCAGAAGCCCATTTTTCAATTGTTCAGGGAAAAGTAGCAATTTGCTAATTAGAATTAATGCCTGCAAAAGCTGACTTTTAATCACATTGGTCACTGAAATGGTTTACATGCCTTCCCCTAAGAACCTACTGGATAAGCATTTAGTCCAGATTTCTACGTCACACAGTAGTCTGTCTACTAGATGCATTCAGGAAGCTCACTGATAGCACTGTCCAAATCTTGCACTTCAACCAGAACTATTTAAAATATGTTGTCTTTTATTCAGGAGCTATTCCCTCTTTGTTTTTATTCTAAAGTAAAAGCTTAGAATATTACACCAACACTGGGGTTTTTCCATATAGGGGGAGTTTTTCCACATAGGGAAATTTCTGTAAACACCCCCCCCCCCTATAATTTTGGTAGTTTCTTGAAACAAAGGAAGATGAAAAGAGGAGAGAAAAAAGGAAGGCGAATATCCTTGTCAGCTTGATCCACTGAATTACAATGTCCAGTGCTACTTTGTTTGGTACACTTCTACATTTATCTTGTCAGAGGACATGATAAACCCATTAAAATTATTATTGGCACAGGGCATGGGACTTGATTAAGTCTTGGCACACAAGGTTCCAAAATCTGTTCCTTTTCCTCCTCCTTTCCTCCCCACACCAGAGTGATATTAAATCACTAAAGCCACAAGAAGAAACTCAAATTATTTAACTAAGACGGTACTTTCCATTTCAGCTTACCCCAGGCAAATTAAACAGCCCCCCTTGAAACAGTGACAAGAAGACTTATAAGAGCTTAAGAGCACCAGACACCAATTACATTTTGAGAAGTAAATGCCATAATTAATAAGACATATACTTTAATCTAAAGTAACCCAAATATGTGGCTGGATAAAGAAAAAAGGTATAGATAAACTCTGTAATTATAATAAATCAGTGCACAGGGGAAATGTATACCTTTGAGGGATATTTCTTTATTCCACAATTAACGTTCAGATGTCTCTGTAAGCATTCTTCTTTTCGCCATATGTAATATGCCACAGTCCTTTCTTTTCAATTTTGGAATTCAACTGTAAGGCCTTGTGTGTCCTATACTTTTACCAGTTTATACGCTTGAGTGTGAGTAGTAATATTATTCCAATCTCCATGATCTGATGCTTGAAAGATAAGAAAAGATGCTGGAAAAGAAAACAGACCTCCATTTTTATTACAAAAAAAAACTTTACCCTAAACTTGATCCTTAGTACCAGCTACTCTTGAAAGAGGCTGTAGCACTGAAGCTATATGCTTTTTACTTATCATTATTTGTGATGTTCAACATCTATAGTAATTATAAGGGTTTGTTTAAATATTAGCGGCTTTCTTATGGCTATTCCCCCTGAACTCAGGGATGAGACAGTATTTATCTGGTAAAAGCTACCCAGGACTATCTCATTACTGCACACATTTTTAAAAAATACATGTTTCATCTATGTTATGCTAAATATGGAAAAAAAGAAGAGTTTTCCTATAAGAGCTGGAAGCAGATAGAAATAAAATTAATAGGAAATTCCTTTCTGTGCTTTACTTATTAAATAAAGCAAGAAAATACAACTTGAAGCCCAGGATTACATGATATCCCAAAACTTCACCTTTCCCTAGAACCTCCCCCGAAAGAATTTTGATTGTCAACATGACATAAGAAAGAAATTAAATTCATGGGGAATATTCATGTGATCTGTAGTTACATAATGTGGTTACTACACTTACATTAAGTGAAATCAAGCTTTCTTTTTTTCCCAAATTTATCGATGTTTTTGCATTGGCTTTACCATCTTATTAAGAATAAAGACCTTGAAACACCACATAAAGGTCAACTGTAGCATATAGGCTATAGGTTGTTCATTCACCAAGAAACAAGCAGATAGTACACCAATCAATAATTTTGGATTTGGGAAAAACAATGGCTTCCACTCATCTCTTAGACACATATCTGTAGCCTGTTGCACCATGAGTTTTAGAATAAATAAATTCATTGCATGCAGTGGGAATCTTATACATTATTGGACAAAAATAACAGTGAATAACTCAAATAAGTATCAAAATGAAATATCTATGTTCTAGCTCCATTTTTTTTTATTCTTGACATTCCATATGAAGAATGGGGAACTGATTTTCCCCACAATTAACATATTAATATATTTACCATAAGTGAGCCTATGTGTAACTGCAATAAAATATATATTCTTACTCTGTTTATTTCTGACACTTTTTTCTCATCATTTTCCTTGTAGCATGATTTGTACAGAATTTCTGCTTTTTACATAAAATGGAGTAGGGTTCTATCATCTTCTAATGTACCAGTCAAAATCATGATGTTACATAAATAGACCTTCACCACCATTAATATCTTAGAATAACTGATTTACCGTTATTATACATTATAAACAAATGGTGGATTTGACCAGATAGACTATCAGTATACACTAGAAGGATTTTTATCATTGTTTTGTTTTTCCATTAAGAATAGAGCTTTGTAAGCAGACATAGATAAAACCATCTTCTTTTATTTTCATTACGTTTTAAATAGGTGATACTGTATGATTCTCTTTTGATTTTAGAGCCATGTGCAAAAACCAGACAAGTATAAAGAGGGAAGAAGAACAAGACTATTAAAAAGAAAGGTTTGTGGATATAGAATGAACGTGTCAAGGTTAAAGTATTCCAGTAATCCCAGGGTCAGGAAAAAAGCTGCTGCTAATAAAGTCCTTCTGTGCATTTTATTCATCCACTAAAGGAAGAAGGGCAGCCAGGAGACCAATTACAAATCACTCGTCTGATGTTTAATCCCCTTATTTCCATTTCCCATTAAAATTAACTATTTTGTTTTTTGTCCTTCCTAACTCCCCTATACACAAAATTCCAAAATTTGTATCCTGCACATGGTATTTGACTGCAGGAAAAGTTTGAATGTACATTAAACCCCTATTACATTTTAAAGCTTTTGTATTTTCTTTTTCTTGCTGCCTTCTGTTTCAAGAATTCTTGCAATGGATTTTTCAAATTCTTAGTAAAAGATTAGCCTTTATCATATTTTATATGATGAGGCTCATATAAGAACTAAATGTTCATTAAGACAGTGTTTTCAACCTTGACAACTTTAAGATGGGTGGACTTCAATTTCCAGAATTCCCTAGCCAGCTAGCGTGTTGAACTCCACAGATCTTAAAGTTGCTGAGTTTGAAAAACACTGATCTAAAAAAACAAGGAAAAGCCTAAACTAACTCAGTGACAATTTACCTTGAAAATGGCTAACTCCTCCGCCAGGGGTAGGCAACTTTGGCTCTTTTATGACTTGTGGACTTCAACTCCCAGCTGGCTCAGAAATTCTGGGAGTTGACGTCCACGAGTCATAAAAGAGCCAAGGTTGCCTACCCCTGGCCTAGGCTCTGGTGTAAGTTACGGGCAAAACTCTAAATTTAGGACTACTAGATATCTGAACAGGTAAAGGAGGACAAGGACAATTAGTATAAAGGAGGACAAAAGTGTGGGGGGGGGGAAGGAGACACACTAATTGTTTAACTTTCTTGGGATCTATGGCAAAAATAGTGAAATATTACAAAAAAAAACTGTATATGGACCTACATGTACTTAGGCACTAAAAAGATTGTTTTTTCAGTTGCAATGTTTGCCAAAAAATCTTTATTTTCAGCACATATACTAGTGATAATATAGAACCAACTATGACATTCTTTTCAAATTTCAGAAATATATGATGAGTCGTATGATCTACATCCCAAAATGATCACAGATTAGAAGCAGTTGGATTGAAGTTGATTGCTGGAATCAAGAAATAAATTAAATAATGTAAATTTAGGTTGTCAAATGATGTGGAAAAGAAAGAAGAAATAAGTTTACAAGGTCATGATACATGAAAATTTGAATGACTACTTTTGTGAAAGCAGTCCTTCCCCCACCCAAAAAATTTTTTAGGTTTTCCTAAACATTAGCAGGTCTGGAGCTAATCTAAGGTCAGGAAAGTATGCTTGTCTCCCCACTGAAGTGGTACCTATTTATCTACTCACATAGAACATGCTTTCAAACTATTAGGGGGACAGAAGCTGAGGTGAGAAATGGGAATTCACCTTATTGCACAGTGCTAGGACTCGAGCCATTGGAGCAGAGACCATTAAGGCACTGAGCCACCATGCTTCTAGTTCCATGAGTGAAGGAAATGCTATAACTTCACCATCACTGGGATTATCAGTAGTTACATGACAGCAAAGAATGACACATTCACATCACTAAAATCAAGGAACTATATCACTAAAAAGAAAAACCCCTTTGTAAAGTTATGTTCATTTATATACATACATGGAACTCTAATGATTTAATACAACTTATTTTCAACTTGGCAACTTTAAGATGTGTGGACTTCAACTCCCAGAATTCCCAAGCCACTGATCTAATATAACTCTCCCTCAGTCAACTAACCAAGTGCTACATGTTGATTTGCATTTTCTTATCCCTTCTTCCCTCCCAAATTCTCAGAATGCTTTATCTAAACCAGATTTCTGCAGATCTGTAGAAATACTCCGGTAAACCAGAACACATTGCCACATATACTCTGCATATACCCAGAGGCATTTTCCTTTAATAGGCAACACATTCCTTCTTCTCTTTAGAGCCTGTGCCACAAAGACAGTGAAACCTCCTATTTCTTTAGAGAGCCAACTCAATGGGACTGAGATTCAATATTAAAATTGTCTTTAAAAAGACCTATTGTAATGTTGAGCCTTGTATTTAGTAGTTGAAATACTTCTGTTTATCTTTCCAGTTACACATTTTAAAACGACAAGCATAACCTCAGACCTTGTTCATAAATTGCTTTCAACCATAACATGCTTGATTAAACTATTAGCTTACTACACTTGATGAATGCAACTACAGCAGTTTATAAGCCTTGGCTTGTACCTAAGCATGTTGTATAAACATAAAACATTTAAAAAGCAATGGTTTAGTTAGTAAAATGTGTGAGTTCATTCTCTATCTCACTTTCCTTCCACTCTTTTAAAGTCATTGCTTAGACTGCTTCTAAGCATTATCTTGTCATAATGTTTCTGATTAGCATCAGCAATTCTTAACATCTGAACAAAGACAAAACACAGCAACATTCCCCAAAGCAATATCTTCCAGGAAAAATAGCCAGACATCATCATTAGCCTAAGAAATCAAGTCAGTTGCCAGGCACATGAACAATTTGATGGCTCATGGAGATAGTGTCTTTAGCTAACCACATGGAAATAGCTGCAAATCTTAGGTAGCATAAACTTTTCAATGCAAAAACTTGATTAGTTCTCTGCAAATCATTTATCAGTGCAGTGAGAAAAAAATCCATTAGTATGTAATTTGCTAGGTCTAGCTACTTGGCTTCTTAATTGCTTTTTTTTCCCTCTTTCCACCCACCAACTCTTGTATCCTTTACCTCAAGTTGGCTACTCTTAAAATAGCTATTTTAATCAGATAGATCATTTGAGAGAAAAACAGGAAAATGCTATCACACAGAGATCCCACTTGTGAGGTTCTCAGATGTAACAGAATGCTGATCCAGCAGCTTTACTTATATTCTTATTATGAATCTGTAAAAGTGAATTTTAAACAGCTCAAAAACTATTTATTTACATAGTGCACAAGTATCAGGCTTTGCAAAAAATCTCTGAAGCTTGAGCGACAATTCATATTATATCAATATACAGTAATTTATGTCAATGCATTTTAAATCGCCACTCTTTCTGGTTCGTTGCCTTCAATGCCTCAATGTTGCTTTGAATAAGTATCTATCTAATTATTTCAAATCCTGTGCTGTCTTCTGGGACATGTGGGGAACCTGGGCAATTGTACTCATTTTCTCTCCCTCCAAAAAGTTCTGCTAAATTTTGTTTCATAGATTGTGCAGAAAAAAATGCTTGGAATAGCAAAGAAAAATTGAGTCTCACATTCATGATAAGGAAATACACTTATGCTATTGTGTCTCAAAATGGCTGAAAATTGGCTCACATAAGTATTAAGAAAGGCCTTCGGTCAATTGTTGAAGGAAATGCTCACAAGCTTTTTCACTGCCTCCTTTTTCTTTTTGCTGCTTATCACTCATTTTTCCCTCCGTCATTTTTTTGACTCTTAACACTGTATGTTTAATGCTTCTTGCATTCCAGTGATCATTGGATGCCTGCAAGACAACAAACATTAATATCTCACTATTACATTTGGGATGATAAGATGGAAATGAAGATTTCTATGTCAGTTGAGCAATATTTCTGGCTGTGAGAAGAAATACAGTGAAGTAAGCTCTAAGCTTTAAGTCTGTTTTCAGATAGTCATGTCCAAGGAAGTGTTTTTTTATCAGGAAAGATCAGCCATCACCCTTGCTGATTTTACAAGTGTTGCACAGAGGTATATTAAATAGCTAACTATAGAGGTAAAATTTAACTGCACATTCTATTCTTTCTCAAACAAAATTTATTATTCCCTTTGCAACACAATAAAATATCTTTTATAAAATATTATCTTTAATATATATAGAAAGAGTGATTCTATGTAAATTTTCTTTGAATGTAGTGATCTACTCACATTTTCAGCTGTGTCCTCAATAAAAATTCATTATGAACACACACTGGAAGCCTCATAAACATATAATTTGGAATTATACTTCTTTAAAATATGCTTTCATTAGCTGGGATACACTGTACCACAGCAACTTATCAATACAACATTATTTGGTCTCAGAAGTTTTGCCCGTGAATTATCTTTGACATAATAATATATTTAGGTTGTTTTTTTCCTGCCCTAGAGTTCTTCATATCTTTTGCTAGAAACCCCTGGTGGGCAATGGTTAGGGATGATGGCAGTTGCAGGGCAAAATATCTAATAAGCACTGGACTGAAGACAGCTGTACCACTCAATAGGTGCATGACTCAAATAGAAAGCAGTGCCAGCCATATACAGTAATTGCAACCACCCAGATATCATATGTTAATGAATCACTTCCTCTATGAGAAAAAAAGTCATATCTTTCAACACTAAAAGATTAAAAAATAAGAATGCAAAAATATGATGACCAAAAGCACCTTAAAACAATGCCAATCAACAATTAAGCCATCAGCATATCAAAAGTTATTCTAAAAAGCAAAGTTCCTATCCTATACCAAGATGGTAACCCCTAGATCAAGGGCCAGAACACAGGACTTCTCTTTACTTAACTAAGCACAGCACAAATATTCTTTGGCAACATTTTTCTGCTGCCTTCCCATGTTATGACCTTCAATTCATTGCCAATCCCTAGAAGGACACCTTCCACGTAAGCCAGGGATGTCAAACTGCCGGCCCGTGGGCCGGATGCGTCATACCAAAACTGCACCCACCCCATTGCCGGCAATGGAAAAAAGTCACGATACGTCGTGACACGTCACGTGACGTTGCGAGTTTGACACTCCTGCCGTAAGCCAACAGGCCCACAATAACAGCAATGAGGTGAGGAAAATCTGTTATGAGGCACCAACTATTACATCATAGACAAATCACATTACCAGTAATGGGTGAATTCAGAGTGGCATTTATTGATCATTTTGGCTGATGTAAGCACTTCAGTCCTTGAGTAGTATTTTCTGCTGCCACTGTGTTTTTTTGTCTCTCAAAAGAGTTGGTTACTATGCTCTGCAACACTGTGTATCGCCACTCCAGTGGTTAACTAACAGGATTTTACATTCCTTAATATTATAATTCTTATAACTGGTTTAATGCAAAGCTAAAATAGCAAAACAGGGTACTGACAAGACAACGTTCAACCCTTTACTTGAACAGAGGAAGTCAGAATATGTTTCCAGTATAAAGTAAGTAAAGAAATGAAATGTAAGTAGAAGTGCTGCTTGTAGCTCATCTACCTTCATAAATTCAGTGTGTGGTGTTTTTTTCTTTGTTTACATAGGTTAGAACAGACGTAGTGTAAGAAAAGAGACCTAGTTGGGAACTTGTAATTGTGATGTGACAAACATGACAGACAGATAACAGACAGACAGGCAGGTTGGAGGATGCTTGAATTCAACCCATTGGATTTTGATACAATCTCAAAACATGTCCATCAATCAATTGTAAAAGGCAGCTTTACTTGGAACAGCTTACATCCTGTGAAGATATTTCTAACATCATCGAATATCTGCCTATCTCAGGTCCTTGGGAAGGACTTGATAGGTGCATAAAAATGCCAAATCCAGTCTAAACATCTGGCTGACTCCACAACAGCAGCAACAACAATAATTTGATTTCTTCTACAACTAAAAATGTGATCAAGGTCTGAGCTGGACAAGAAACTTACACAATGGTTGAAAACACACTCCATTGCACATTCATGCACTGAAATTGAAATTGGAAATGGACACAGAAAAGGTCCTCCAAGAGAAACAAATTCAAGGGGAAAACAAACGGTATCTGTAACAAACCATGATTATTCACACAGATGCAATAAGATTATTGTGCAAATGCTGCCCTTATGTATTTGCTTAATTGGTATGATATGACACAGTCCTGCTGAGCATGCTAAGAGGAGAAATGTTAATACTAAGTTTGTGCTTTTTTTCCATTTTATGATTGCAGCACAAATAAAAGACTGGCAAAGCTTTGATGGTGTTACAACTCCCATCTGAATTAATGAATTTATATCAGATTAAATCTGGCCTATCTCACTTAGATTAAACTACCTGGAGTGATGGCAATATCATTTTCTTTTCATTTTTCTTTTGTTTTTTTCTTTTTGTTGACACCTGTTATTGTCTGAGCCTCCTTTCAAACCAGATTTCCTTGGATCTTAACCTGGTATCTTCAGTGAGCAAAAGGTGGCTGAGCCTTGCCTTTGTGTGTTCCACTTTTGTACCAGTGTTCTGAATTGCTTTTCATCACAGGAGGTTTTTGTGTCATGCTGAGCTATGAGTGATACACTCTTAAAGGGACAGAGGTTCTCAGTAGTCAAAGGGAGTTTATAGAGGTTAAGTACTGTTTGGAGGCATCGTTCAAAAGGAAATGCTTGCAAGAGGCAAGGATGTTGAGAGCGGGCTCTTGCAAATGATGCAGCTTTTCTTTTTTACACCAGGATTTGCTTTAGAAACCACACTGATCTTCAAATCCCAATTCTTTTTATTCAGGAATTTTGAAATGAAAGAAAGTCTGAAATCTCAGCTAAGGCAAAAGTAAAATGGAACAGCTAACTAGGCACAAGGATGTTGGCCTTTCCCCTTTCAACTCCATCAGCATTAAAAAGAACCCGCATATACAATTCAGTTAAATACCATCCCAGGATGTGTTTTGCTCCATAAAAAAAAAACATAGGGTATCTTCAGGGCCAACAACTTGAGAAAATGAATATAAATCAACTTATATTTAAGAGTGACCATGGGTAACCAGAAATGCCATAGCAGTGAGTAGAAAGAATTCACTGCTGAGAATCTTCAGACAGACTCGGAGGGAGGAAGCTTCCAGTCTAGTCAGCATGGAAATGTAAATTCTATCATTTCAGCAGGGTAGTTAAAGTTTTAGAGACGAGAAACTTTTGTTATACATGAGATTGGTTTAAATTGGGAAACCAGCATGGGGTAAATGTTTAGACAAACTATTTTTCCCCTAAGGCCATGGGACTGCTCTGATTCATTCCCTGGTGATATTAGTATTCAGAAGAAAAGCTGAAGATCCAATAAAGATCCAAAGACACAGCTAGTTCCACCCTTATAGGAATTGATACACCAGTTTTAGCTCTAATCTCTCATATATGGCCACATGCAAAAATAAAGTACCTGAAACATAGCAAGAGCATGCATACCAAAGTAGTCTATTGAAATATCTGTTCAATGATTTGGTCAAAAGCATACTTTCTTTATACTGATTTCAAATCTTTCCTTTTGTTTTAGGGGTCACATTTTAACAAGGAGCATACTTAGAGTGATTGTGCTCCTGGAGGTATTCCTATAAGATATTCATTCATGCAGATGTAAAGTTGGCAATTACACATGAGTGGGACAGAAGCCTGCTGTGACATCTCAACCACCTATCCCAGGAATCCTTCAAATGGGAATTCTGGCTAGAAATTACCTGTTCATCGGAAAGTGTGTGTCAAAATCTGCCAGAGGGGAGTTGTACCATTATGACGGAAGCCTGTCTTTTGTTTTTGTGTTGACTTCTTGACTCCTGGCGACTGCAGGTTTTTATAGCAAGATTTCAGAAATATTGTAGTTTTCCATTACCTTCTTCTTAGGACTAAGAGAGAGTGATTGGCCCAAGGTCACTCAGATGGTGTTGTGATAAGATGAGATTAGAAAGCATAGTCTCATAAATGTACTTTATTAAAATATAGCCATAGTTTCCTAGCCTGGTGCCTTAACCAATACACCAGATAGGCTCTTATGTCTCCATCACATAAGGATAGGGCTTTGACCATAATGTTGTCCTCTCCATCTTCCATATTTTGATTGGAAATTTATATATATAAATATAGTAAGTGACTTTGAATAGCATATAATGCATAAAATAAGATATATATCCCATTAATAAATTTATTTGTATTTATTTATTTGTAAAATTTATTGGCCAGCCATTTTATCACACAGTAACTCTGGATGACTTATCAACTCATCTGTTATATTTATCTGACATATATTTTTAAGAGTCTTTTTTCCTTTCTTTTATTATTCTTATAAATACTCATCAATGAACATATCTAATACTCCTTCCTTCTCCTTTTCCCCATAACAACCGTGTGATGTGAGTTGGGCTGAGAAAGAATGGGTAATATATAATATTATATATATATATATATATATATATATATATATATATATATATATATATTCTGAGGTTTTCGCGGGTATTTGTATGTAGGTCTTTGGTTGTTCGGGTTTTCTCCCACGTAAAATTGGAAGTGTCTTGGCGACGTTTCGACGAAGTCCCATTCGTCATCTTCAGGCTGGTGTTTTCAGCTTCGTGCTTTGAGCAGCTGCTCAAAGCACGAAGCTGAAAACACCAGCCTGAAGATGACGAATGGGACTTCGTCGAAACATCGCCAAGACACTTCCAATTTTATGCGGGAGAAAACCCGAACAATCAAAGACCTACATATATATATATATTCTGAGGTTTTCGCGGGTGTTTGTATGTAGGTCTTTGGTTATTCGGGTTTTCTCCCGCATAAAATTGGAAGGGTTTTGGCGACGTTTCGACGAAGTCCCATTCATCATCTTCAGGCTGGTGTTTTCAGCTTCGTGCTTCTCGTCATCCCATTCGTCATCTTCAGGCTGGTGTCTTCAGCTTCATTGCTCCTAGAAGCACGAAGCCAAAAACACCAGCCTGAAGATGACGAATGAGATTTTGTCGAAACGTCGCCAAGACACTTCCAATTTGACGTGGGAGAAAACTTGAATAACCAAAGACCTACATACAAACACCCACAAAAACCTCAGAAAACACACACACACACACATATATGTGTGTGTGTGTGTGTTTTCTGAGGTTTTCGCACTTTTCTGAGGTGTTCGCCAAGACACTTCCAATTTTACGCGGGAGAAAACCCGAACAACCAAAGACTATACACACACACACACACACACACACACACACACACACACACACACACACACATATATATATATATATATATATATATATATATATATATATATATATATATATATCCCCTGTAAAGAAAGAAATAATTAATTTTCATTGCTGGGTTCCCGTTTGCTTCTTTACCCAATTGCACTTGACATAATCAGTAGATAAAATTAATTTTAGAAGCACTGAGTAGGTCTGATTTTTTGTTCAAATTAATACTATTTCTGCCAAAAGAATGACTAGAATTATATATAGCTTTGAAAACAAAAAATGAACTATCCCATTATTATTTTTGTGTTTATATTTGTACAATAAATATAATTGGCAGTTATATAATTTTACATCTTCCCCAAACAGATGTGAAACATTCTTTTCTTTTACTTGTATTACAGATATTCCTGTTAACATTGATTTAACATTGTTAACCTTCTGATTTCACATTTTTTATTTCACAATTCATTTCAAAATAAATATTTGAGGATAAAAATCAAATTTTAAATAGTATATTTCAATAAAGTACATTTATGAATGCATATTTGTGTGAGAAAAGGTGGTTATAACATTCTTATAACACTTTGTGGGGAAGCTTGTGGTAGTATACATACAATAACAGAGATTAGTTGGCTATTGTGCTAAATCATAAAGACATTTCTTTGGCATGAGGTTAATATATTGTACGAATTCATCCATTTTGGTTTATAAAACTCCACATTATAATTTAGTCCATAAGCCACTGCTAAGCAAGTCATGGACTGGGTACAAACCAGCCCAGCGATTGATTTAAAATCAACTAGCATACTTCATGGTTGATTTGAAACACCTAGTTTTGAACATCTAACTTTTTAAAATGGGCCTTTGCTCTCCTTGTCTTCTTCAACCTATCCCCCACCCCCCACCCCTACCATATCCCATGTTCTGAAATAGTTTTGGAGACTTAAAGGGAGATAAAATGTGCAAGAAGATGCTTCTCTACTACTGCAATGACACAACTCAGGTTTTTAAAAATGGTATATATTGGAAATAGGACAGCAAAGACCCATGAATGAGCATCAGTAAAACTGCCAGAAACCAGAGGTAATTTGATCCCATCATCAGTGTAAGTATAACAGGCTTTAAAGAAAATAACAGAGTTTAGCATTTCTAGGGTTAAAGGTGCAAATTAGGTTTCTTTAATCTATTTGTGTTTTAGATAACATGTTATTAATAAAGATGTATCAGGATAATCTTATATTCAGAGCTTTGTTTCATTTTAGTAAAAGGATGGCTCCACTAATAGCCTTGTCTTCTGACCTCCTAGTACTCTTGTTAAACATTTCAGAAGAAGTCCTTTGGGACAAAGGAACAAGTGAAGTAATTTATTCCTACATACTTTTTAGTAGCCTCCCTCCCCCTTGCCCTGGCACACACACCTATTTAATTTATAGATTAAGCTCATTATTCAGTGCCATCTAGTGGAAATTGCCAGGATACGTATAGTTATATTAAACCACTTTCCACAGTCTGATGCCCTCAGATGTTCACCAGTCTTCTGCCTGCTATTAGCTGTACTGTCTAGAGCAGTGGTTCTCAACCTGTTGGTCGGGACCCCATTTGGGGTCGAATGACCATTTCACGGGGGTCACCAAACCACGCTGTTGGCCATTTTTTTCCCTTTTCCCTAGCTGTCCTACTCCCTCTTAGTGGTGGCCACACCCACTTGGGGGTCACCACAACATGGGGAACTGTATTATGGGGTCACGGCATTAGAAAGGTTGAGAACCACTGGTCTAGAGGCCAGGGGGACTGAAATCCCAATTATCTGGAGAGGTCCTGGCTGAGCAAAGCTGGATTAGGTGCTTGCCTCACAGGAGTGCCTAATTAGATGGTCAAGAGTTCGTTTTCTAGGCATCCTGCTTCTCAACTGATCTTCGTTCAGTCAAAAAGTTGTCTACATGGATACCCCCATGTTGTTTCTTGTTAATTTAAAAAAATGGTTTGCTATTGCCTTTTTCCAAATTGTATTTTTGCTCCTAGGGTAGTCAGTGTCTCTTGAGTTTCCTAATGGATTCCAATACACGCAAGGTTTAAAACTGGTTAAGTTTTTTTTTTAAAAAAAAAAATCTTCTAGGTGCTGCCACCTGCTATAATATTCTTCCCTAATTTGAACATGAGTTTGTATAAAGATTCATGTTTTTACCTCATCTTCCTATTCATTTGAATATTGGCTATTTTACCTATTTTTTATGTCCTGTTTTGCGTGCATTTATTTTATTTATTTCTCCTATTGTTTGGACCTTACAAGGCAGCTCATTAAAGAAAATATTTAAGAAATATTGTTCAGTTTAACAACGAGACGTCAGCCAACAGCACTCAAGAATGAATATAAGTTAACAAAGGAGTTCCACAGCATGACAGAAGAGCCAAAAACAACTTAAGAAAAGGCTAGCTAGGAAAATATGACTTTCTAAAACACTTCAGATTATGGCCCTATGTTCCACAAATGTTTATTCCAGGTTTGGATCCCTCTGGGAAACACCTAGAAGCCTAACTCCCATCAATTTAATACATTATTTTCATAGTGTTCCAACTCTATAAATATTGCCTTGTGATCAAGACAGAGACTACATAATCATGCACAACCACTTTTACTTTTATTTATTAATTTAAATGTTGCTATGTTGTGGAAGATCCAGACAAACAAGGAGGTCTTTCTTTGGCAAAGTATTGCTTCTGGTCTGGCACCAAATACAGTAGAAGGCACTTCACACATGGGATATTGAAAAAAAAAATGTCTTCCCTATCATCAGATACATCAGAGGATAGGAAGGATTCAGCCTTGAGCCCATTTAGGGCTTTAAAGGTAATTGCCAGTACTTTGAAGTGTGGTTGGAAATAGATCAGCAGCCATTAAGGTAGTTTCCCTTTAGCTGGTCCCAGCTAATATCTTGGCAGCTGTGTTTTCTACTAAATCAAGGTTCAAAGACATCTTCAAAGGCAGACCCCAGTACAATTCATTGCAATAGTCTAATAGGGCTGTTGCCAAGGCAAAGATCATTTTAACATGAGATCTCAGAAAGAACTGGCTGGCTGGCAACCTAAGCTGATGGGAAAATGCTATTGGACTGCTGGACTTCTAAATACTGTCACAAGGCTATCCAGAAATATTATGGTTGAGTTAAATTGCTTGTAGCCATAGGGTTCCATGCAACCTTCCTGCTAATATCATATGATCTTTGGTCTATTTTCAGAATAAAACACCTTAAGCCATCTAGCAAGTAGTCTATATTTTCTTAGCCGCCTGACCTATATAGACAAGAGTCTCATGAGAAGGAGTTGACTTGCCTGTATTAATTCTGATCCAACTACTGCTGGATGTTGTTTACATGTGACCTTCAAACCAGCAGCATTTCTATAGAGCAGTGGTTCTCAACCTTTTTAATGCCGTGACCCCAACCAGTCATAAGTCGAGGACTACCCAACCAGTCGTAAGTCAAGGACTACCCAACCGGTCGTAAGTTGAGGACTTTCCCTGCCCGGGAGCACCGCACATGCGTGGTGCTGCCCCCTGTGCTGGCCGAGGCGTAGCTGGCAAGCAGCAGAGACGGCGCAGGCCAACCACCAGGTGGGCCACCAGCTGGCCCAGCACAAGGGAGGTAAGGCACCCGCCGGGCCCCACGCACGCCAGCAACTCTCCCTGTGCCCGCCGGCCTCCCACCTCCCACCCCTGGCCCTCTTTTACTTACATTTTTAGTAGTTGCTCAGCAGAGAGGGGTGGAAACTTCCAGACAGCTCACCTTCTCTGCAGACAACTTGTAGCACCGTTTGCAGAATGGGACTTTTGGCAGGCTCAGCAGGACAGAGACAGCCTGGACAATTCCTATTGGCTTTTGAAAGCCAATAGAATTAGACTCTATTCAAGAGAGTCTATTCTATTGGCTTTCAAAAGCCAATAGAATAAAAGGGAGTAGCACAGCCAAGGAAAAGGGGGAAAAAATGGCGGACTGCATTGTTTGGCGACCCCCGTGAAATGGTCATTCGACCCCAAATGGGGTCCCAACCCACAGGTTGAGAACCACTGCTATAGAGAATGTAATTTTGTTAGGACAAAGTGCTGTCCCCAAAAAACCATTAATGGGACCTCTGCTTTATCTGTAGCAGACTTCAAACTATTGGCCTACTTGAGGCTTGATAGTGTGTGTGACTGCTAGGGCTGTGTAAAGAGATACTTTGCAAGGTGCTTTAGCATGAATAAAGCACCTCTGTTTGAAGCATTAAAACATCCATGTCTTTTCCAAGATCCATATAGCTGCTCTCAGTTGTGTTTACTTTTATTTCATAAATGGCATCTCACTTCCTGGTAGACAACAGCAGATGTGTTTTTGTGCATGCATACACATTGTGAAACAATTGAAACTTTTACACAAGCAGTGTAAGACTTGTAGATAATGTGCATCCATTAACACCTTGAAAAGGGCTGCTTTATTCTTGCTAACATATTTTGTGAACTACTTTCTTTGAATGTTTTGCACAACCCCACAGTAATTCAGAATATTTTGAATGGGTAGACTCATAATGATTTAATTTCAAGAATAGTATAGGATATACTTCACTTTTCATATCAACAGCGCCACTTGACTTCTGACAGGCATGTTGGGAACTGTCCCTTTATCTTGGGGCCAAAATAAAAAAAAGAGCTAATTTGGTCTAGTGCAGGGTAGGCAGCCTTGGCTCTTTTATGACTCATGGACTTCAACTCCCAGCTGGCTCAGGAATTCTGGGAGTTGAAGTCCATGAGTCATAAAAGAGCCAAGGCTGCCTACCCCTCATCTAGTGATTAAGGCATTAAGCTAGAAAGCAGGAGACCATGAATTCAAATCCTACCTTAGCCATAAAGGTTAATTGGGTGATCTTGGGCCAGTCACTCTCTCTCTCATGCACAACTCATCTCACAGAGTTGCTGATGGGGGAAAATAGAAGGAGGAAGGTGTGTTAGATATGTTCACTACCTGGAATTATTTATAAAAATAATAAAGGTGGAATATAAATATAAATAAATAAGTTGCTAAGAACAGAATAACATAATTACATCACATTTGACTCAATCTAAATTAATTCAAATTTAATTAACTTTTAATTAAAAGTTAGAATGATGACACTCCATGCATTTGCCGATCTTGTCATTCTGCCTCTTTAGAAAATTCACTTCAATGGCAACTTTCTGACAATCTTTGAGAAACACATCCAACACTACCGTTAGTCTCAGGCAGCATGGAAGACCTCAGCTATTCTTCGCTGACAAACAACAGACCTAAGAGAAAGAAAGCCGTGCTCTGCTTGTTTGTAGAATTCCTTGAAAGAAATTCAGAGACGAGGTTCGGAGTAGCAGAATAAAGTTTCTTTTATTATCAAAAATCAAGTTTAGCAGGAAAAGACGGTTTGCAAAGCGTGGTGGAACTTAACCCGTACTCACAAGAGTTACAGGGAAAAGCCACACCTCCTACAGAAGCGTAACAGCAGTTATACCCCTCCCTATCTCCTCCTATACCTACGTCAGCTATTCCTGACGTGGCAGGTCACAAACCTATCAGACGACACAATTATTCTATCTTACCTCCTACCTTACCATATATGGGTATTCTTTTGTTCTCTACATGCGGACATTCTTTACTTAGTTCCAGGCACGTACTCAGGTTTTCTTGCACATGCTCAGTGAGCCTGTTGCTGAATAGAAAATTTTAAACTTTTCTAGAACCTTCCCATTCAATTCCCCCATTTCTTATTTGGTCACTAGTTTAATATTTTCTTTTATTTCATTTAACCTACTAGTTTCTTCTTTGGTAGTTTTCATTGGATGTGAAGTATTCATATTTTCCAACAACTGGATTTGGTCCTCAATTTCTTTTAATACCATTATGGACTTAGCATTTTGTTGGGCTTGTAATATACCGTGGACTGAACTGTTTACTAGGTTCTTTATTACTGGAATCAGACAAGGTAACATCATTATTCCAATGAATATAATACATACCATAAACAGAGCCTGTTTCCAATTTCTGAATATTCCTCCCAAGAACCCTTCATCATCCAATATCCCTGTCCAAGTTTGTACAGGTACATGTGCAATTCTAACCATATCTTTCGTTATCTGGTTAATTACCATGCCTGAATCGTCAATTTGTATACAGCAATTTGTTAAATTAAATTTTCCACAGACACCTCCTTCCTTAGCCAACAAATAATCTAAAGCCAAGCGGTTTTGCATAATATATGTTCTGGACAAAACACTTTCTTTAGCCAACTTAGTTAAAGCCTCAGCTGTTCTATTGGTTATAATTTCTACTACTGCTTGTAATCGGATAATTCTGTTTAACATATAAATTGGGGTCCTATACCCCCAACTTCCATCTTGGGCCCAAGTAGCTGGATCATAATAAGCAATTATTCGTTCGGGTGGCCATTCATCATCTTTCCAATTCCCAATTTTTAACCCTTCTCCCACTTTAGCCACAGACCGCCTTGCCAAGTTTCCCACATGTTCAAGACAATAATTGTCTTCTTTGTAATGGCAAGAGGAAGAAAGAGGGCTGTATAGCACCCAGAATACAAGACCCAAACCATCCAGCAGGGAGAATATTATATGCAAATGCTCCGCAGATCCAATATAACCCATCAGGAGTGGTCCAGAGGAGGGTATCGTTTTCAGGATCTTTTAGGAAGGCAAGCTCGGGAATTAAAGATAAAGAGTTGTTAGGGACACTTTGATTCGTTTGTGATATCCAAGTATTGTTTTCCCAGGTATTCAAACAGCGCATGAACCCCATAGGTTTAGTTCTCCCACTATGGTTACTCCTCGAGTAACATATATTGCCCACCAGGTTAATGGACATCCTCCAAGTTTCATTATAGGTGTTCTGGTAAGTGAAATTTCCTTTCCATTTCTCAATTTCAGTATAATTAGCTTCTCTAGCATGCCATGGCCATTCATCTCCCATATTGGTTCCCCCACACACAAAGCAATTTTTCAGCATTAACTTCTGAGCAACCTCTTGGGCTAAAGCGATAAACATATTTTTAGCCTTTGGTGGAACAGGGAGACTATTAAATTTTGCAATCTCTTCTTGATATTCCCAATATACTTTTACTGGCTCTGAAGTTAACTTTGTTGAACTCACTTTTACTATAATATACCCATATGGATCTCTTCCTCTTCCATTTATACCAATACCAAAATAATAAAAATTAGTAGAGGGGGTTTCAGATGCCTTGATTTGTAAGCAAATCCGTGTACACTGTTCTGGCTTACAATCTGTTGATACTGAGGCCATAGACAAGTTGAACCCCTGGGGTCCTTTCCTCCATTCCCAAGGGGTCTTAGTGGTATACCAATAAGTGTGACTTGGAGCAAAAGCCACCTGGCCTGTATTCGCAGCGGGCATAGCAACTTGGAATAAATATTTTTCTTCCCTCATATAATCTTTTTCCCACTCAAAGTTACCACACTTCATTCCATGTCTATTATCATGTCCTTGTCCTATCCTTATAGCTTTACAAGTGTCAAAACACACAGACAGCTTGGTATTTCCTCTTGTGGTATTGTGGGCAACGTATCCTCCCTTAGTTTGGGCTATAGCAAATAACCCTTCTGTTCCAGTAACTCCCCCTTTATATCCATATACATAAATGTTAGCAGTAATTGGACCTACTGCTTTTGGTTCATAGCACTGCATCCCTTGGGCTGTATAACACCTAAAATATTGAGTTTGATTACACACACAAGGTTGCACTTTAGTAGCATTACACTCTGGTCTTAGAGTGTGATATAATAAGGTACTAGTAACTATATTCCCTGGCTTAGTCTTTTTAATACATTCTGTGCACTCTTGGCAGGGTCCGAACTTCGTTGTGGTCTGTTTTGTAGTAACAGTAGTTCTCATCTTTCTAACAGGAGGGGATAAGGAATGGACAGGCTGATGAGTCTGAACAAGTTCTTCCCATAATACTTCACACAGCCCTTCCCATTCAGGTTGTAAATACTGACTCCTAGTATTGTTACATAGAAAGTAGAGATAATCAGTGCTTTCCCCTTCTGTGCCACAACCACTGTACCACAAGGCCTTCCCTATCCAATGGCACCTTGGGTCTCCCCTGGTTGCATTTTCACACATCTGGGTAATTCCACTCATCCACTCTCTACTTTGATTTTTACAAGTCCAAGCTGGATCTCTCTGGGTTTGCCTTGGTGTTACTTCCAGAGTCAGATTACATCCATATTGAGTAGTTTTCCAGTATTGGAACTCTCCCTTTTGATGTCACCCACCTTTTAGACAGATAATAGTACTAGTTGCTCTCTTTTCTCTCTGCAGAAAGTGTCTCCTCATAGCCGAAGCTGTCCATATCCACAAGGGAATAGGAGGAAATTCAAAGGAGTCTGGAGAAGCCACTAAAGAGTGACTAGTCAAATAAGTTTTCCCTTCCCACATGGTACAGGTATATTTACCTATAGTCTCCCTGGTTACTTGTAAATATAGAGTATTTTGACACTTACCCCCTTTATTTTGCGTTACCCAGCTTTTTTTTTCCTGACCTACTTGCTGCCAGTTTGGTTGCAACTTAGATTCACACCACCAAATTTTGGGTTAAAGATCCAATTCATGGGACAGTGTTCACTCTCTTTGTCATTATAACACCGAATTTGTGTCCAAGTTCCATTAGGTTCAAAGATTCTAGGCGGCTCAATCCATAATTCTCCCCCAATCGCCACTATTGTCATATTCAAAAGGATATAAGTCATTGTCTTTTTAACACCAGTTTCAATGGTTCTTTTTGAAATGCTTTCCATGTTTCCGACTCCTCAAGATTAGCCTTCTTTACTCGGGTATAATGAGTCCAACCCTTTTCTTGTGTTCGAATGGCAGTGTCTGTGGTCAATAACACCAAGAACGGTCCATCCCACTTCTGTTTGAGGGAATCATCTTTCCACGTCTTTATCCACACTTGGTCTCCGACTTCTATGGAGTGGACTTTGAAGCTTAGAGGAGGAGTTTGTATCAAATAGCCAGTTTTTCTGAAAGAATCAAAAGTCTGGGACAGTATTTGCAAGTATTGAATCAGTCCCTTATCTTTACTAGGTAGATTCCCCATTTGTATACCAGCATTTCTTAGTGGCATGCCAAATAACATCTCATAAGGTGAAATCCCAACATCCCTCCTAGGTTGTGTTCTTATTCTAAACAGGGCTATAGGCAAAGTTTTCATCCAATTCATTCCTGTTTCCAAATATAATTTCGTTAACATAGTTTTAATCTTTCCATTCATTTTCAGGTCTCTGTCTTGCTCCTGTTTTAGCTAGACCTACATATATACTAAAATTGAAATATGTTGGCATTGATGGATCATAACATTGTATCTTCTTGTCTTCTCCCTTACAAACTGAATATTGTGTGTTATTTAATTGACACATAGATTGAAATATACATCCCCTAGGTGCTGGGGTATAATATACCAAGGTTTTAATTACTGCGTTTCCTTTGGTGGCATTCGTAATGCAGGCTTCACATCCTTCTGTTTTTGTTGCTCTCCTATATCGTTCTCCAGTCATAGATCTGGTTTGGACATTCGATTACTGTCGCTTTAAAGGTTCTGGATTTGGAACACAGGTCCACTGTTCTTTTGGTTCAGCTACTGGTCCCTTCACTCGTGTGTAGTGGGTCCACCCTTTTTCTTTCGTCCAGACTGCTGTTTCAGAGGTCAGCAACACTGGAATGGTCCTTCCCACTTAGGTTGCAGTTTTTTCTCCTTTCACGTTCGGATCAGGATCCACTGTCCCACCTCAAACTTGTGGACAGGAAATTTCAAAGGGGGTGTTTAGATCAGCAAGCCTTGTTTCCTGAGATAAGACAAAGCAGAAAACAGCCCCAGTATCTAATTCTTTATAAACATGTCATTAGTTTTCATATTGTGGAATTTCCTACTTGAGATGATTTAAAATCAACTTGAATGCATTGAAATAGCCTCACCATTAGATGTTATAGAGCATTTTATGTATTTGTCTACATATCATATAACCAACCATATATTAACCATAGAAAAGTATCAATTATCCCTCCCCTAGCCATTTCTTTTATCCGTATTTACAAACACATTGCTTAGTAAAGAGCCAACAAAGGAGCGCTCACCAACTCTGCTTGAGTTTGTTTGCATACAAATCTTTATTCAAAACATAGCTCATTTATAATCCCAACATTTTCTCAACTCCTTCGTTTTAAACAAGGGTTGAATTACCATTCCTTCAGGTCTCCTAGATATTATGTTTTTATCAGTGTGTCCTGCACACAGACATAAAAACATAAAAATAAAACTACAGTATAGGTGTATTCAAGTTCTTCTCATATTTCATTACTATAAGAATGGGTATTAAATTTCACATCCACCCCACCTTCCTCCCAAAGCAGAATTCCAAGCGGAGAAAAAAAGTTAAAATGAGCAGCCCCCCCCCCTTTTCTTTCTGTCTCTCACTCTTAAAGCAACACAGCCAGCTGAAAACGAAGGGGGAGGAATAGCTTTCTCTCCTTCACATGAATTTGCCATAAATTCTCTCACATTCTCCATGGAACTCTTCTCATGCAAACACTTGCTAAAACAATAAAACCTGCAGTTTAAATGGGGGAGAAACTCACACACACACACACACACACACACACACAGAGAGAGAGAGAGAGACAGGATCAGCATATCCATACATTCACTTCCATTCAAACTGCTTGTATAAACACTTTCATATAGGGATATTTCATTTCATACTTTCTCTTGACAAATCAATAACTATTATTATTATTTCAAGGAGCTGTTCAAAAGCCAATGAGCTCCTTTCCCTCCCCTAGTAAAAACTATCCTCTTCTTCCCACACTGAGTAAACTTGCTGTTCTCTCGCGCGTTTAGGGCAATTTTTTTTTTTTAAAAAAAGTGGCCCTTCATTCCACATCCAAAGCACGTTGTCTCCTTATTCTGGTATCCACCTTGAAATCCTCCAAATCCCCTTCCTCTACTCCCATTAACATACTGGTTCCTTTCATCCCCCCTATATCTTGTCTCAAAGGGACTCTTCTTATCCCCAAACTCTCTTCTAGGAGGTTTTTCCTGCTTCATTACTTGCTGTTCTGTTGCTACCATCATCTGTCACCCAAATTAGCGCATAATCTAATTCATTATCTAAACTCTTACATTTCTTTTTCTTCACATAGTTATATAAATTGTGACACTGAAAATAATCTGTGGAGCCATTCCTTGACCACTCCACATTATCGTCCTCCCACCAAACAAAACAACATAAATTGACCATATCTTCTTTATTCAACCCCAACCTCAAAATCTCCCGGTTATAGGGCGGGGATCCCCATCCAGCCAATATTTTGCCCAAAGGGCCATTCGGGTCGATTTTAAGTTTGGGGTTTTTACGGATCCTTTTAACACACTTTTTCCCCGGATTGGTCGACCCTGTATTGCCCCCCATTTCTTTTATGGGTGCTCAGCCTATCTTGAGTATGTGTGCCTATGTCCCTCCCAGCAACTCCTTCTCAATTCCATATGTCACCGTCTCCGGATATTCAATAATATCCCCTTCACTCACTCCATCCTGCAGACCTCCCCGAGGTCCCTCAAAAGGACTTCCACCCGGCCCCGTTGCCAGTTCTCACATCCACACACTCTATCCCGACCGCCCTGGACTCTTGTGTTCTGGTGTTTTCAAACCAGTACTCACCAGGGTCTGCGCGCAGATGTTACCCGGTCTGTCTTCAGGCTGTTCCGCACTTTATTCACCCTTCTCCTAATACTCGTCTTTATTGAAATTTTACGGGTTTCCAAGAGCTTCACAGTCCTCTGGGTGGTTCCCCTCCTTTCAAAAGGAAAGGGGTGCACCTAAGGAGGACCCCTCAGAGTCCCAGCGCAGATTGGATCCCGGTCGAGCCCCCAATTTGTTTGTAGAATTCCTTGAAAGAAATTCAGAGACGAGGTTCGGAGTAGCAGAATAAAGTTTCTTTTATTATCAAAAATCAAGTTTAGCAGGAAAAGACGGTTTGCAAAGCGTGGTGGAACTTAACCCGTACTCACAAGAGTTACAGGGAAAAGCCACACCTCCTACAGAAGCGTAACAGCAGTTATACCCCTCCCTATCTCCTCCTATACCTACGTCAGCTATTCCTGACGTGGCAGGTCACAAACCTATCAGACGACACAATTATTCTATCTTACCTCCTACCTTACCATATATGGGTATTCTTTTGTTCTCTACATGCGGACATTCTTTACTTAGTTCCAGGCACGTACTCAGGTTTTCTTGCACATGCTCAGTGAGCCTGTTGCTGAATAGAAAATTTTAAACTTTTCTAGAACCTTCCCATTCATGCTAATTAGAACTAAGATTAGCTCTGAGGATATATGTTGGTAATGAAATTGTGACTTTAAATCAGAAGGAACAACTTTCCAATTGCAAATATGTCAGGAACAAACATTTTTTGTGTTATTGCGTGAGGCCCTGATCTTGCCCTCAACTTCCTTCTTATTCCAGGTTTTTATTTGTGAATATAAGCATATCACTAGAAATGTTTGAAGCTAATCCAGTTCAAATCTTTTTTAGATTTTTTTAATTCCATCTTTATTATTTCTATGAATAATTCAAGGACTTGAACATACCTTATACTCCTTCCTCCTCATATTTTTCCCACAATAACCCTGTGTGTGTGTGTGTGTATGTATGTGTATATATATTAGAACAATCAGAACACACATATATATAATATATATATCAGAACACACACATATATATAATATATATATATATTAGAACAATCAGAACACACCTCCATCCAATCAGAACACAGCCAAGCTCTCATCCAATCAGTTCATACCCCCACTGGCAGTTAAAAGGAAGAAACAGCTACAATCACACATTGCTCCTAGAAGCACGAAGCCAAAAGCACCAGCCTGAAGATGACGAATGAGACTTCGTCGAAACGTCGCCAAGACACTTCCAATTTGACATGAGAGAAAACCCGAATAACCAAAGAGATAGATAGATAGATAGATAGATAGATAGATAGATAGATAGATATAGATATAGATACACACACACACACACACACACACACACACACACACACAAACATAACGTGAACAATGGGCCCTATCCAGCAAAATGAGTTTCAGTGTGGAAAAAAGCAAAGTTTTACATTTAGGCAGGAAAAATCAAAGATACAAGTACAGATTGGGCAAGACCTGGCTTAAACACAGTAACTGTGAGAGGGACCTTGGAGTCCTAGTGGATAATTACTTATCCATGCGCTAGCAGTGTGCAGCAGCAGCCAAAAAAGCTAAAACAATCCTGGGTTGTAGAAACAGAGGCATAGAATCAAGATCACGGGAGGTATTACTACTGTTCTATAAGTAAGACCATACTTGGAATACTGCAGCCAGAGAGGGAGAAATAGGTTGTTTATGTAAGCTTCTTAGATGCTTACCCGATGCATTACATTTGTGGACATATGCCCTCAAAAATATTGTCATTCTTAAGTTTAAATACCTGCCAATGTTCATAAAAGCATAAAACCTTATAAATTGAATTATATCCTGTTTGTTACACTATTCAATTCTAGGCTCTCTTGATTTTTATCTTATTAAAATCATAATTAGATATAATATATTATAGTTGATGGCAGTTTGATATTTTGTTGTGTACTTATTAGAACCAATAAACACACTGAATTGAAATCACAATATTAACTATAGGTCAGAGATAATACTTCAGACGTGTGTGTGTGCCTCCATTTGTACACACCTTTAAAAATTACATTGGCTGTGGGCTTAACCCAAATTCGTTCTGTCTGCCTCCGGTACCTGCTTGAAACACTTCTCTTTAATCCTAGATTATCTCAGTACAGGGATTTTGCTTGTTCCTTTCAAATGCCAGAAGCACTTGTCAGACTGAAATGGGACAGACTTTCTCAGAAAAAAAACACCACCTGTGATCACTTGTTTCTGCCGATGGGCAACTTATTCTATCACACTGAGAAAATCCAGAGCCAGCAGAACAGGAATGAATATTGGAAGAAGGTATCTGTTCTTCAGTAACAGTAATGGTTTTATTGTGCTGACCTACAAAATTGATGTAATATTTTCTTCTGCATTTTGCCAGCTGCATCCCCTCTTGGTATGTTGTTGTAGTTAAGTGCAAAGGTAACATGCAGAGTCCTTAATCGCCAGTGAAGAACCATAAAGCAAGGACATATGGCTTTGTTCATTTAGAAATCTTCTCCTTGTGCTTAATTGCACTTTTGGTTTTAAGAATAACTTGTTCTTACCTTTTCCAGGAAAAATATTGTGCGTTGCATTTCTGTAGCATGAAGTCCAGCTTATTTTTTCTTTGATTTTCTTTTTACAGCTAACTTAACTAGGTATCACATAAACATCACCATCCAGTTACAGTAAGTAGTCTTGAGAGTCTTTGGAAAGTCAACCCAGTTGATTGTATTGTGCTGTTAAATACTTTCCCTTCTTTGGAAGTTCTAAAGAAATGAAGTTCTAAAGAGGTTTGACAAAAATGAACATTCTTTAATCTTCCCATCTCTGAAGAGGCAGAAAAGAATGGGGAGAGTATGTTCACCAGAGTCTATCTCTAGTGGCATCATCCCCAACTGGCTCTTCATGATTTTTGTAATACTTTTTATGTCTCTTCATCTCAGAATCAGGATGTGACCATCTCCCAATCTCCTTTGTATCTGGGAGAACTTCAAGAAGGCTTATTTATTTATCTATCAGGTTTCTATTACCATTCTCACCTGCCTCTGGGAAGTTTACAAATATCATAAAATAATATAAATATGGAACTAAAAAGCATAATTAAAAATGAAAGTTAAAAACAAGGTTACAAATTTACAAATTAAAAGTAAAAAAAAAACAAAGTTAAAAAGTTAACAAAGCTAAAACGTTAACAAGGTGCAGGGAGCACCCTTGAACTATCATCCATCCCCAGAGTTGCATAACACTTTTAGATCCCTGAGCTAATTGACAGAGCCAGGTCTTAAAGTCAAGAAGAGTGGGGATTCGCCTCACCTCTGGGGCAAATTTACTTGGTTATTACAAAAATGATCAGATCAATTATAAGTTGCACAATTTATCTGGGAATAGTTGACTTGATCAGTTCTTTTGTCTCAGCAGAAACTTTCAGAGATCAAATAAAGTAGAGGCATTCCTTTAAAAGCTGACATTATTAGTATTTTGGATGAGGAGAAACAGAAAACTTAAGGAGAGAGACTGCATGGACATTTGGAATGCATAACTCAAAAGAGAAAGAAGGAGCAGGAGCAGAGCAAGAGCAGCAAAGGTGTGGTGTGATGGAATGTGCTCTTAGAGAAGCAGTGGAGAAGAGGCTTGGCAACATAGGGCTTTCCGAGAGAGGGAGCAATACATTACAGACAGAAACCCAAATTAAGAGACTGCACAGTCCCAAGATGTGTGGGAGGAGGGTGGATTCTATCCATTAGGTATGAGAAAATAAAGGATTGGACTCAATTGGATTTCATCATGAAATCTTTGGGCTTGGATCTGACATCTGGATAACAAAATTAAAACAAGATGTATGTATCCCATCAATACTGAAATATTGTTTTTCTATGGCTACAGGCATCATTAAAAAGAATTTGGCTGGGTAAGATGTGCTATAAACACATACAAGCCCTCACCAGCAGACTATGTGGACATTGATCCTTAGACTTAACTCGTAAGCCATTGGGGTCTCAAAATTAATTACAAACATCACAGTGCAAATGTTTTTGATTTCACATAGCAGCAAAAACAAGAACTGATCATACTAAGCACTAAACCCTGGGAAATCAAGACATCCAGCAAAGATGGTTGGCATCAAGCTGTGCCAAGGCACAAAGTTAAAAGCCAAAAGCAGAATTTCAGAGTGGTATCCCCATAAACTGTACCAGGGCTTCTTGAACCTTAGCAGAATATTATTTCATGTAGAGAAGTTAGGTTTAAGGAAAGTGCATAATTATATTGTTTCTCAGCAACTGGATCGTACCTGAGGTTTCTAAAGCCAAGAAATTTAACCACCCAGTCCTAGGCCCTGGACTCATCTGATGTTTACATGGTACAGTCATGCCCTGACAATCCCAGTCTTTACCTAATAATCTTGCCATTCTCTCATCCCCAGCCTGTGCTTGAACTAGACTGAAATTGCCACTAGGTATATCAGAGTCAATGTAGTTTTTTCTCCCCTTTTCCCCTGACATGATCCTACTAAAATTTCAAAGTATGTAAAATCTAAGAAGTTTTGCCATGTATTATTTTGTTGTGTGACAAGAAATGTGTTTTGAGACTGTCAGGAGACAAAGACAGATCCCTTCCCTTCTGGTCCCTACTCAGCTCCATCCCAGCCATCTCTCTCCTGAGACATTTGTTCTTTCCATTAGCACTTGATTTCCTGAATTCCTTTCACACCCATTACTGCCCCACCTCTATTTTTGACACCAACTTCTCTCCACACCATCAAGAAAGTAGACAAGAGTAGAATAAACCTGCACTATTTTCTCTGTGGAAGAAAAGAAACCATATCTGAAAGACTCTACTTCAACAAGTAGACATTTCTGAAATGACATTATTGATATAAATATCCTACTTTTGCTCATTAAAGAACCTCCAAAATGACAAACTTGATTCTTATTCATTTACTTGAAACCAGCATTTCCCTTCCCCTTTCTTCTCTCCTTGAAGTAAAATGCTGATTGCCAAGCCTGCTTCATTTTTCATATCTTACAAGGCCTATCTTAGCTAGTCAATAATTATGCCAAGAGCTGCATCCGGGGCTATTTTTGTTGTGGTGTCTTTCCATTCTCTGTCTTTATTTCACATTTAATTTTGGAGATGCCAAAATGGGATTTGAAAAAGAAGCAGACATAACTCTCTAGGTAAGACAGGCAATGTTCTAAAGTCACACAAAGTTCCTGCTTCAGTGTCCTAATTGGTGGATATTTTTTTGTCCACACAGTACTGGAAATTCTGTGAATGAGGGCTCATTTTAGTCTAGGCAGTTTTCCAAGGATCCCAGATTTGATGCTCATCCATTTTTATAGCTCAGGGGTCTTCCAAACTTGGCCCTTTTATGACTTGTGGACTTCAACTCCCAGAATTCCTCAGCCAGTATTGAAGTCCACAAGTCATAAAAGGGCTAAGTTTGTAGAACCCTATTATAGCTACTTGACTTAAAAGTTAGCACACACAAACAAGAAAACAAACTGATAGACAGATAAAGACTAGGTTGAGTCAGCCCATAGTACTGCCTCCCCCTGACACTAATAAATGGTTTTAGTTCTAGGTGGAAACAATATCATCTTGATGAATTGCTCTTTTATGACTTTTCCTAAGAAGCTCTCCTTTCTCTGGGACATGAACATCTAAGAAAATTTTAACACAATTTGTTCAGGAAATGGAAAATCAAGAAGGCTTTACTACCAAGGAATGTTTTCCTGAACAGCCAATCTTATATGATCAGTTTGTCAAAATACATAAACAATATTATAGTATTCAAATTGAGAAGGGCTTTGATTTTGGCTTGATTTAGTAATTCGGCCATTTTGGAAGCCAGATATACAAATTTCCATATGCTGATCAATTATATCCCTTGGTGTGAATGCATAGAATCTCTTGCCCACATTAAAGTGTACTGCTGCTTTTATAAAGATATTAGAAGCTGTTTTATTTCCCAACCTGGAAAAATACCAAGTCACTCTGACACTTTCTATGGACAAATTCTATTTTCTGATCAAAGGATCTCTACCTCTCTTGTTATCAAACTCTTCTAGTAAGATGATGGTGATGATGATGATGATCATCATCATCATCATCACCATCATCATATAAAATAGAGAAAGTTATAGAAAATGAAAATGTTAAATTGCTCTGGGACTTTAGAATTCAAACAGACAAGCACCTGCCACATAACACCCTGGACTTAACAATTGTTGATAAGAAAGACAAAAAAGTTCAGATAGTGGACGTGGCAGTGCCTGGAGACAGCAGAATAGATGAGAAAGAACTGAAAAAGATAACAAAATACAAAGACCTACAAATACAAAGACTGTGGCAAAGGCAAGCAAGGATAGTACCAATAGTAATAGACCCCTTGGGTGCAATCCCAAAAGAACTGGAGTACCACTTGGACACCACTGACATTGACAAATTCACCATCAGTCAATTGCAAAAGGCGGCCTTACTAGGAACAGCTTCCATCCTGCGATGATATCTGTAATACCATCAATTCAAACCACATCTGCCTATCCCAAGTCCTCGGTAAGGACTCGATAGGTACACAAAAATGCCAAATCCAGTCTGAACATCTGGTTGATTATTCAATTATCACTAATATAATAATTGAGTTGGAAGGGACCTTGGAGGTCTTCTAGTACAACCCACTGCTCAGGCAGGAAACCCTATACCATTTCAGACAAATGGTTATCCAGTCTCTTCTTAAAAACTTCCAGTGCTGGAGCATTCACAACTTCTGAAGGCAGGTTGTTCTACTGATTAATTGTTCTGTCAGGAAGACCAATTCCCTTACCGCAATATAATTCTGCCTAACTTCTGAACAATACTAAATAAGTATATATTGATAGATGTCATTTTATTCTATTTTATTTTAATCAATCTTTATCTTAATTTTTTAGCTTTATGCCTTAGTTTAAGACAAATAATATTCTGGGTTTTGTTTTTTGGCCCTACAGGTATAGTTTGCAGTAGTAAAAATAGTGACAATAATATTCAGTATCACTCTTTTAGCTTCTGTTTTATGTCTTCTTTTAAACAGTTTCTTAATTCTTTTGTTCTACACCAGTCTTTGACTGAAATACATTCTGACTGACTGACTAGTTTGATGGTGTCCTATAATTTTGTCTTTAAATAATTTGCCTCAGAATAGTCACTGTTGAACTTACAACAGTAGTTAGCCACATTAGCATTAAGTTTTTCAGCTTGACAAAACAAAGTATTCCTTTCCAGCAGGAACAATAACAAGTAGTAAAGACAAAAATAGATACATAAACATTTACCAAATGTCTTCTCTGCATCCTCATTTCAGAATATCATTCCTTTAAGTTGCCTTTTGTTGCTTCCTCAGAAGTGTCTTCTAGCTGAGGTAGATGTTGAGAATGCTAATAAAAGTAAAGCAAACTCTACACCTTTTTCCTAGCATTTGAGCTTTCCATTCATCATGAAATTTTCACTTTTTTGACATCTGACACTTCTCATCTTGTCTTCCCATTTGGCACTGCCTTCCCACTGTCTTAGGTGAGAACAAACAACTTTCCATTTGTCAAGACTTTAGCACAATTCACCTCTCTTTTCTCACATAAAGACACAGATAGTAATCAACTGAACAAGAAAATCTAAAGTGGATTTCTTTCAACCTATTTGACCAGGAGAATTACAGCATTTACTTAAATAAAAATTACTTTTCTTTCAAAGTGCTTCAATAAAGTAGACACCTTCAGTTCAACTTCAGCCCTTGATGACTTACAAGCAGATCCTTGTACAGTTTTGCTAGCAACTGCACAGACGTCAGTTACCATTGCTGTTTTCAGGGATTTTCTTTTAGCTTCTTATCTAGGCTATAGCCCTGAACTTCCCTGATGGTTTCTCAACAACTATATTTAGCTTTTAAATCTAATCAAGGTCAGCCAAGTGTTGTCACCTGCTGAGCCTTCAAAATACCACTGTCCGTTAAATAGTGCACAAGGCAGACAGCAGTCTTTCCCAGATCTTGCTCTTATTTTAAGCTTGCGATCAATTTTTTGAAATTTATCTGGTTTTGCTTCTTTTACTAAACCATTTTTCCCCATTTTCTAGATGGCTAGATTTCCACTTCTAGGATCTGTAGCGAACAGGAAGTGCATTTGGAAGGTATCGGAGCAGGGTAGGCTGTGCTACCATTCAAATATAATAGATAAAAGTGAATGCTGTCCATCTGGCCTACAGGCCAATTATTATAATAATCTCTTTTCTTTTCAAAATATTTACCTATCTACCTTATGGCTACTGGTAGGGATGATACCTTCCTCATTCTAATTTTTTTCTTCTTCCTTCCTCTTCTCATTAATTGACATATCTAATAAAATGTTTCTAAAGCTTGGAAAATAGACATGCCTTATTTGAAGACAGAGTAAGTATTAACAATACACTGGAGAATGAAAGGGCAGTTTGAAAGCCTTAGAAAAACTCAGATCGACATCCTTAATGTACAATCCAACACTTCCTTTACCCATAGTGGAACTTTACTCAATATCTTCTTACTACGGGATGGTTTAAAATCTGAGCCTATCCATTAACTAATCAATGCTGTTCTTAAAACACATATAATATGCAGTCATTTCTTTTCCATGCATTACTTTGACACACCTCCGTAACTATAAACAGTTCATTCTGCTCTCAACCCACTTTAAGCTTGCTGCAGTAGTGATTACTTATTTCAAGAGGATTTTTTTAAAAAGATGAAAAAGAATAGCAATTCCTAATTCAAAACCTAAAATATTAATATTGTGCTAAAAAAACATAACCCAGCAACCATGTTATGTTAGACCCAAGCCAACTATTTAGGAAATCCATCAAGAATTAACTCTTCCAAGAAGCTTTTGGGGATTGGAAGAGATAACAGCAGGTGGCACGTGTATATGAGAGACAGTTTTTGTGGTGCATTAGGATACTGATTATTATTGTTTATTGCATTATTCTTTGTTTACAGAGGTGTAGTATTCATCAGTCACAGTTGTGGTTCAAGCCATCTCAAAAATTAAATAATAAAAACTGAATCTTGAAGAAAGGAATAATATAACTTGAGGGACCATCTCATCCCACAGGGGTTGGCATGCTGCAGATCCCATCAGCCTGATTATTCCAGCTGGCAGGGTCCAGGAGGAGGGCCTTCTCTGCTGTTGCTTCTGCCCTCTGGAACATCTTGGGCCCTGATGTGAGGTTGGCCCAAACTCTCCTATCCTTTTATAAGGGCCTAAAGACGTGTCTATGCCAATTGCCTTGGGATAGTGTGGTAACAGTGCAGTGGGGGTGCCTGATTGAGTAAAAACAGATCTCACTCCTCCCACTCTGCCCCTGCCCCTCCACATGTCCTCAGATTTCAACGTTTGATTTTAATTTATGTTTTAATTGTATATGTATAGACATACCTTTATGACTGTAAGCCACCCAGAGTTATCCTATGGTAAGACGAGTAGACAATAAATTTTATGAATAAAATAAAATAAAAAGAAACATAATAAATATGCTAGAAGGCATGTTGATGTTTGTATTTTTCTATTTCTCCTACATTTCGTATGTCTTTAAAGGACAACATAACTTGCTCATACTTCTTTACTTGCTTTGCTACTTCTCCCCTAATTTTTAGACCAATTAGAAGCTTGGTTAGACATCATATAAACCACTTCAAAACATCCAGCACAAAAAGAGATGCTTCTTACTTTATATTATAGTCATTGTTCCCACATGGAAGCTGTTAACAAAATGTTTTTAATGAGGTATCAACTCACGTCATAGTGATGTTTGTTAGCTCTTTACCACATGAATTTATCCTATTGATTGTAGCTTGGTATTGTAACTCCCACCATAAGGAATACATTCTGCTATTTTGCATTGTTTGTAGTTTGCTTGATTTACATAATAAATAATATACAGATATTCTGATGCCATATGAACTATTATAACAACCCCAGTGTTGATCTTATAACAAAGAGGAGTTCATAATATAATGGAAACTTTAATTCATTATAATATAGTTTAATCAAGTTATGAACTAATGGTTGAGAATTCAGAACCATGGTTATATAAAATATTCAAGAGAGTGATGCAGAAATAGTGTATAATTTATTTTTACAATCAAAGAAGACTGCATCTTTCCCCAAAACTCTCATATTATTGCTCAATACCATAGTTTAAATGCTATCGTGTATTGCTAACATTGATGGTAAGTAAAATAGACAAGTGGTCTGGTGTATAAAGCTTATAGACTCTTTGTGGTCTTATTAGTATTTTAAGAAAATCATAATATTTTCTTAAAATATATACCTATGAATATGGGGGAATGAACAATCAGAACATTTTACTACTTTTCCAAAGCCCTTTGTGTCTTTCTTTAAAAAAAAAAAACAGTATAATGAAAGTCAGAAATTTTCAAAACAATCCAATCCATACTTACTCTAAAGTAAATCTCTGTGTTCAATTGAGCTAATATCTAGGTTGATATACATAGGAGTATACTGTTGATTTCTCAAATTGCTATAATCAAGTGCCTTCCTATTTCATTTTCAAAATTTATGAGACAAAACTAGTATAATTCTGAGTCTCATTTTTTTTTCACTTTCTAGATTGGTTGACCTAACACACAGAGAAAAATCACAAGAGATGAAAACACATATTAAAAAATGTGGTGAGGGCAGCCTGTTATTCTACAATGTTCTGCTCCTTTGCTGCAGTTAATTTAGCTCCGCAAAAAAATGTATTTGTTTTAAGAAAATGAAAACAACATGGACCATTTTGAATGGTTGCATGGCTTCCAGCTGTAAAATGCAATGTGCAAATAAAGAGCCTGTTCTTTGATTTGCTTTTAAAAATAAATGTTTACCACAAAAAACTGTAATACAATGGCACATAGCTTTTTGAATTCATAGGCACACCTTTATAAAACAAAGTAAATGGATAGCATAGAGAAGCTAAGAATTTTTCTCTGTCCCAAGTTGTATGAGTCAAATGATTTCAACAAATAAAACAAACTTTTTCTGTTATTATTGTAATATTTGATGCAGTTGAGAACTAGAATGCAAATAGATTGTCTGTGCTCAAAGAAAGGCCAATGTTTCAATGAATTAAATATAGTATAAAATATAATATCTCGAAATACTGAGTTCCATCCATCAATTATAAAATATACTATAAATGAAACAATTTAGGAGCAAAAGGTCATAAAATGGGGCAAAACTCACTTAACAATGTCTTACTTAACAACAGAAATTTTGGGCTCAATTGTGGTTGTAAGTCGAGGACTCTCTGTATGAACCCAACTGGTATGAATGAGCAATACAGATTCTTGGGTTCTTAACTAAGAGACACAGCTAATTAGCTACAGCTGACAATTATCATACTACGTACAGATGTTCATTAGTATCCTTTCAGCAGTAAATTTTACTTAGGGATACAAAGGTATAGAGGAAAAGGTGTATGTCACAACCTTACATGTTTGTACCACTGTAGCTTACTAGCTGAAGTACCATTATAGCCAAAGTCCCCTTGATCTTTTCCAATCCTATAGATAAGAGCTTATGGGCAAATCTTCTGTCACCCATTTAATGAGCACATACTATACATCCCCTTCTGTTGTTTAGCAACCCAGCAGGCTAGTAAGACTTAGAACTTCCTTAATACAAAAAAGATAAAAAGAAAGCACATCACATTCAAGTAATTGATGCAAGAGAACACCTTCATTTGATAGTAATTTGCCTTTTAGTCTCCTTGCTTCTATTCTCTTTTAAATTTCATCACGCCCTGGCTATGACTTTCCTACTAAGCTATAGATTATTTATAAGAATAGTCATGTTTATGTTATGCTACTGAACTCAACAGAATATTTAGGATGCAAACCTTAAAGTAATCTTTTACTTGTATGAATGAATGAAGAGCTGATTCAAATGTTCAGGAAATACAATTTACATCCAGAGCTAAATAACTCAATGTCTTCAATTACAATGACTTTAAAGAGCAAAATTACTAAAACCTGAACACAAACATATTCAAAAAACAGTGATCTCCTTTTTTGGCTTTTTCTGCAGGTATTAGGACTGGGGTTTTGTTCTTGTGCAAAAGCTTCTAAATATGTATTCATAAAGAGATATTAACATAGATGACCAGTCCTCTGAGAAAATTCTTCACTGTGCATTGATATCTATCACATCAGCTGAAATTATTTTTCCATGAAAAAGGAGGATATCTTTAAAATATTAAAATACGTGATCACTTTCTTTCTATATTCCAGGGTAATCCAATCCTAGTGACCATTAGCATAAGATATTTCTGAGCCCTGAAGATCACCTTCTTGAAAAATTAGCAATTTTCAATGGCAAACCCAACCATAAAGTTGATATAGATAACTCTGAAAAGTAATACACAGTTTTTAGAAGTCTCTCCCTGATGCCATTGCAGATTCCACTTCCAATATTTATCACCAATTCTAGCACTGCTACATTAGTTATTCTGGGGAGGTTAGTGTACAAGATTAATCCCCATTGTTTTTTCAAGCAGAAATAAAAACATAAGAATTGGCAAAACAATAATTTGGGAAGATTTTGGGAGAAGAATAATGCAAACAGAGAATGGAGTTCAAATGAGTGACACTGTAGTATAGTCATTAAGCTTAGGGTTTAGGATCAGGGAAACTGAAGTTAAAATCAGCACTCAGGTATGAAGGAGCTTTGGGCCAATCACTTATCACTCCATTCAACTTACCTCATGGAAAAAGTTACCTTACAGAGGAGATGGATGGCATAAAAATTTAAAGAGAGAGAGAGAGAGAGAGAGAGAGAGAGAGAGAGAGAAGGAAAGAAAGAAAGAAAGAAAGAAAGAAAGAAAGAAAGAAAGAAAGAAAGAAAGAAAGAAAGAAAGAAGGAAGGAAAGTAAGTAAGTTGTGGACCTAAAATTGGAAGAAGGAGAGATGCTTTAATTCTTACCATGATCTTTTAAAGGAAATATATGATAGAAATCAGTTTAAAACATTAAATAGTGTGCTCCTTCAAATTTAAGTTGTCTGTCTGCCAGGCAATTTGTGCTGGATTCAGATGCAAAACTATATAAGAGGTCAGAGATATTTTAGGCATTTATCCTAAGCTTATCTCCGTTTGAGAGCATAATGTATATATCAAGAGCTGGCAAACTTTCAGTGACAAGGGCCATATTTAACATGGGTGGGGGGGTACAAGAATCATAGGATTGGTAGAGTCACATCACAAATGAGATGTGTTTTCCTGGGTTTTGTATACTTGATATGCCTATTTTAGAGCTTAAAAGCTTTAAAGTTTCCCCTGTCCAGTACTGACCTTCTCAAGGGAGTGATGCTCCTCTGTGATGCTCAGCTGAGGAAGCCTACAATGTCTGATAGACACTTCTTCGTCATATGGTCAGCATGACAGTAAAGAACACAGTAACCTTCTTACCAAAGCTGTGCCTTTTTATCTACTTGCATTTGCATGTTTTCGAATTGCTAGGTTGGCAGGAACTGGGCGAATAAAAGGAACTCATTCCATTGCATGGGTGTTGGGTCTCAAACCTGGACTGTTGACTTACCCACTGGCAGGCTCAGTATCTTAACCGTTGAGCCATTGCACCACCATTTTAGACCTTACACTGTTGTTTTTAACTTCAAAAAATTTGATTTACATGCCCAGGATTTTTATTATTCATGTATGGAACACTTTTACAGTGAAAATTATTCAGGGACTTGTTTTTGATTTGGCTTCTTAAAAAAAGTATTTTGTTTAACCCAACATGGGATAAGGAGGAGGTAGGACAGAAATCCCAAAAAAACATTGCAAAATACTTGGTAATTATTTTTTACTGTTCTTTCCTAAAATCAGAGGTATCTCGTGAGACGAACAAGTGTTGGTATGGTTATGAACAAAAAGCTGGATCATCTGGGAAGGTTTTCTTCCAATAGGTTACATTTGCCAGACATGTGACATTTGTCAGCATTTGTCCTGTTATTACCATGAAGCTATCCTTCATGGACCTGCAAGAGGAAACCACCCAGACTGTCTGAGTGATGATGGAGAAGGGATAAATAAACCTTCTTGGGCAATGTTTTTTCCTGTTCCTGGAAGCTCTGTTTCCACAGAGGCATTTGTATCCGGTACTTTGCAGAGATCTTCTTTCACATCAAAGTGTCTTTCTTTAGGCTACACAGCTCAGGGCACAACCTCTGGTTCTGATGGGAAAAAGCCTTATTCCAAAGGAAAAAGAAACAAATATTTCCTCTGAATATATAAGGTTCTCTGTTCTTTTGGGTTTCAACTGTACTAAGTTCTTGTACTAAGAACATTTCATGGCTTCTTCAAAAATCTAGTTTGGACACTTAGGTTTCAGAAGACACTGGAAAGCTATCCATGGCACCCAAGATTAGTCTTTAAACTATTAACTCAGACACCTGGCAAATTCATTGCAAGATCATGCCTTCATAGGGAAAAAGACTGAGTGCACAGTTTGTTTCAATGGCTACTGTATCCTGATCATATACATACACACCATACGGATGTATGTGCATTGTGCATGTATGTATATCAATATCGAGATAGCTAGACACACAGACAGATGAACAGAAAGATGTAAACACTGAAAACAGGGATGGGCAACATTTAGTCCTTTAGACGCATTTCAAACTGCTTCAGCTTATTAGAAGCCAATGTTTAGGGTGGTCCTTACCATCCTATCTGATTCCAAATATCCTTGGTCATTTGAATTATCCTCCCAAAGAAAACAGGGTAATTATCTGTTATGTCCTGAGCCTGTGGAAGCAGGCTCGGGGCATTGCAACGATCCTGGGCAGGTGCAAGCTGCCCAGGACCAGACTGGTTGTCGCCAGCGCTCGAGCGCATGTGCGGGTGCTGGCGCACCAAATGTTGCAATTTGGCCCGGGAATCGCCTATAAAAGAGGCAGGGAGATTTGGGTGTTGTCGGCATCTTGTAACCAGTATGCTGAACAGAAATAAAGAGTTCCTGAGAACTACAACTGCTTCTCGTGTCATTGCCATTTTGCGAAGGACTTAACACTGGCGACGAAGGTGGGATTGCCTTACATCGACTGAAGACAGGTGTAAGCTTACCTGAGAGTCCTGAGCAGTAGGAACGGCGTTGACTCGGCAGCTACCCGCCAATCTAGCGAGCATCGGGGGTAGGCTGGCTGAGAGACCCTTCCTTTTTCTACAAAAATGGCAAAAGTTGGAAGACTTTCAGAATTCGACATCTCGCATCCGGAAAGATGGGAGTCCTACGTAGCCAGGGTGGAAAACTATCTTAAAGTCAATCAAGTAAGAGAAGATAGCTTAAAAGCCACTACCCTGCTGTGCGTTTGCGGTCAAGACGCATTCGAAATCGCTGAAAACATAGCAGCACCTGTACCTCTAGAATCTGTTAACTACACAGATCTCAAAAAACTACTAAAGGAATACTTCCAGCCCAAGTTATCCGTCATCGCTTGGCGCCACACCTTCGAACAGAGGGATCAGCGACCCAGAGAATCAGCCAAAGAATACATTGCTGCACTGAGAAAAGCCGCTAAACACTGCGAGTTCAAGGATCTAGAAGAATGGCTGAGAGACAGATTTGTATGCGGACTGAGGCATAGAGAATTACAGCAGAGACTTTTTGCTAAAGAAGATTTATCATTCCAAGATGCCTTGAGAGAGGTTACTGCAGAAGAGGCAGCGGGCGGCGCCATCAAGAACATGAGGCCGATCAGAAGCACTCCAGAAGCTGTGTGCATCGCTTGTGATGCTTCTCCTTATGGGGTGGGAGCCATATTAAGCCACCTCAGATCAGATGGAACTCAGGTTCCTGTTGCATATTACTCCAGAACCTTATCTTCTGCAGAGCGAAATTATGCTCAAATCGACAGGGAGGCTTTAGCTGTTGTTGCTGGAATCAAAAAATTCCATGATTTCCTATATGGCAGGCATTTCACGGTCTTCACTGACCATAAGCCTTTGTTGGGGCTGTTTACTACACATAAACAAACTCCCCAAATCATCTTCCCCAGAATGCTGAGATGGTCTATCTTTCTGTCTGCCTACGATTTTTCCTTACTTCACAAACCTGGGAAAGAAATGGGCCATGCTGACGGCCTCAGTAGATTACCCCTGCCGGTAATAGAAGCTGACCCTGCACCAACAATCAATATCCTCTCCATTCAGGCCTTGCCTGAGTCCCCTTTAGATGTGGCTGCTGAATCAGCCACAGATCTCACACTTTCGCGTGTCCTTTCTTGGGTTTTATCTGGATGGCCAGAAAGCTGTCCAGGCACTGAGTTTCAGAGTTTCTGGTCCAAAAGGACCGAGTTATCCACCTTGCAGGGGTGTCTGCTTTGGGGGAGCAGAGTTGTCATTCCTGCCTCAATGAGGACTAGGGTCTTAGGTTCCCTCCACGAGGGTCATCCTGGCATTGTACATATGAAGGCGCTTGCGCGCAGCCATTTGTGGTGGCCTGGGTTAGACAGAGACATTGAAGCTAAGGTGCATGCATGCCACCTTTGTCAACGCTCACGCCCTGAAATGTCCCAAGCTCCTGTACATAGATGGGAGGAAACACAGTCTCCATGGTCTAGGGTGCACATTGACTATGCTGGGCCCTTTCAGGGTCAATTCTTCTTGGTCCTAGTTGATAGCCATTCAAAATGGCTTGAGGTTGTACCTGTCTCTTCCACCACCACTGCAAAGACTATTCAAGTACTGAGGGGGATTTTTGCTGCACACGGGCTTCCTGATATCCTCGTATCTGACAATGGCCCTCAATTCACTTCTTCCGAATTCCAAGCTTTCTTACAGGCCAACATGATTCGTCATGCCACCTCTGCACCTTTCCACCCATCCACCAACGGTATGGCTGAACACATGGTTCGCATCACCAAGGACGCCTTGAAGAAAATTACCTATGGAGACTGGCATCACAGGTTGGCTGACTTCCTCCTTTCTTATCGCACTACACCTTCCACTTCTACCGGGAGGAGTCCAGCTGAACTTCGTTGGGGGCGCAAACTGACTACCAAGCTTGACCGGTTGCACCTGGACAGACTACCTTCCACAATCACACACCCCAGGGCACCTAGACAACGGCTTGTGGGTGCCCCGGTTTGGACTCGTAACTACGGGCCTGGTCATTCATGGGTCCCTGCCACTGTATCCAGGGTCACAGGTCCTTTGTCCTACGAGGTATCCCTGGACAACGGTCGTGTCCTGCGATGACACATCGACCAGCTCCGCACTAGACGGGACCTTCCCACTGAGACTCCTGGGTCTTTTCCAGGGGGGGAGGGGGACCCCTTTGGGCAAAGGGAAGAGTGCGGGCTGCCGCCTATCAGTAACGAGGGAGCTACAGACAGGTCATTCCGAGATTCCACGAGTGCTCCAAACAGGAATCCATGGAGCCCAACTAGAACTCAGGCACCAGTGCCTACTCCAGCCAGGGAGTCACCCCGGGGGCATAATCACTACTCACCCGCTTCACTCAGTACTCCAGTCAGGGAGGATATCCGGGAGCGTCCAAACAACCCACACCCTGCAAGAGAGCAGGCACACATTCCGTCTAGTTGGCCCGACACTACCCCTGTCCCTAGAAGGGGGCAAGCACACAGGGAGGTGGTCGAGGAACCAAATCCTGACTACAACACCTCTGACATCACTCAGGGGACAACTGAGTTTTGGAACAGCACTGAAACCCCAACAAGCCCGGGTACAGAACGGGAACGAGGGGAAAGACAACCTCTTGACAGGTCTAGGACAGACCTGGGAGGTTCTACAGAATTGCCCAACAGTGACAGTCACTTAAGAGGGCCAGAGAGCCTGCAGCCAGGCAGGACAACCAGGTCAAACAGAGAAAGAAGCCCTGGCCTGACGAGCCCGGTGGGCAAGCAAGCAGGCCAGGCATTGGAGCACAGTCCTTGGGAATCACCAGGGTGTAGCAAGGGGGACAAGCATACATCACCCCTCAGTCAAGGGGTACTTGGTAGGTACCCAGAAGTCAGGAGGTCACAGAGAGCCAGAAGATCTCCTAAGTATTTAGAAGATTTTGTAACTCTACTGGCAAAACAGAGTTAACAGAGAGTATTCCTGTACACATAGGAAAACAGAACACTGGGAACAATAGAAGCAGAGGGGATGACTGGTACAAAGTAGTATGGGCACCATACTCGTATTGGATTGTATATTATTATTGTATGATCATAGTCTTAGCTGGGGGGGAAGGGGTGTTATGTCCTGAGCCTGTGGAAGCAGGCTTGGGGCATTGCAACGGTCCTGGGCAGGTGCAAGCTGCCCAGGACCAGACTGGTTGTCGCCAGCGCTCGCGCACATGCGCGGGTGCTGGTGCGCCAAATGTTGCAATTTGGCCCGGGAATCGCCTATAAAAGAGGCAGGGAGATTTGGGCGTTGTCGGCGTCTTGTAACCAGTATGCTGAACAGAAATAAAGAGTTCCTGAGAACTACAACTGCTTCTCGTGTCATTGCCATTTCGCAAAGGACTTAACATTATCCATCATTTTTATTTGCTAAGAATGCCTATGCAGCCTAGATGGGGCACAGAAGCTTCCCTTTAAATCAGATGTGGGGAATTATGGCCCTTTTATGACTTGTGGATTTCAACTGGCTCAGGAATTCTGGGAGTTGAAGTCTACAAGTCATAAAAGTCAGGTGGAAACCCCCCTTTTCTTCTGCTTTCTCTGTAACAAAGAAATATGAGGGCATTCCATCTTTTAAAATTTCTAATCAGTATGTTGGTTAGAAATTTGGGGAAATCCATTTTCAACCCATCTGCAGGATGCCAAGTTTGGAGATGGTGGTTTATATTATGTCACGCCAACTGAAGCTGGGTCCAAATAAATGTTGTTAGATACATTATGGCTTTATGATTATGATTATCCCAGAGGTCTCGACTTCAACTCCCAGAATTCCCCAATCAGAATCATTGGCTGCAGAATTCTGGGAGTTGAAGGCCGCACATCTTAAAGTTACTAAATTTGAAAAATGCTGGATTACCCTATTGGACTTGATGTTAATGGTCCACTTGGCAAAACATTTTCTGCATCTGAGCATTCCATTTGTTGCAGCTGTGCACTATGTATTCAAATCAACCTTTCCTCCCTGTCTCTCAGAGATACTGAACTATAGTTTCCATCATCTTCAACTCCTATAACTATGCTCTTAGGGAAAATTATTCATCTGTACATGTGAACATTGCATGTGTGGGTGAGAAAGCATGAATCTGAAACAATAAAGGAGCCATTCTAGAAGAATTAGATTTTTATCCTGGAATAGATTCATCCAGAATGGTAGCCCCACAGCACAGGTTTGGAATGTGGATGTTACTGCCTCTGTTTCCACTGATATATGATATTTATTGATATACATCTATTCAGTGGCAATCAAGTAAAGTGGGTGATAACACAAATGGCTTAGAAGTGAATATTACATGAAACAAATATTGGTTAGTTAAAAATATTTTTATGGAAATGTAAATAAAATTTTACTTTCTAAAACTATCAACATGATGCCTCTCACTAACATTAAATCTTACATTTCAAACCATTTTTAAATAAAAGATAAATCTGTCACAGCTAAATTTTTGTACTCATAATCTTCTCTTCAAATTTATCTCCCCAGGAACAAACTGCCTTGGGTATGATCTTTGAATTGAAAAACCCAAAGTGCATAAGTAGGTAAACCTTTTTCTAATGTTTTTTAATCTGGCATCTCCCATATATACATCATGTCCTGTCTCCTGCACACATATTGGCTTCTTCAGTTCTGAATTCTAGATAATCCATTTTTGTTCAGACTTTTTTGTACCTTAAATGTCTTCCCACCTGCATGTCGAGTTGCTTTAGGCATAATCTACTTTTTCAAATGAAGGATAGCAAATAGACGGGAGGAAAGCAAACCGAAACATCTTCAATCACTTGCTGTGCTTAAAAATTCATAATAATTTCTGTAGCCGACGGCAGCAAAGCTAATTATTTAGTGTCCCAATCAGCCTCATAGCCACTTGATAGAATATGCTATGGAGCTGGTTATACTGATATGTCTACAAGAGGGCAAATGCTTGAAGCTGAAACCCAAGAGCTTGGTAGGCAGTATCACTAGAAGAGTTTTCTGCAGCTTTGGAGAAATGTGCCGTGGTGACTTGATAATACATTCAGTGAATAGTTAGCTATTGACAGATATATGCATTGCTCTTTAAGAAATCTGGTCATTTAGAGCCCAACAAAGTTGACTCACAATGTTTATATAAAAGAAGAGGTCATTTGTCAAAACATCACTGAAATACCAGGCTAAACATAAAGCCTCTGACTTGCAATAGGTTATGATAGGTTTCATTCATATTGGGAGATATTCTGCTTTGTTCTTGTGAGTATCTGCACATTTATATTTGGAGATATGTATGGCATATTAAGAATAGAAGAAAAAAAACCCATTTTGATCATACCAAATGTTAATTTACTCCAAAAGTTTGATCTCACAATGGCCCACCAGATCCCCATTATTATTCCCTAACAAAAACTATTCAGATATTGTAAATGTTGGTCCTAGAAATGATTTATAATCATCATAATTAACAGTTACTAATAATCTTGTTTTCCATGAGTTAATTAAACGTTTTTATACTGCATAAGAACATTTGATGAATTGTCTAAGATTTTGTACTCTAAAACTTGACCAGGTTTTTCAGTAGATGAGTGCCTTTCTAAAGTGAGGGGTGGGAGAGAAGCAATTGCCCTTGGTCCCACCTAAACTGTAATTCATTATTTGAAATAGTCAGAGAGATCAATATTTTTCATTCAAAGCAGTAAAAATATAATATCTATATCAGCTCTCGGTATATACTCCCAGTTACTATGCGTTTGTAATTTCAATTGAAAAAAAAAGTGCAGAAAAATGACTTTGGATTCAAGAAGAAAAAACTGGGATGGGTATATGTGTTAGTCATATATCGTCAAAGGAACATTTTAACCTGGGCCATTCAGAGTTTTTTAAAAGCCTGGTGTCTCCATATTATCCCCTTCCTTTCTCTGCTTTCGTGAAACTGGAGATCTGAAATTGAACCTAAGATTTTGTACATTCAAAATTTATTCTGATGAATAGAATAATTATCTATTCTTTTTCTACAAAATGAAATGTAAATGTTTACTTTACATTTCATTTCATGTTTCATTTACCAACTTATTTATTTGATTTCTATAGCTGTCCATCTCAATAAGCAATCTCAACTTGAGTAAAAGACTTGCAAGATTTGCTAAAACATAGCTTCTCATTACAGCTAACTGCAAAATTGGTTAATTCTTGGCAGAAAGTGCACAAGGATCCTGACCGGAAGCAAGGATAGATGGGAGGTATCACCATTAGGTTCGGAACTATGAAGATCATATCTAACTTCCCTTCCCCAAAAGGCTCCTATACCTTTATCAGTTGCACTGAAAAGAAAATTATTTTTGCCACGGTTTTCTACCACTGTACTAGTGTGATCTGGCAATGAGGATAGGAACCATTGATGGTTACTTCAAGCAGCTGAGATTGAGGAACTTCGCAATAAATTCTGAGGCATCGCAGTAAGCAAAGAAATATACGCCACTGGATTTACTGATTACCTGATATATTTATATGGCTCTTCTAGTAACACTATATAAGCACCAAAGCTGAAAGCATCTGGGGTGCTTACAAAAAAGTATTTATGATTACAGAGCTATGGTAGTAATTACTTTCTCTTATTGCTGCTATTCCTATTTCTTTGAGTGCAGTACCTGCTGACACTCATTGATTAGCTCTAAATGCCATCTGGCTGCTGACAGTATAACAGTTCTTCATGAAAGTCACATAATCATAGAGATATTTAATATCTGCCACCATTCCTAACTTTATCCCTGACTTTCCATTTCTGCTTTGCATATACCACCACGTCATTATTAAATGAAATGTTTGGTAATTTGTAAGATCGCAAAAGATAACACTTTAGGAGATGGCAGAAGTATAGATTGTGAACAGTTTCTTGCTTGAAAGTGCACTCTCAGGTTACTATTAAAAGAAAATCTGTACTTTAGTACCCAAGACCAAAAGCAAAATAATTCAGGACTGTTCATTTTTTAAAATTTTTCATCCTCTGCTGCCCTCTGTTGAGACAAAACTTCCACTGAAACTAGATTAATTTCTTCTCAACTTTACAACAAAGTCAGATCATAAGTTATCAATATAACAGAGCTGTCCACTGGGAAATAAGTTATAAATGCTTTTAGATCAGAGCTGCATAACTCTGTGCCCTAAATTCCATGTGATGCTCCAAACTCTTGACTGAGGTCTTCAGAGACCTTCAGATTTTGTAATCATGTAATAAAGATGTATGCAACAAGGGGGGGGGGAATAACAAGAGTTATTAAAAATGTGACTAGAGACTACTCATATTAATTAGAATAGTGCAAAGCTCACTCATTTGGGAATGAAACATTTCAGAAATTTCAGTTAGCTATCTGGGCTGTGCCTAATTTCCTCCCAGACTAGGCTACCCCAGAGCCCAGTGTGGTATTTCTCAGAAGTAGGTCTTTCAAATTAGAAGTAGCTTGAGGTGCACAGGCTGGAATGTCAAGTTCAGGACACTGTGAGCTGCTTCTAATTTTTTACTTCTGGAAAACAACCAAATGATCCTGAGTACAATGTGGTCCAGAAGGAGGTTCAGTGTGGCCTGGAGAGGAATAGAATATTACTCAATCTTGTGCAGCCCTAATATTAAGTGTGATAAATATTAATTAAATTTAAATGCAAATAGAAGGAAATAAACTGAAATATGTTTTTTTTTTTTGTCCTGGTTCTAACTGCTGGTTTTTGTAGTGAGAGTCCTGTAATGCCATTCAATGCCCAAGAATGGTTCTGAATTTAAAAAAAAAAATTGCAACGCTTTTTTATATGTAATTTTTATTAAAAAAATTTAAAAAGATAAAACTAATACAAAGTAATGAAGAAAAGACAAAAAGAAACAAATAATAGAAAAAGAAAAAAGTGCAAGAAAAGAAAAAAGGGAAATAGAAAGGGCAGAAAGTAACAGATGGTTCTGATATTCTTTGCAGCAGTTATAAGTGCAATTATATTTTAACTTCTCTAAAGTTATATCATAATACTCTTCTTTCTATAATCTATCCTGTCTAATCACCAAAACCATAAATTGTAAGTTTATTTTTTTCATTTTTGTGCAAGGAATCCATAAGAGATTTCTAGTCACCAGTAAATGTAGATAGTGTCTTTTCTCTAATCAAAGAAGTTAGTTTATCCAACTCAGTAAGATCTGCCAATTTCACCAACCATTCCTCCATAGTATGCAGTGTCAAATCTTTCCATCTGTAAATATTTGCAATCTTTTTTTTTTTAGTCATTTGCTTTCTTGAGTAATTATTGCACCTCATACAGACAATTGATCAAGTGATACTTCAGGATTATCAGAGTAAATTATTTCTAGTGTCTTACAAGATAGTCTTTTGGGGGATGTGTAGCATTTTAGCAATGTAGAGAACTTTGGTAAAGAGGCAGCTGAAATACAATAAATGAATAAACTCTTCCTTTTCGATGACAGGATTTCCATATTGGGCTAAGCAATATCATGAATAATTGTTTTAGGTAACATGTTGTAGGAACTTAGCTATTAAGGCTTTTAAATTACAGATCTGACTTATAACTTAAAACAATATATACATCCAGTTCACTAAACCAGTAGCATTTTATTTAATAAGCCACAGTTAAATTAACACAATATAGTATAGCATATGAATTCTGTTGATTACTGAAACACACATTTTAAAAGTTGGTATCGGAGGTTTATCTTGAAATGATTTCTCATGCACTAATCGTCTGATCCCCTACACCAAACAATATTGCTGAATATTGTTCTAGAGAAACGGCACAGCAGTTAGTGAGAAATATTTCAGAATTAACACAGCTGAAATATCTATTAATATTGAAACTTTACACATAGCTCCTAACTTTATATTCAAAGCTAATGAGGCATTAGTTACTGTAAACTACAAACAAAATACATATTGTATAACATTAGTTTTATGATGTTTAATTCAAATCTCAGTATGTCTAACAAAATTAATGATCTTGCAAAAGAAATACTCATATTTGTTTGTACAAATCAATGTCATACAGATTGGAATAAACTCATTTAATTAATATAGTAGTCATATTCATTCCACTCAAGATTGAATAGTTATATACTATGCATAATGTATTGTGTGAAAAGGAATACACACTGGAAGTCTACTAGATAACAAAAAGAAAAATAGAACAGGGTTTAGTTGTGAAAGCAAGAGGATGCAATACTAGATAAACATTCCCAAACTATAGCAATCACAACCTCTAAAGAAAGAAAAAAATAATAACAAGTATTAAAAAAAATAATAGCTACCACAACTGGTGTGTTCCAGAAATGCAGCCCTTTGGGACTGATATGAATTTACAGAGCAAGTTGTAACTATTGCCACAAAACAGCTGCCATGGCCACTTCTCCATCTGAAAACCAATGATCAGAAAGCAAATTAGGGAATACTTTCTAGCACCTTTAATATCCCCAAGGCACTCTCTAGCACCTTATATGCATCTTTCATTTGTTCATAGCAAATAGGTACACACTTCCAAACAAAATACAAGAATGGAGCTATCTGCATTTTTATTTTCTAAATTTGCCTACCAGACCTGTGTGGGTATCATGATACAGTTGTCGGTGGAGATTATTTGTGTGTGCAGCAGCTGCTCTATAGTATACTGTATGCTGGCAATGCAATGACTTTGCTCTTCATGCCACAGCTGGACATTCCTAGCTGCATTTGGCAACAGCTTGAAGGAGAAAGTATTCTCTGAAATGATATTTTACCATATGGGTCCTTCTGATTTTCAGAAATCAACCTGGATCATACTTAGCTTGGAATTCTGGAAAGTGGTTCCATGACACAATTTCTAGATATTTTGGGAGTGTAACTTCCAGAGTTCCCAATCAGCTCGTTTCAGCCCATTTACATTTGGCCAGTTGGCATTTGTTTGACAGGTCTAAACAAACTATTAGATAGAATACTAGATTAAGATTTCTATTTAGCTAAGGAGTGCCATCTACAGGGGGAAAAACATGTCCAATGGTATTACTTTAAGGAAAAGGATTGCAGCCAGAATAATCTGCTTCTAATATTGGGGTCACAATGGGTCGGACACAACTTTGCAATTAACAACAACAACAAATATTAAAACAATATAAGAGCATTACAGTACTAGTGCAATAGGGCAGAAGCTTTTAGGGCTGTGAGCACAGCTGAGTTTCAAAGATGTGCCAAGGTCACATTCACAATACAATGTAGCACTATTATAATAAAAAAGCAGGGCAAGAACAAAAACTAAATAGGATTATCTTGATCTTAATTTTGACATTAAATTAAATACATTTACAGTGCTTGTTTCTCTTTCCTTCCTGGAATTTTCTTGGCCAGGAATTAAACCCAAGACCTCTAATGGGGTCTGCCATTACTATGGCCTTTTTTTTTCTCACATATGCATCTCTTCTTATTAACTAAGACCTGGATTCGACTGTTATTCATGACTGTAATGTCAATGCTCAAATCTGATAGACATTGAAAACTGGATTAAATGTTGCTTATCCACTGGAATATAATGACAAATTACAAATACGAGTCTCAGCATCATAACAGAGATTTGGTGAGGCAGAGGCAGTTATCTAATGATATAGTAAAGCAAGAAATCCACTTAGTAGGGGTGCATACTGTATGCCACCCTCTTATTTTCCACCTGGTATCCACACCATTTCTGCCAAAGTTTTAGGTTTATCCCGTCCAGAGAGTTGAATGATTGGTGTAAGAGAGGATGGGAAGCACACATATTTCTGAACTAAAGTTTTAGGCTTTTCATATGCTGGAAACACAGCCTTAATGCCACAAGGATGTCATGGGAACCTCAAAAAATAATCTGTTATGCAAACTGGTCTTTTGAGCTTTCTATGCTAAACAATCCAGTGTTCTCCACGTTGGCATTTGCCAGATGGATTGTACTCAATGCACACATACATATACACAAAATGGCTTACAATCCAGCCAGCAGATCCAATTGCTATAATAAAATGATGGCGATAGTAGTTGTAGCTTATCTGAAGGACATCAGCTTTAATTTAGCAAGTACAGGCAGTCCCTGACATGACCATAAGCAAGTTGGTTTTTAAGCGAGTCACACCCAATTCTATGACCTTTTTGCCACAGTAGTTAAGGAAATCATTGCAACTGTTGAGTGAATCCTGTGGTCATTAAGTGAATAGAGCTTCCCCTGTGACTCTGCTAGTCAGAAGGCAGCTGGGAAACCCGCAGATTGAGACCACATGATCCCAGGATGCTGTAACATTATAAATACATGCCGGTTGCCAAGCACTCAAATTTGAGCATATGATGGTGGGAATGCTGCAACGGTTATAAGTATGAGGACTGATTGTAAGTCAATTTTTCAGTGCCGTTATAATAAAATGTAAATCTTATACTAATATTAATGGATAGTTTATGAATATATAATTTGAGATTTTTTAAATTGCTTTATGTCAGCTTAATATGGTCTTCCAGTTTACTCTACAGAATAAAATATGAGCTTTAGACTGATCCCCATGTGTGCTCTGCTTTAAAAAAAAAAATAAATTCAAATGCCTAAACTGAGTGGGTATACCGAATTAATACATAAATTCAATTTACATGTAAAATGTCTTAATAACTTGAATGTGAATATACTTTACAAAACTTTTAGTATACCATGCAGTGCTATTTTGTAATTTCAATTTCCTGCTAACAAGGAGTTCCTCTAATGAAAAAAAAATGATTTTTTCATGCTCTACCAGATGGTAATTTAAAGCATTTCAATTAAACAAACCATCTCATTAGAGGGCCTTGATAATGCAGTGAGTTTTCTTTGATATGGTCAGAAATATCTCACATGCTTTTGGGACGCAATCAAAACTCTCCAATAAACTTGTTGCTAAAAGGGTAGCCTTGTACATGTATTTTCATAGCAATCAAATGACCTAGTTTTGAAGTGTTTGAAGCCATTTCAAGTAGAGTAGGAACAAATTAACCTTGTTTAATAAGTAGTATTCAATTTGAGTTCTACTTCTGAGTTCTATATGGGTGCCATTTTATTTCTCTGTTCTCTTACATAATGCATATTTCTTGAGCTTACATTACAAAGAGTGCTATTATGTGCTATCCCTAAATAGTTGTATCGCAACATCACTGCTCTCAGAATCCACACATTCATTCCCCCCCCCTTGTCTCTGTATTTCTCTATTTCTATATAATAATGCCTACATTGCCTTTTTGTTGTTGTTGCTGTTGTTGCTGTTCTTTAAACTCCTCATGCCTCTTTTTCAGGAACTCATCAGCTCCATTTAACCATGACTTTTAGTCTTTATTTTCTTTTCTATCTGTTCACTGTTTCATCATCTATTTCCAATTTAATATGCATTTCCTTCTCTCTATACAAACACTTCTATATACTTCTTTCATGTAGCCTTTCACTTTTTGAGTCAGTCCATATTCATTCAGTGCCCATCATTTTTGACCATATTGCTTGTTCTACCACATACACACTTCTTAACCCATTTTCACTGTATTCATCTTATTATTGTTTCTCCTGACAAATCCAACTCTTATTTTTAAGTAACAAAGTTGGTAAACCTATTCATCAATATACAAACATTTTGCCTCCTGAGATATTCCTGACGACAGATCATATAGAATTTACTACCTTGAATTTAATGCCTTACAAGTTTTCTCCTTCTTTATAAAAAGATACACAAATTCATATATTTGCTCTGATTGTTCACCATTTATATCAAAATTGTGGTCATTCACTCAATCAAACAAACAATTTTATATTAACTATAAGACTAAGATACATTAACTTGAAGATCCATATTCCTCACTGGCATTTTCTGCATATGAAAAGACCCGTACATCTTTGACTAAGAAGTCTTTAACAACTGTTCCTTATGTTTGCTTTCAACAATCAAGGCTAAAGATACATTGTTGCCTTAAAATATATATATTCTACTCTTTAAAAGCATTCACTAAGCATTTCATTTAGTTTCATGCACACTTTATTACATTATATCCCATTCTTATTGCATTCAGCCTTCAATTCCTTAATCACACAGATATTCCATAATTTAAGATAGTCACATTTATGCCAAATTAACAAACATGAAGTAACCTTTCTTTTTTGAATGTATACATTTCTTAATGACCAAAAGCTGATCTGCTTTCCGACTCAACTAAAGCCACACTGCATTTCTCAAATGTGGCTTCTTATCTGTTCTTGTGCCCTTCCGGTCAGAATCATATGCTATAAAGTCACTGTAATGCTAGAATATATTTTAGAAGATATTAAGCCTACCCAAGAAGAGAGAACACAACATGGTTAATTTCTTACATATTATTCAGATAATGGAAACTATAAATTTGTGTCTCAGAGAAACACCAAAGGACTCACTAAGAGAATTCTCCAATGGACAGAACTAAGCTATATCCAAGCTAGGGTATAGATAGTTCCCCACTGCGTTTCAGGCACCTTCATTTGTATTTAAATTAACAGAATTTCCATCTCACACATTTTGGCTGAAAATGCTGAGAAAACTGAGAGTTGAGGATCAGACCAGAGCACAATATTGGCTGAATGTGCATTTCTGTATAACATCACTGGAATCGGTTAGTGAGAGTTTCATTAATTAAACTGGCAGTTATTTGAAAATGCCTTAAGGAATCCAAATAGCATGGTATGAAAATAGATTCAGAGGACAATTTAATTACATAAAACTTTGCCATGTTTTTCGATGACTGCCTCAGCCCATTGCAGAAATGTTTGCCCATAAAATCTGCTCTGGTTTGTCTCCTTGTTAATTCTCTTTAATGTCTTCAAGTTGGCCTTAAAGACACACTTTTTACAGAGCATAAATCCAAGGCAGCAATAATTTTCTGAGTACAATTAAAAGAATGAAGTCACTGATTTTTCCAAGGATGTTAGTGAACGTTAGCAGGAGGCCTATGTTTATTTTAGTAATGTAACTTGTAAGGCATTTGTATTCTCCCTTTTATTGGCAAACAGCTCTAAACAAACTCGTGAAAATAGAATTCAAAACTCCCAAAATTTAGTATTAAAAAAAACAGGGTTAAAATTAGATGGCTTACAGATGAAAAATGAGTAATGGAAAAACAAATAAATGGGAGGGAGGGAGGGAGGGAGGGAGGGAGGGAGGAAGGAAGGAAGGAAGGAAGGAAGGAAGGAAGGAAGGAAGGAAGGAAGGAAGGAAGGAAGGCTTGAATGGCACCTAAAACTACTGCAAAAAATAAAGAAAAAAGTCAGAATGTATTATTTCAAGACCAGTGTTTTTGAATTTTTTTAAAATATATATATATCAAAAAGAAACTTTTTAATATAAAATGTTACCTTTATACTTATTTAATTTATATTGAATTGATTCAAAGGCTTTCATTCAAATTCCACACAGAAGTTTTAGAAGTGTAATTTTCATATTGATGTTTGTATTTAAAAAGTTCCATTCTGAGTAAAATTTCACATTTACTTTTCTTTTTGTTATTATTCCTTCCATCTTTTAGCTTTTATCAATGGTAATGATTGTGCAAAGCAGATCATATGAAGGAGTTAAATCACAAAATTTCAATCAGCTCACTAAAAGGCCCACTCTGATATAATAAATTAGCACCTAATTCAACATGGAAATGGAAACTCCAAGAGAAGGGCCTCTAATGAAGTTCTAAAATAACAGAAAGTTATTACATTTAAATATGGTTTATTTATAGTTTGTGGACTAAACCACAATTGGCTAGACTCACACAACAATATAAAGCCAAATAGGTTGTATTATGACTTGGAGCAAAGTGTGGATTTAGCTATTGTTGTTTATAAACCATAATTTGTGTCTTAATGTGTGGCTACTTAAAGCATATGATATATCTGATCTCAACTGTTATCTTCAAAAGTTTATTCAGTAAGAGCTACATTCTGTTCATGTATTAGCATACTTGTGAATGCTTGCTTCTTTTGCATTGAGCGATATGAACAACAACTCCAGTATGAGATCTGTTCAACTAAGGAACACTTTTAGTTGTCATTTTTGTGTTTCGGGATTCGAAACATTGAAGCACGACACATCTTAAAGCAAACTTCTTTATTTCTCCACTCCAAGCAATCTGCAAACAGGCACGCAGGCCTTTTATAATTTTCCAAACCCCAGGCAGTCCAGCCAATAGGAATCCTTTTTTCTTCGCGCCTTGCGCATGCGCAGTAGTCCGGCACCAGCCGGTCTGGTCCCGGGCAGCTTTTAGGTTGCCCGGGACCATTTGCAACATTTCTGGGCCTGCTGAGTTTCTTCATCAGGCCCAAGACACAACAGTCATGATTTAGGATTCTTCCACCATTGTTGTCTTTGTTTGTCCTTCTGCTAAAATCTTCATGGTAATCTAAAAAAGGTTACTGGAGGAATACTGTAACACCGTGAGAGAGGGAAAAGGAAGCAATCCTTGAAGCCTAGGCCGCAGGTCAGTCATGGCTTAGAACATCTTGCTTCATCAGTTGTCAATAATGTAATCCATAAAGTAATAGGTGAACTGAAACTAGCCTGTATGTTCTCACCAGCCTCATGAAATACAAGACAAATAAGCTAGAAATATATATTTCCATAGAAAAGAAATATTTAAGGAACCCTACCTCTGAAAGCAAAGCTTTTCTATTTCTCTACAATTAATTCCAAAAAAATATATTTACATATATTTTTATTTAGGATAATTTTGTAGTGATTATATCCATTTGATCATATTCCATTAGCAAATCATCCTTCAAATAACATTTCCATCTTTTCAAGGATAGATATTGACACGACACTGCCTACTTTTCCTGACATTTAATTTGAGAAGTCATGAAGAGCTTCACCATATTCTCTGTTGAGGAAAGAACCTGTCCTTTATTGCTATGGACACTTCTGCGGCTCAGAATTTGGGACATGATTTTAATATCATATACTTATGAAGAAATACATCTCTGTATGTATTTATGGTAAAGACACATTAATTTGGTAAGTTCACCATCAATCTTCCTTTTTACCAGCCATTTTCTTAAAGTAAAATGAGAATCTTGACAAACTCTAACAAAAGGTAAAAGAAACAGTTTGTAACCCTTATTTATAGGTCAAATTCAATATACAATTAACCATCAAGGAGAAGACTATATTAATATTAATATTAACAGTCTTGCAGCTGTTCAGTATAAATAGTGTCAAAAAAACTAATGTGGACTAGAACAACAGCTGGCTCTCAGATTCAGTTCCATTCCTTGGTAGATAAATGTAATGATTAAAATCTATGTTTCTTCTGTCTCAACCAGGGTAAACAATGGAGTTTTGTTCCAACTTTCTTGAAATGTCCTTAAATAAATAAATTGCAGATTATTAGATATTATTCTATCATTACCAGCATCAATAAATAATTTTAAATAGTGATGTTTACTTAGTGAATTATTTTTAGTTTCATTTGGCAAAGTTTTATTAGATATGACTACTATTGACTTTTACTTTGACACAGTGTGATCTATTATCTATCTATCTACATATCTATATATCTACATATGTATGTATGTATGTATCTATCTATCTATCTATCTATCTATCATCTATCCCTCCGAAAGTTAAATAATTATTTATATTATAATATCTTTATTTATTGCAGAACTCTGCAAAAGTTTTACTGGAGTACAACAAAGCTTGCTTTTTCATGGTTTTGGTCAGAAAGTTTAAAGAAACCAATTTCTGCCTTTCAAATGTAGCATAGTGGTGGAGGGGAAAGACCGAGCATAAATAGTTGAGCCCGCAACTCATTTACACTTCAAATACTCTTCTGAGTTGGTTATTCCTCAATTAATAAAATAGCTGGTGTATCCCTAAAGTAGTATAAAGTGACACACTGTGTGAAATCAATTATCCTTTCCAAAATCATTAAATCCAGTAACCTGTGACTCCATCTCTGCTAATTCTGGTTGCAGCCTCTTTCGTCCTCCATTAACTCTGGTGCTCTTAACAGGCTGCCAAAAATAATTTCCCAGAATGTAAATAATTCAGAAATTAAAAATTAATAAATAATAACAGGGAGCTCCTGGGAGATAGACTGGGTCAATTAGCCAGTTCAGCATTCTGTTTCTTCACAGCAGGGGGATACCCATATTCGTTACTTGGCTCTGGCCTCCAATTCTGGGGTCTGGCTTTACGTCTCTTCATTACTGGATTCAGTCAGACACAATTACCTCCATCACTATCTCCGTTCCTAACTTCAAAGAAACACACTTTTCCTTGTCTGCCATTTTTTCTCCTTGCAGCAGCCTCAGCTTGACGTCTCTGGTATGTCTTCCATGTGGACTAATTAATAAGACTTCAACTTACCATATTCGGTACTTTTCTTTGATGTCCTACCTTAGTCAATCATCCTATTTAATTAGAATTTCAGTGATAACTTTACTTATCATGTGGGTAGATTAACAGCATTTTAATTCTCTTTTTTACAGGGTAATTACATCTGCTCTTCTTTTTGGATAAAAATATTTCAGCCAAAATGCATTACAGTATATGCATTTGTATGTGACCAATTGTATTCTATGGCATTATCTTCCTAAGTACAAAATACTGTCACAAATATTTACTGGTGTATATTGTAGGCAATTCAATCAAATCACACCAACAAAGGTTATTTAATGCTTTAGATTCCTAATAAGTAAAACAGTATATACTTTTTAAATACATTCTATCTAGGCAATATTATTAACAAAAACAATGCTACGGCTTCTGTAGTTATTTCATATTCCAAGTGCTTCCTTACATTACTTCAGTTATTTATAAGATTCTATAAAAATGGTCACTGTGTTGACTTTCTATGCCACGTTGGAATGAAAAGTATGTTGAAAAGCATGGCTTACCTACGACTAAACACACTTCAGTTGAAATATTTTGATTTTTAACTTGACCCCTTGCTATTTTAAACTACATTTAATGGATATTTATTTATTTATTTGTATTTTAACTGAATTTTATATATTTGTTATGGTGTACAAACCTCTAAACAGACTTGAGACATCCATCTGCTATATGGACTGTTGTCAGTTTTCCTACTCTCAAAGACATTTGACATCTGAGAATTTACTGCATCAGACAGAAGATTCAGGATAGGATTGTTTTGATTACCATTTTGAAATTTTGGAATTATCCCACAGAGATCTGGATGGATTTTACTAATTTAATGAGTATATTAGATGATTAGATGATCACTAATTCATCTAGCATTTAATATAGCCTGAATCTTTCTACTGCTTTGGTGTTTAACCTTTTACATTTATTCTTAAAATGTTATTTTTTGTATACATACAAGCTGCCTTAGATGCCCTTTAAAGGTCATAAGATGGGATATGTCTGATTTCATAAACAAAAGATGAAACTCAAAAGTCTGTCTTTAAAACATTTTTGTCAAAAGCTGTTCCTTAATTGATTCATCATCTTGCGGGAGAAAATACGTTTTCAGATCCCAGTTAATCCTAACCTTAAAATACTTCACTACTTCTGATATCAAACTCAGTAATGAAAAATAAGTGGGAGGAGATGTTAACCTGCTCAAAATTACAGTCACACCAAAAGATCCAAAATGAAAGCAAAATTGGAAGATAAAATTTAAGAGGGCAAAGCCAATAGAGAAAACTACTTGATGAGTATTAGAACATTTTTAACTACTAGATCACGGGTGTCAAACTGCCGGCCCATGGGCCGGACGCATCATGAAGAAACCGCACCCATCCCATTGCCGGCAATGGGGAAAAAGTTCCGATATGTCATGTGATGTCATGTGATGTCGCGAGTTCGACATGTCTGCCATAGAGAATAGTAGTGATGTTGGGAAAGGGAAATGATGGGGGAGGAAATCAGACTATGGAAATTGGAGAAAAAGCTCCCAAAGAACAAGTATCTCCACACAAAGGATTTAATATTTAGTTCAGTATCAGCCCACATCTGTCCAATAGATGACACTGGCTTGTAGTGGGAAAAGAGTCAACTTTTTTCCTGGCTTTGTGCTACTTATTTCAAATTGGAGCAAACTTAGCCTTTTCTTTTGTAATCCTAGAACTTGTGGGCAATTCATCTTCCTAGAGGTGAAGTTCAGTGAAGTTCTTATAATAAAAATTCTACAGGTAGATCATTCCTTACTCAAAAGAAGTTTCTGACAATCTTTGTTAAAAAAAATCATTGACGTTTATCGGTATTTAAAAGATTACAATATTGTTTCTAAAGTTCTGGGATTCCACTGGTACACAAATACAATCCTGAAATGGAAAAGTTCTGAAACAAACATGAATCTTTCCAAGAGAGGCTGTCCTCCCATAATCACTTCAAGACTGCAACGTAAAATTGTCCACAAAGAAACCTAGAACACCCAGGGAATTGTGGGGGCATCTTTCTTGTCTTGGTAAAAGTCAGTTTGCATGACTTCCCCATCAGAAAAGCAGTGAATTGATGGGAATGGTACAAGGAAGAAGCCATTGATCAGCAAGAACCTGCATTCTGGAGGAATATTTCATGGATGAGTCAAAAGTGGAATTTTTCAGGCTACGTGGATGATGTTATCTCTGGCAGAAAACAAACAGTGCTTTCCACCAAGCACCTTGTAGCAACTTTCAAGCAAAGAGATGGGAATATCATGGGATGATGAAGCTGAGGTGCCTCAGGACAAGGGTCTGATAACACAAAATAGCAAAAATAAAGAAAAATTCAGGAAATCCCGAAGGAGATGAAGTTTTTCACAAAATTTGGTACAATAGATCAGGTATATTTAAAATTATCTTCCCTTTGTTTTGATCTAGGATTTCTCTCACTTGAACATGAGAGCTATTTAACTAGTATAAGCACTATTGTTTAAAATATTAATATTCTGGTAAAATATTTTTAGAGATCATTTCCAAATTCCTTCATCAGCAATTTAAGTTTTGTTCTTTAACAACTGAATTATGTTACCCTTTTCTATTTAGGTCATTGTTATTTAATGTCATTTAATTGGGTCTCTTCCCTCTAGGGTTCAGGACCCAGAAAGGTCAAATTTAATACTCTAATTGCTCTGAAACTCATTTGTGGTTGAAAATGTGTTTCTTTTATAATGAGCTTGCATAATTTGTTTATACATATTTTTTTCTCATTACTTCAGGAGACAGAGATATGCTGGTGTCTTAAATTTGCATTTGAGAACATCCACTAATTAACCAAAATAATAATTATATTGGTATCAGGCTGTGAGGATACTTTTCAGCAACATGTAAGTTACAAATTTATAAATAAGGCCATGAATACACATCAAAGCTTTTGGAAGGATACTATTTAAAAGATGAAAGCAGAAGCAGCTAATGATGGTGTCAAACCCCCATAAAGTCTGGAAAGTCAGGTTACTTTTGAACAACTGAAGCTCTGCAAATTTAAGGCTGTGCTTATATTTAGGATTCTCTGGGCCACAAATATCCAGATTTCCAGCAGATGACAGAAAAATCCCGGAAATCATCTTCCTGACATCTAATAGTCACCTAAATTATAGCCAAAGTAAAATAATTATACATATATTTTGAATTAAAAGATGATTATATGTTACAATACAATGAATATATAACAATAATACCATTTGCATGGTATTGCTTGGAACTGTACATATTAACATTCCATAAAAAATTTGCTGCTATCATGTAAATAAGAGTATACATTTGTTTATGAGGAATTTTAGCACTATCACTCTCTACTATCTTGTCATAAATATTTGGAATTACATCCACACTTTGTTGTGTGAATGATCCCTTGGTTTTATTGTTTTATTTAGTGTAATTAACTGCCTGGGTCACTCAGCATGCTAAGCTTTAATATGGTTTGTTTGGCTTTGGTCAATCAGAAATGCAGGAACTAGAAAGGGGAAAATTAATTTATATTTTAAAATATTAATAATTTTAATAAAAACATAAATTTATGTAGTTCTAGCCCAGGCATGTCAAACTCGCGACGTCACGTGATGTTGCGTGACGTATCGGAGTTTTTTCGCCATTGCCGGCAATGGGGTGGGCGCAGCTCCGGTATGATGAAACTGGCCCGCGGGCCGGCAGTTTGACACCCCTGTTCTAGCCCAATGCCAGGCCACATTGTCATTTTGTGTGCATGTTGGTCCCAGGATTGCATTTTGTGTGCATGCCAGTCCCTACATTGTAAAAGATGGATAGAGGTTTGAATAGTGCCACATTCACAGTAAATACCTTTGTCCTCTGGGAGAAACCCCCATTTTTCCATGGCTTTGGTTTAAGCATATTAAGGAGCTAGTATGGTACACAAACCCAATCAATTGTAGTTATTTAATAATCCATATTTAAGCATGACTATGGAATAGGTATGGACTATGTTCTATACCTATTATCAATTACTATTAATGGTTTGCTCTTTATGTATGGATTAAGAAAAAGTAGTAATTTTTACACAACTTGTCTTTTTATGAAAGATGGGAGTTCCAATATAATTCTGCAAGCAAGCAAATTATTGTTGTAGTTGTGGTTGGTTGCACAATCAACCAGATATTTAGACTAGATTTGGCATTTTTACCCACCAATAGAATCCTTCCCAGGGTTGTAGGATAGATAGATGTTGTTTGAATTATAGTTGGTTGCAGTTAGCCAGCAGTTTAGACTAGATTTGGCATTTTTACCTACCTACAAGGATCTGGGATAGGCAGATGCTCTTTTTATTAACAGTAAATTAATAGTATCATTGCAGGATATAAGCTGTCCAAAATAAACCTACCTTTCACAACTAACTGATGGGGATGTTGCCCATGTAGTCTGTGTTCAAGTAGTGCTCCAGATGTTTTGCGACTGCATTCAAGGTACCTAATATTATTGGTAGTATCCTTGCTTTCATTTGCCATAGTTTTTCTATTTCTATTTGCAGGTCTGTATATTTTGTGATTTTCTCCGCTTCTCTTATGCTGTTTCCAAGATTACAATGTCCACTAGCCAGACTTTTTTTGTCTTTCTTGTTTAGATCTGCGGTGCTTTATGGTAATGCTTGGCTGTTTGAATTTTAAACTCCAAAAATATTTTAGCTTCTGAGTTTTCTATTACTCTATTTTGTGTCTCACCAGTTCTTGTTTGCAGGCAAATGGTATTTGCAGATATACCCAATGCACCATGGTTGCTATTTTGTCATGCTGTTGTTTGTAGTCAGTCTGTGTGATCTTGCAGCAAACTAGATACGAGTAGCCTTTGACTTACAACCACAATTTAGCCCAAACGTTCTGTTGCTAAGTGAGACAGTTCTTAAGTGAGTTTTGCTCCATTTTATGACCTTTCTTGCTGTAGTTAATTGAATCACTGCAATTAGTAAGTTAGTAACAAGGTTGTTAAGTTAGTAACAAGATTGTTAAGCCAATCTGGCTTCCCCATTGACTTTGCTTGTCAGAAGGTTTCAAAAGGTGATCACATGACCCCAAGACACCGCAATCGTCATAAATATGAATCAGTTGCCAAGCGTCCGAAATTTGATCACATAACCCTGGAGATGCTGCAATGGTTATTAAGTCTGAAAAACAGTCATAAGTCACTTTTTTTCAGTGCCACTATAACTTTCAACAGTCACTAAATGAATGGTTATAAGTCAAGGACTATCTTTAATTCTGTTTCTTCAGCTTTTTTCCAGAGGTATCTGTTGTCTTTTCCATTTTTGTTTTGTATGCATTTGTTCTTAAAGTTTGGTCCTTTGTAGCCAGAATTAGCCCGCCTGTTTTTTCAACTTTCCTGTTCTTAGCCATTCTCAGAACTTGTTATCTGATTTTTTAAGTACTGGCCATGTAATACTTTCCCTTGCCATGTCCATTTTCTATTCTTCATTTGGTCTTTCACCTAGGCCAATTTGGGAGTCATTGGTATTCAGTAAGCCTTCGTAGTATATATACTACCTATGCTCCTTGGTAAATAGTCTGTCAACATCACTGCATGGAAGAAGGCATGATTCATTGTCATTATTTTTCTGGTCTTCCTGTCCATGATTTATTTCAACTTGAGTCCAGTCCACTATTTCAGCTGTATACCTAGTTACTGGAATGCCCAAGTGTTAACCACCTTAATGGTATTTTCTCCACCGAGTTTGGACTTTAAGATCTGCTTCACTCTTCTGATGTATTCACTACTAAGCATTTTCCTGATTTCAGTGTCCTTGATGTTGCCAGTATCAATGGGGCCAAGTTAATTTTTCTTCATCCAGACTCCTGATGTTATTTCCATAGGCATAGGGCATCATGATTTCTTCAGTTTTCACTATGTTTCCCCTGCAGAGGGTAAGGATGGTACATTTGTCCAGTCCAAATGCCATTACAGTGTGTTGGCTGCATATTCAGATAATGTTGAGGAGTGATTCTATTTTACAGTGTTTTTCATACAGCTTCTGATCATTCACATAAAGGAAGTGGTATAGCCTGGCAGATTGTTTTGATGCTTGATAATCATGGCCTGATTTGTTCAGTATTATTATTATTATTATTATTGAAAATTTTTAGAAGTTTTTACAAAAAACAAAAAAGACAACAACAACAAAAAAAACCCCTCACCGAACCCCTCCCAAACCACCCCCTCCGTCCCCCCCGAGCTTCCCAGAGCTGAATATAGGCTTAATTAAAATTTTAAAAATCCTAAAAAAAAGTTAAACAACTTATAAAATAATTAACAATAAGATATATATAACAAAAAAAAACCATAGGCATTAAAAAGAAAAAGTACTTAAAAAAGAAGAAAGAAGAAAGAAGAAAAGAGATAAAAAAAGAAAAAAGAGAAAAAATACAATCTATAAAATATCAAAGTTTATATACAAGTTATAAAAAAGCTAAATGGTATTTTTTTATATCCAATTTGTATTGTGTGAAATTTATCGATTTTTCCCATATGGCAAAAAATTTCTCTTGCGATTGCTCCTTTAAGAAAGCCGACATCTTTGCCATTTCCGCCAGATAGGAAACTTTAAAAAGCCACTCTTGCAAGGTAGGCAACGATTCCTTCTTCCAATATTGCCCTACTAACAGCCTTGCGGCTGTAATCAAGTTCAACATCAATATAACCTCCTTAGCATCACAATCAGTAACAATACCTAACAAAAACAATTGTGGAGTAAATTTTACCCTCTTTCTAAAAATTCTTTGAATATTCCACCATATCTTAATCCAAAAAGCTTTTATATTTTTACACGACCACCAAATATGATAATAAGTGGCGTCCAGGCAACCTTGTTCAGTATTATTGACAGATAAATCAATGCAATGACAAATAGTAGCAGTGGTTATGAATCTCTTTGATACTTTAGTAGTTGTTGTTTCAGAAGAAGAGGCATCAAGACAAAGCAACAAGTTCCAACAGTTCTCCTTTATTGCAAACACCAACAGAACCGATTTTAAAATGGTGTGGCCCCCTTTTATAGCCCCCCTGCACAATACCTTGCTGGCCAATCATTTCAAAGGATCTTTTCCCACCATGCACGTGCGCGCAAGGCTGGGAGCAGCCTTTCTTGTCCCGGGCATCCATATGGTCTGCCCAGGCCAATCACTGCAGCCTGCACCTGCCAGCCCAGGACATAATAACCCTCCCCCCCTTGGCTAAAATAATAAGGCACACTTATTATTTTAAATACTCCAACACTCCATTACATTGTTTACGTTGCATCTATATACATACACAACACTACAGTCTTGCTACAGCCATGTTCCCCACTCCTCTTGAGCTGCATTACTTAACCCAGACTACTAGGCCTACCCATGAACTGACAAGGACTGTACATAGTCTTGTAAGTATTTGGGAGGACCTCTGGCCTGCCCTGATCTTCTCATGGCTGGTGTCTGTGTGTGTGCCTGGCCTGCCAGCTCGCCTCCCAGGCTAGGCAGACCAGGACTTTGTTGCACCAAGGACCCAGGGGACCCACCCACCTGCTGACTAAATCCAAGCCAGGGTTCCTTGGGGGGGGTGGAATTCCCCACACCAAGTGGTGGGGTGGAATTCCCCAATTCCACAATAGACTCTTCTTGGGAGCACTGTCCCTCGAGCCCTAGACCAGCAGCTGGAGTGGCCTGAGTGGCTGATGTGCCCCAATACCCCATGGCCCCTGTGTATGTGCTGGAGGTGCCAGAGGCCGGAGCTGCCTCCATGGCGAACCTCCTTTCTGCAGACTCCCTGTTTGGAGCAATAGTTGAAGCCTGGGGATGTTGGAGAGACCGTGGTCCACAATCATAATTTTGGTCCTCCTCCTCCCCGAGAGCAGAGCCAGGAGCAGAAGAGTTGCGGGGAAGCCTCCAGCACAGTTGGTCAATGTGACGTCGGATCACATGACCATTGTCCAAGGCCACTTTGTATGATAGTGGCCCAGAGACCTTGCATACCACTGCTGTGACCCAGAGATGTCCTGGTCCATAGTTCCTTGCCCAGACTGGATCACCCTAGTCTCATAGGTGCCTGTGGCTGTGACACCTGTGAAGCCACCCGGTCTGGGTGCAATCTGTCCAGTTTTGTGATGAGGCAGCGATCCCAGCCAGGTTCAACTGGGCTCTTTCGAGTAGCTGTGCAAGTGTGGTGAGGTGGCAAAGAAGAAAGTCTGCTAACCTGTGATGCCAGTTCCCGTGAGTGATCCTCTTTAAGGCATTCTTGCTTGTGCGCATCATCCGTTCAGCCAGGCCGTTGGAAGCTGGATGGAACAGTGCAGATGTGGCATGCCGGATCATGTTGGCCTGGAGGAACACCTTGAACTCAAACAACATGAATTGGGGCCCATTGTCGGAGGACATCTGGAAGTCCATGTGTGGTGAAGATCTCTCTCAGCACCTGGATGATCCTAGCAGTGGTAGTGGAGGAGACAGGCATGACCTCTAGCCACTTGGAATGGCTGTCCACAAGGATTAAGAAGAATTGCCCCTGAAAGGGCCCAGCGTAGGTGATATGGACCCTCGACCATGGGGTACGAGTCTCCTCCCACCTATGAACTGGGGCCTGGGGCATCTCCAGCCTTGACTGTTGACAAACAGTGTTGACAAACCTGTGGACCTGGGCCTCGATGTCTTTGTCGAGCCCAGGCCACCAAAGATGGCTGCGCACTAACGCCTTCATCTGGACTATTCCCGGATGTCCCTCATGCAGAGACTGCAGGATTCTAGTCCTCAATGAGGTTGGGATTACTACCTGGCTACCCCAATAGGACACACCCCTTGAAGGTGGAAATCTCATGCTTCCTCTGCCAGAAGCTCTGGAATTCTGAGCCTGGACATGTGTCAGGCCATCCAGACAACGCCCAGGTCAGCACGCATATTAGCGTGTGATCGGTGGCTGTTTCTGCAGCCACGTCCCTAGCACTGAGGGGAGATTCAGGCAAGTCCTGAATAGACAGGATGCGGTTGGCAGGTACTGGATCTGCCTCTATCTGCTGTAATGGCAACTTGCTGAGACCATCTGCATGGCCCATTTCTTTGCCTGGCTTGTGAACCAGTGTATGGTCATATGCAGACAGGAATATAGACTACCTCAGCATTCATGGGGATATTATGTGTGGGGTTTGTTTATTCGTTGTGAACAACCCCAGCAGTGGCTTATGGTCTGTAAAGACCGTGAAGTGGCGGCTATATACAAAGTCATGGAACTTCTTTATGCCAGCCACTATGGCTAAGGTTTCCCTATCTATCTGTGCATAATTGCATTCAGCTGATGATAAGGTTCTAGAGTAGTATGCTACTGGGACTTGCGTTTCATTAGCCTTCAAATGACTTAACACAGCCCCAATCCCATAAGGGGACGCATCACAGGCGATGCACACCGGCAAGTTCTCATTGAAGTGCGCTAGGACTGCATTTGAAGAGAGCAAGGCCTTGATCTCTTTGAAGCTCTTTTCATGTGCTTGTGTCCACTGCCAAGGGGGCCTGTTTGTCCAAGAGCTGGTGTTACAGCTCAGCCACTGCAGCCTTGTGAGGAAGGAATGAGTGGTAAAAATTTAGCAGTCTCAGAAAGGCCTGAAGTTCCCCCTTGGATTTGGGACTTGGGGCCTGCTGAATTGCTTGCAGCTTGGATTCAGCAGGGTGGATGCCCTGAGCATCAATGTGGAATCCTAGAAACTCTGTGGAGGTAACCCCAATCTTGCACTTGTGTTGCTTAAGCTTCAGCCCCGCTTGGCAGAAACGTAGCAAAATGGCTCTCAGCCTTTCAGCTAAATTGTCAGCTGAGTCCCCAGCGATGAGGATGCCAGGGATATTCCGGAGCGTTCACTCCATTACACTCTGGAAGATGCCAGGGGCCACGGATCATGTTGGCCTGAGCCAGGTCAAGCTTAGCAAAGATCTGGCTCCCCTTGAGGGAGGCTAGAATGTGGCTGACCACCGGTACTGGGTACGAATGCTGCTGCAGCGCTTTGTTAAGCGTGCACTTGTAGTCTGCACAGATTCAGACTTCACCATTGGCCTTCAGTGACGTAACTATGGGCGTTTCCTATGGACTACTGTCCACAGGCTCTAAGATACCCTGCTGAATCAGTTTATCCAGCTCTGCATCTATTTTACCCTTTAAGGCAAAGGGCACCCTGCATGGCTTGATTCTAATGGGGGCTATGGCTGGGTCTAGCCTCAGAGAAATAGGAGGGCCCTTGTAGGAGCCAAGTTCTGGACTAAATACATCTGCAAACTCCTTGCAGACCCCAGCCAGGCCTGTTGTTTGCATGCCGTGTATTCTAGTCACCTGAATTCCCAGGGCCTCAAAACAGTCGAGTCCAATGATACCCGTGCAGTCTCCCCCAACCACAACTACATACAGTAGCCCCTCAAAATTCCTATGCTGCACCTTGAGCGGGCCTCCCCCCTCACGTTGACTCTGGAATTTTGGAAATCTGTGAGGATGAGGGTTGACAGCCTGAGTTTAACCTGTAGGCCGCTTCTGCTGCAGACCTTGTTAAAGGTGTCTAGGGAGATGATCGATAGAGTGGACCCAGTGTCCAGCTCCATCAACAAGGGGACCCCTTGCAACTTCACGTCGATGTGAAGCTTCTTCCTAAGTGGCCTGTGGACCCCTGTTTTAAAAACGCTCCTACGTGGTGTGCAGAAGCCCACCCTGTTCTGGCTGGGGACCCCGGTACCTTTCTGAGATAATTCTTCTGGGTAATGTTCCTTCTGGCGACCCAAACAGACAGAGGCAATGTGGCCTTGCTTCCCACAGGCCTTGCAGATGGCGGAGCGGAAATGGCAGTTTGCATGGTGATGGCGGCCTCCACACCTGGTGCACTGAGGGGATGACGCTGGCTGGCCTTCCCTCCGTAAGGCCTTCTCCGTGGAGTCTGATGCAGCCACACTTCTCCGAGCTACAAGCCCCCCTGTGGTGAGTCAGCTTGGCTTCTTAATCTGTTTGCCTTGTAGGCATCCCACCTTCGTCGCCAATGTTCTGTTTCAGAAGAAGAGGCATTGAGACGAAGCAACAAGTTCCAACAGTTCTCTTTTATTGCAAACACCAACAGAACTGATTTTAAAATGGTGCGGCCCCCTTTTATAGCCCCCCTGCACAATACCTTGCTGGCCAATCATTTCAAAGGATCTTTTCCCGCCATGCGTATGTGCGCAAGTCTGGGAGCAGCCTTTCTTGTCCCGGGCATCCACATGGTCTGCCCGGCCAATCGCTGCAGCCTGCGCCTGCCAGCCCAGGACATAACAATAGTGATCTCTTCCCTTGATATTAACCTCTCCCACTCTGTCACCAGCAACTGTCTTCCATTGTGCCATTGATCTTTGCACAAAGCTTCTGATGTTTCTACTGACTCCTGTTATTTCTGGCACTTGATTATCCAGTCATGTGGCAGAAAGTTAAATGTAATCAATCCAAACTACATTTAGGTTGATCCTTCTCTTAACAGTTTTAAAATCATCTTGTCAATTAGAAGTTGATCTTTTGCCCCCCTACTCTTGGGGTAGTTTCCTTTCTGTTCAGGTGGAAAGAGCTTGTTTTCATTTAGATGCTGTTGGACTGTATCAGCTACCACATCTGTTAGCAATTTTAAAGTTGTTGGTAAGTAGGTAATTGCCTTGTAGTTGCCTGGTGCTGCCCTCTTTTTTGGATATTTCATTATCATGTAGATTTTGCAAAATATTAACCAGTGTTCAATTTCACCTCCTTGCAGTATGTTGTTTAAACTGCTTAGAGTAGGTATAGACAATTAAGATGATTCAACCAAAAGCCACGACATTCATGTTCACTTGGTGCTTATCAATTCTTGATCTTCCTTGCGTTCTTCACAATTTCTATTGTTTCTTTCATTTCAGCCTTTCTTCTTCTCCACATCCTTTATTAAAGCTGCATTCTTACTGCATTTCTTTGGGTTGTCCCATAACTGCATGCATGCATACATTAATAAATAAAAATATTTCTTGATTAGTATTCTTCGGTCTTCTTGTTCTTCAGCTTCTTCCATCTACTCTAGCTTACTTAAATCTGATTTTAGCATGCTGATCTTATTTTTTAATCTGATCTTCAATTCGGGTGATGCATTGTTTTGTTTTGTTTTCTGTTCATTTTGCCTCCAAGATCTTCATTTATAAATTATAGCAGTGTGATAGTTTGCTTCTTGCAGTGAATTGGTGCTTATATTTGATATTGCAATATTGGCATCTTTTAATAGCTGTGTTGGTTGGTTTTTTTGTCGAAGTTTCAATATAGGCAATCTTATTCTGTTGTTTCTGTGCTGTTCTAGATCATGGGTGTCAAGTTCGCCGTGTCAGGTGACATGTTGTGACGTATCGTGACTTTTTTCACATTGCTCGAGCTGAGGTGGGCACGGCCTCAGCATGATGCAACCAGCCTATAGGCTGGCAGTTTGACACTCCTGTTCTAGATGCTGTTATCCTCTTGTTTTTAAATTAGAAGACTTCGTTCTTTCTGAGGACAAGGTTAAGAGGAGAGTGCTTGATTTGGGAATAAGAACAGTTAAATAGCAAGGCTGGCTTCATCTACAACAGGGGTGTCAAACTGCCAGCCCATGGGCCAGATGTGTCATGCAGAAGCCACACCCACCCCAGCTCTGGCAAGGGGAAAAGCTGCAATACGTCATGACATGTCACGTGACACGGCGAGTTTGACACCCTACTCTACAATCAATTCCTCCTGATTTGTCTCTTGAGGTGTTTCTGGCAAGGATTCAGTTACTATATCCTGGATATTCACAGAAGCCAACAGGAATTTCTTAAGAGTTAATCACACAAAACTACATAAAAAAGCCATCACTTTTTTTAGAGCATTGATAGTTTAACTGATCAGTGTAATGCATCAAGCATAGTATACCTTGATTTCAGCAAAACAGAATTGCCTGAGAAATCTTAGTAAACACGATGTAAAATGTGGCCTGGACTAAGTTATTCTTAATGGAATACAGAACTAATTGTATTCAGTATTATCTATCCAGGCTCCAGGACAAGCTGGACAAAGATGTCAAGTGATTTGGATTAGGATTCCATTATAGGTCTTGTATTCTTCCTTGTATTTATAAATGACTTGGATGAGCAGTAAGAAAATGATTATCAGATTTATGTATGATATAAAAGTGGCGGCGGGGGGGGGGGGGGAACACAGTGAATTCCTTAAAGGAAAGTATCACTATTCCATAGGATTTTGACAAACTCAAAGGACAGAAAACAGTAACATTAATTTCACTATTACAAGTGCATTGTCTTTCATTTAGTTAGAAAAAAAATCAAAAGCATGAGGATAGGTTGGTAGAAGTTATAATTGACAGTTCATGCAATATCTGTGTGTCTTGGTGGATCACATGAACATGAGCCATCAATGCGATAGGGCTTTTTATATAACCTTACATAAAATACAATCCCAGGTTAAACAAAATCAGTATCAAAATCAAAGGAAGTCATTGTTCTTCTCTATTTCTGCATTGTTCAGACCACATCTAGAATACTTTGGGAAACAGTATTTTAGGAAGGACTTACATAAACTGGAACATATTCATGGGAAAACAACTATGATAAAGCTTTGTAATTAAAAAAAAATTATTGTGTTAATTTGCAGACAGCATAGTGATTATATAATTGTAGGCTCAACAGGTTGGGGTTAATCAGTTAATCAAAATATATAGTGGCTGCAGGTCAGTGTAAATACCTGATGACTGTGGATATTTTGGCAAGGGTTTGGGGGCATGGTTTGCTATTGTTCTTTTTTAGGGCTGAGAGAGAGACTGGCCCAAGGTCACCCTGTTGGCTTCGTGCCTAAGGTGGGACTAGCACCACCTAACCACTACTACACCAAACTGGATCTCTATCAATAAAATAATTATTTAATATTTAATAAATATCAGTAAAATGCAGCTATTTAAAAGTCAGGCCAATTGAATGCAAGGACATACTTCTCAATATTGTTTTTATTTTTGTTACATTAATATGGGTTCATGTGGCAAAACCATAAAAGACACAAAGATGTTTTAAAAATAACCTGGAGCAGTTTGGTGCTCAACCTCCTTCCTTTTTCAATAAAAAAATTAATCCACTGATCTCAATAAAATGAGCACCTATTAAACTTACTAAAGCCTAGCTTGTGAAGTGTTGCCAACTGTCCATAATTTTGAAAGTATTCATTTGCAAATTATTTTCAGTGCAGTTCGTGTTTGCTAACACCTAAGCAGGATCACACTTGATTAGTACTTGGAAAGGGGGTTCCCGGGAAATACTCGGACTGCAGGCTGCCTTGGTAAATCAAGAGACAAAACCGGAAGACGAGGTACGCATTTTGTAACAGAAAACAGAAATTACATGAAAGCATACAGGCTTGGGTAATGCGGTTATTATCGGTTTAATATTACTCTATAACAAGGGTAGGCAACCTTGGTTCTTTTATGACTCGTGGACTTCAACTCCCAGAATTCCTACCCCTGCTCTATAATAGAATACTTTTAATAGAAATCCCAACTAGTCCGATAAGCTGCACAAGTCAATAACCTAGTCTTGTGATATATATATATATATTCATATATATACCCACTATTTACATTGCACTATTTAGAGTGTATCATCATGCCTGTAAATTCTTGACGCAATAAGAAAGCTGCCTTAACCCTTGTCAACTGACTACATTTGAAAGAAAAGCTTTTTCTCTCCCCCCCCCCCGTATAGAAAATGGCAGCGCCCACTTTCCTTTCCCTCGGAACTGAATGAAAAGACGTAATCGCACTTCCGGTTTCTTAGGGTTACGTTTGAACTTTAACCTCCCCCGTCACCGCCTTCTTTCTCTTCCGGTGCAAGGGTCCGCTTAAGGTGCGTTCTTCTCGTTTTGGGGGAAGGGAGTTGATTTTAATCTGTTTCCATCCGTTGCATAGAAAAACTGGGTGAGCTCAAAGGTTTGCTGCCGCGCAGCTGGGAGTGTGGTGTGAAGAATGAAGGGTGTATGGTCACGGTAAATGTTAAAATAGGAGAGAAGGAGGCCGTGATGCGATCGCAGGAAGGAGGTGGCTCAGCCTGGCCTGGGAGTAATAAGTCCTTCTGGAATTCTGCCCGTAGTTGTTACAAGAGGTCTTGAGTTTCCAGTGATTCAGGGGGCATAGCATTTAGCAGTTTGTTTCCTAGCTTCCGTGGTTGCTCGCTCATCTGTAGTGTTTTTTTTTCCTGCAGTATATTTAAACGTAGGGATTGTGACATGATGCAAAAACATTCGCCACCTGCCCAGAAATATTTTCCCAGAACCAACTTTGTTAAGGACATGTTTTGGGACGGGGAGAGGGGAAATGTTTCTGCATCAGTTTTTTCCCCATTTGAGACTACTCTGTTTGGTAGTGATTGCTCATGAGCTCACACTCATCTCTCCATGAAATATCCAGGGAGGACTGTTTGGGGAAAAGTAGTATAAACCATTGGTTTGTATTAGCAGAACGTGGGTGCAAATCTTTGCTTTTTGTGTAAGTGCAAAATTTTTAAGAGTAGAAAACATCTGCATTTTTACCAACATATCAAATGTGCCGACATTCTTAATAGTATTTTCTATCTAGAAGAATTTTTTTAATGTTATTTGTGCTTAATGCTAACAGCACTTTGTAATCAAGTGTGTAAAGTAGTATTAGATGTGATGAATTATAGTTCTTAGATTTCCCATACTGTAATACCCAGAGATTATGGATATGTAGTCCAGGCCAGTGGGAAATTGGAGAAGGCTGATATATGGTTAAATTGAAACTGTTATAGTCCAAGAATGACCTTTCTCACATTCCATTCACTTTCCCTTGTTTTAGACACTGAAAATGGTCCAACGTCTAACATACCGGCGTAGGCTGTCCTACAATACAGCCTCTAACAAGACCAGACTGTAAGTCCAATCTAGAATTCTTGGCTATTTTCTGATTGAATGACTTTTGTTTGAGTTTGTGACCATACTATTTGTTATCTGGTTCATACAGGTCCAGGACACCTGGTAATAGGATTGTTTATCTTTATACTAAGAAAGTTGGGAAGGCACCAAAGTCTGCATGTGGTGTGTGCCCAGGAAGACTTCGTGGTGTAAGTCTTTTTTTATTATTTTTATTAAGTAGTTTTATACAAAGACCAAGCTGCAGGACACAAGACAATTTATATGAGGAAATTATTTTCTATTTGTATTTAAGTAGCTATAATATGACTTTAAATTTACTAGCAGTTTTAACTTTCAGAAAAACAATGCAAGACAATAACATGATTGTCGAGGAGCTAAAAATATTTTGCTTGCTAGAATTTCCTCTTTTAAGGCAGCACTTTTTCATTTTTCTGTTCTCCCAAGCTCTTTAAAAGTTCCTTAGAGAGAACATTAACTTTCGAAGTGATGTGGTAAATGCAGTGGTATATTCCAACTGTACAGGTACTTATTGTTCTTAAGAATTTGCTTATTCTTAATCAGATTGTATATGGCCAGCTATCTCAAAGGTGAATATGAGTGGCATACAATAATCCAATAAAGTAAGAAATATATAAAAACAAATATAAAAATATTAAAAAGAACCAAAAATCAAAGTATTACTGAAATTAAAACATACAAACCTTAGGCGTGGAAGAAAGTGAGTATATCTCAATAGAGGAGCTATCCAAATATGTCTCTGGTTCCTGGGACTCCCAGCCCTGGTAACAACCAGCTCTTTAGGGATCTAGGGAACATCATGAGGGGTGGATCCAACCTAACTTCTGGTGTGGTGGAAGAGAGAATGTACCAGAGAAGGCCCACCTTCTGGTACCTACCAAATATAAATCCCTGACAGATAACAGAAGACACTCAGTATATCTTCTCTGTCTGATGAAATCGGACAGGCTGATATAGTCATTTCATATGTATGAAACTCTGATATTTGAAATAATTTCAGGAAGTGTGGGTTCATTTGTTGCAAGGATATTGTTAAGAGCCAAATCCAAATTTTGACAAACTTAATATCAATTTAATGAAATAGGTAGCACAATAATGTCATGCCTAGCTGAAGTCTCCATTTCAGTAGATCTATTCTGAATATACTTTTTAGTATTAAACAATATAGTCTTTGAAATTAAAACAAACTTATTTATAGTACTTATTCAGAAATGTTTTGTCATATTGTGAATGGATGATTTAAATAAGCACAAAAGTTATATGGCCTACATTCTTTTTTATTTGATAAATTTCAGCTTATATAAAGTTGGGTGAATTACAGAAAGATGTATTTTATTTTCTACAGGTCCGCGCTGTTCGACCAAAAGTTCTTATGAGACTTTCCAAAACAAAAAAACACGTCAGTAGAGCCTATGGAGGTTCGATGTGTGCTAAATGTGTTCGCGACAGGTAAATAATATTTTAAGTATTATTTTGCTGAAATTCATAGATTCATTTGAATGTATCCTAATTACATATATACTATAGTTTGTTCTCTTGTCAGTAAGTGATTCACAAAACTATAGATGAGAAGATAATTTAGATTATAATTTAGAATAGTTATCTACTTTAAAATATTTTTAAGGCATGTTGATGTACAAGTTGTTAATTGCAATGTTCAAAGTAACCTAGAGAGCTGTATCCATCTACCTTGTTTTATTTTACCAGTTCATTAACAGTTGGTATATCTTGCAACTGTAAGGAGCTTTACTGATCCATTGGAAAAAGAAAAAGACTGTCTAAATATATTTGTAACTTAACAAAATTAAAATTAGAAAAAGAACTACTGTTTCTTCCTACTTCTCCATAAAGGCTTAATTTTAACGTGACATGTAGATTGGATCTACTGTATTAACAAATACTAGCTTTTCAACTGATGAATGAATTATATAATTATAATTATATGATGAATTCATATAATTATGAATTATAATTATATGATGAATTATAACAATGCTTTACTTTTTTTTTTAGAATCAAGCGAGCATTCCTTATTGAGGAACAGAAGATTGTTGTCAAAGTACTGAAGGCACAAGCACAGAGTCAAAAATCAAAGTGATTATTTCTATTGCCGCCCAATAAATGAAGATTTAAATAATCTACAAGGTGATTTTTCCTGAGTTTTAAACTATCGGGAAGAGCAAAGATATCCTAAAATAAGGTCCTTTTGCATTCATTTTTGGTAGCCCTGCTTCCAATTTACATTTAATCTGCAAAACATTTTTCTTCTTTTTGTTTTGGGCTAATAATAGCATTTACAGCATCAAAATGATTTACAATTAATAATCGGACATGAAAGGATATTGGTGTACAAAAATAACTAACCTGTCAAAAGGAATCAGGAATAGAAAATATTATAGGTGATGGAAAGCCTGAGTAGCAGTAATGGTACCTGATTTTTCAGGTATATGTTTAAGGTGAGTGGTATATAAAGTTAAAAGTATTCAGAATGCTGTACTGATAACTAGAAAAATAATCACTTCTAAAAGGCAGTTGTCTAGTTCAGGGGTAGGCAACCTTGGCTCTTTTATGACTCGTAGACTTCAACTCCCAGAATTCCTGGGCCAGCATAGCTGGCTCAGGAATTCTGGGGGTTGAAGTCCACGAGTCATAAAAGAGCCAAGGTTGCCTACCCCTGGTCTAATTAGAAGAAAAAAATGTGGGAAGAAAAAAATCTTAGAAATTGTCATATTTATTTGCTATTAGGAAATACAGGTAGTTCTCGACTTACAACAATTGACCCCAAAATGTCTGTTGCTAAATAAGACATTTAAGTGCATTTTGCCCCATTTTACGACATTTCTTGCCACAGTTAAGTGAATCTCCTTTCCCCATTGATTTGCTTTTCAGAAGCTCACAGCATATGATCACATGACCCTGGGACACTGCAACCGTCATAAATATGAATCAGTTGCCAAGCATCCGAATTTTGATTACGTGACCATGGGGATGCTGAGATGGTTGTGTGAAAAACAGTCTTAACTCAACTTTTTTCAATGCTGTTGTAACTTTGAACGGTCATTAAGTGAACTGTTGTAAGGACTACCTGTATATATGAATAGGTTTATTAGACAGTTGGATCCAATGTTGAATTAAGTATCTTAAGTGTAGTGTCTATTTTCCCCCACAATAATCTTGTGGATGGTGGGTGGACAAGGACTGGTACCAAATCACCCAGTAAATGCTATAATTGATGGTGTCCTTGATGGCAGCCCAGCACAACCCCTGAGCAGTGTTAAGTATAACTAATTACCTAAAATAAATATTCAGAGCATGACTTATTGGGATGCCTTTCCAAGTATTCATTAAATGTAGAATTCTTTGCTGAAGGAAAATGGATTAGAATATAAAGAATATATTGTGGAATGAGCACTGATAAGTGTTAGGTCAATGCTTTTCAAACATTTGACAGATTGTACCACTTTTAGGATATGGCAATATTCGAGTACCACCACTGCCTAGCAAAGTGTCAAAAACTTGACCAAAAAAGGGGAAAAAAGTGATAAAGTACCGGTAGTCCTTGATTTACAACCTTCACTTAGTAACTGTTTGAAGTTACAACAGCACTGGAAAAAGGTGACTTATGACCATTTTTCACACTTACAACCAATGCAGCATCCCCAGGGTAACGTGATTTATATTTGGCAACTGATTCATATTTCTGATGGTCACAGTGTCCCAGTGTCATGTGATCCCCTTTTGCCAGTTTCTGACAAGCAAAGTCAATTGGGAAACCAGATTCACTTAAGAACTGCGTTACTAATTTAACAACTACAGTGGTTCACTTAACAAATGTGGCAAAAAAGTCATAAAATGAGACAAAACTCATTTAACAAATCTCATTTAGCAACATAAATTTTGGGCTCAATTGTGGTTGTATATTGAGGACTATCTGTACACCCATCTATCCCACTTTTAATGGGAAACTTGTGCCTGTTTCTATAACATTAATCTTTGCACTCTTCTCTGTCTCTCTTACTCTGTCCCCTTATCTTTTCCCATTGTGTTTTTTCTTGCCCTTTCCCTCCAAAACCACCTCCTTTTACATCTTCTCCCCCTCCTTTTCAATATTGCTGCAACTGACTCCTTTCCCCAAGGCTGCGTGCTGCTTCCGGAAGCGCTAAACAGCTGGAGCCCCGTGCTGATCCTGGGTGCTCAGCAGAGCCCCAGCAACACTGCAGCTCCAGCTGATTCTCTCACAGGCCTGTGCAGCATGGCTGCTGCTCCAGCTCATCCCTCCGCTATACTTTTACACTTTTTTTACAGAGGTTTTCAACCCATCATATGCATACCACTGCCAGGTTCCGAAAAGCACTGTGTTAGATAACTCTTCAAATTTTAGATAAATAAAAATCCTGTCAGATAAAATCATCTTTTCGTCTAACCCAGTCTCCTGATTCTCGGATGCCTTGGAGAAAATCACAAGTTGTGATATACAATAGTATTTGATAAATCTATTTTTGTTCCTCCTGTACAAAATCCACATAGTTCTCATTGCAGTTTGTACAGATGTTATATGCTTCGTTAGCATGATCCCAACCAGTGTACAACTATAGGGAGTAGAAACATTTTAAAAAATTAAAATGAGATTCAAAAGTTTATTAACTATGAAGTTAGAATAATCTGTTCTGCTTTTTAAAATTGGGAAATTAATACATTTCAAAACTTCATCTTGATTATATATTCCATATGCCTTGAGATAAATTCCTGCAATGATGTATCAGGTGCATTTGACAGTGCATCTAAAATTGGCAAAAGGATTTGAATGAAAGCAAAGCTGACTATTTCTTCAATTACTGATTCTAATTTTGTTTGATTTTCTGAAGACAGCAGCCTAAATTTTCATTATTTTTGATGTATGGACTTGTCAAACTGAGAAAGTGGTATAATATTAAGGAATTTACTTTCCTGAATCAGGGCTAAGTATTTAACGTAGGGATATTTAAACAACCACCCTCAACATTGTAGCCTTGAAATATTTTGAACTACATTTCTCAGCCTTCTTGACAATTGGCTTTGTTGATTCAAGTTTATGGGAATTCTCCAAACTTCTGAAGAAAGCTGCATTGGAAAAACATATTTCCAATCTAACGCTGCCATTTCTATATTTCAGGGGGAATGAATAGCACACATACCTTTGATAACTTTAGTTTGTGAACTGATTTTTTTCTTACCTGGTCTAAACTATGTTTGCGTAAGAGACAGATTAATATACTGAAGATCAAACATACATACAGTAGAACTGTTGGGATTATAGCATTGTATCCATAAACTTTGAGTTCATATGTTGTGCTGTGTTAGGCATGGTTAACAAATCACAATGGTTCAGTTTACACACTAAACCAGAACCAAATGAATGTGTCACATGGTGTGTGGAGCCAGTCTCTTTATAGCAGGGGTGTCAAAACTCAATTTCATTGAGGGTCGCATCAGCATTGTTGCCTGGGGGGGGCGACCTACTGGGTGGGCATAGCCAGCTCTACATCGTTCCTGTCAAGGGGGCCTGTGGGGGCCTGGGCAGGAGTGGGACAGATCTGAGGGTCTCTGGCAGAAGGGGGTGGGACCGGAGCAAGCATCAAGGCATGGTCTATTTCTTCATTCCTCACAAAGGGTGACACCTCCCCAGCATGCACCAAGGGGCAGGGCTTGACGTGGCAGGGGCTGGTTTCTCACCCTTTCTAGACGGCCTTGTGGAGCTAAGACTGAATGCGTTTCAGCATAGATGGCCACCACAAAATTGTACATTGGCTCCCAGCCGGCCTGGGCCAAGGCAGCGGGGGCCATTCCCTCGCTGTTTCCAGGACGACTTTGCGGGCCACATGAAACCACTGTGCAGGCCGCATCTGGCCCCTGGGCCTTGTGTTTGACATGTCTGTTCTAGTCCAATCCCCTGCTCAAGCAGGAAACGCTATATCATTTCAGACAAATGGTGCCCAATCTGTTCTTAAAAATCTCCAGTGTTGGAGCATCCTGAACGTTTATTCAGCACATGAAATTCCAAATCTTTCAACCATTAGGGAACAGACACAAAATAATAGCAGGGTCTTAAGAGATTCATAATTCTTGGGTGAGAAGGGTAGATGAGAGCCAAAGGGAATTGCGTGAGAAAAGAGCTGAGTTAATGTTGCCACAACAGAACGTGCCTATATATGAATTCCATCTCAGGCTTAAAGAATACTACATTTCCATATGATTTATTTAATTAAGGCTTAGCATGTTCTGCAGAGGGAAAATGGATAAATTTTTAAAAAGTGGCTAGCCGAAGCATAGCTGAGCCTAAGCCTAATTTCGCTGAGGAATTACAACTATAGTTGTCTAATTGAAAAAACATTGTCGCTCGCGCAGAATTGCAGTCTCAAGTCGAGGCAGCATTTTTTCAAACATTCTTCCAGGTTAAATACACGTATTACACTTTTAAGCTATACCATTGGCTGGTCCCATTTTGGTGGGCGTGGCTTCTGTGTCGTCTACTTCTGCAGGGCCACGTTTATTCATTCAATGACCACGTCGAGCAAGTTAAGGTCCTGGAAGATTAATACCGCGTTAAATGGCCTTCATCACGATAGAATGCCACCTACCACATCTTTTCTGCTAGTAACCTGTCATTAAAACTCTGTCCTTTTTCGTTCAACATTTTATTCGTTTTATTTCTCGTCTTTAGTACTTAGTTTCCGGTACAGCGTTTGTTTTATTTCCCTTCTAGGACGTTAACTTTTCGGCAGTTCAGTTACCAATATTTACGGTGGCCGCGATAGGTCAGCCCAGTATCCGATCTCGGTGGGCAGGAAGGTAGCGGCTACGAGAGCGGGCGAGGCTGGAGCTGGGATCGCTATGGAGACCCTCTACCGAGTGCCATTTTTGGTGCTGGAATGCCCCAACGTTAAACTGAAGCGGCCGAGCTGGGTGCACATGCCCTCGGCCATGACGGTCTATGCGCTCGTGGTGGTTTCTTACTTCCTCATCACGGGAGGTAATGCCAGAGACAGTAACGGGCTGAAGCCGCCGGGGTAGGAGGAGAGATTTCCCCCGGCGAAGGAGTTCAGGAGCCGCTGGACCCTCGGGGGTGGGGGAAAGGGACGACGAGCGAGACGAGCCCGTTGCGCCGCCGGCGCCTGAATACCCACCGGGGGCGCCGCCTCAGTCCCGCCGGGAACCTCTTTCTCCCTTCCTTCCTCCCGCTCGACCCTTAGATTGAGGGGACCATTTCCCCCCTGCCCGCTCGTAATGTAACTTCGCATGCGGGAAACCCTCGCTGCGTGTTCCCTGGAAAAGTCTGTTCGGGCGACGGCCTTCAGTTGTTTCTTGAGTACGTGGCGTCCGGGCTGCAAAAGGCCGGACTATAACCGGAAGGGTCTTCGGTATTCCTTACCCGGCTCTCCTGCTCTTTTCCCGGCGCAGCTCAGAAAAGGAGCAAAAAGGTGGCTGAACCAGAGGAATTCCCTCTAAGAAAAGGAGATACTGTTAAATTTTTGTCACTGTATTCACATATCCATAATTTTCTATTCTTACAAACCATCCGTGCTGCAGAACTTCAGACAAACTAGGCATGTCAGGAAACAAATTTTAAAAAACCCTTTTATCTCTTAGTTGGATTCTAATATTTTTCTACATTTTGCAGCCCAAATTTGAAAAGCTCTACCCTATATAGAGATAGTCCTCGATTTACAACAGTTCATTTAGTGACTGTACAAAGTTACAGCAGCGCTGAAAAAAGTGACATTGCCATTTTTCAGTTACAACCTTTGTAGCAATCCCATGATCATGTGATCAAAATTCAGATTCTTGGCAACTGGTTCATACTTATGACCATTGCTGTGTCCCAAGGTAATGTGATCATCTTTTGCAACCTTCTGACAAGCAAAGTCAGTTGGGAAGCCAGATTCACTTAACAACCAGGTTACTAACTTATCAACTGCACTGATTGACTTAACTGTGGCAAGAAAGGTCATAAAATGGGGCAAAATTTATTTAACGAACATCTCACTTAGCAACATAAAAGTTGTGCTCAGTTGTGGTTGTAAGTTGAGGACTACCTGTAATCAGATTTGCTGATGGATAGAGCAGGGAATAGGTAGCTTTTTAACAGATGTAAAAGGGTCATGATAAGTCTAAAAGAAAATGAATTACAAGATTCCATGTTTTCATTTAAGTGGTTACTTAATTTAGCTAGATTAAATTTTGTTGCATTCTTTTTTTATATAATATTTTATTGGTTTTCCAGTTTTACATTCAAGTATTTGGAAAGCAACGTGGTGACTGGGTTGGTCAATAGTTCAATAACAAAATCTTTAGTACATATCTCAGGTTACATCATCAAATATTTCTTCTCTATTTCCCTTAACATTTGCTATATCATATTTAAGCTAATAAATTTCTAATTGTATCAAACTCAGTTAAAACTTCATTATCACATTTATCAATACATTTTTGCTTATAAATTTTGTTGTATTCTTAAAATGTTTGAATGTATATGAGTGTTTGCTTCAGTGTCTGTGTGTTGAAAATACAGTAAAATATATTTGAACATTATTTAGAGATATAGAAGAACTCTGAATACTGCAGTATTTTAATTGGATTAGTTTGTGAAAGTCTTACGTACAAACTATTCTTTCCTTCATTCTTGTTTATTGATTGACAGTGCCACTGGATTGTTACAAAATATTCTCTCTTGAACTCCAGACGTTATTGCAGGAATTCTGTAATACTTCGAGCTTCCAATCTGCAGTAAAATGCACATTCTTATATTACTTCAAAGAAATACAATATATGATTAGTGGTTGTATTTAACACTTTTAAAACAGTATTGATGCAATTGTTTTATGCATAAGGCTAAACACAGTCGAGATACTATTACAAGAAGTAAAAGTTATGAGTGATTCCTGATGTCATCTCTACAGAAAAACAGAAAACAGACAGGAACACAGTGTGAGATGGACACATTGAAGTATGTACAAAGAAAGTATATAATTGGGGATAGAGAAAACACTGCAGATGGGACAAACAAGAACATACACAAATCAGATTTTTAAAACATTTTGCTATCAAAATAGGTGGAAAATAATACCTCAGTTCACTTAAATATATGAGAGAATACTCCCATTCCCCCAAATTAATTCGAAGAAATATCATTCAGTGTGAGAGCCAGTGTAGTGTATTTGTTAAGTTATTGTACTAAAAATGAAACTCAAATTCTAGTCCACCCTCAACCATGGAAATTCGCTGGGTGACTTTGGGCCAGTAACTTTCTCTCAGTCCATCTTACCACACATGATCATTGTTACAGAGAAAAATAACATGTATACCTTGAATCCCTGAAAGGTAGAATATAAATCTAATAACCAATCATAATCTACCTTTCCAAACTCCATTAGTCCAGAAGGTAGACTTACTGAAATGAATATCACCCACTTTTACCAGATCTTGGACAAACAAGGTTTGGATCCCACTGTGCCTATGGAATAAACCAATGGACTTTTTAGGAGAGAAGTAAACTTTACTGCTAAAAAAGGAAATTTGAAAAATAGCAAACTAAAAATAACCTGACAAGGCGACTAACTAATAAAATCTTGGTGGAGGGTATGTTTCTATATATACAGCATTAGAACCTGAGGACAGGCAAAAGTAATAGTTGTGAAATTTTAAGAACTATTATGTTTGTAGCTATTAGCAATAGAATAATGGGTTTATGAACTCTGCCTTCCTTTTTGGAAGAGTTCTTTTATAAAGAATCATTTTTTCTTTATGTTTTTCCTTTGTAGGAATAATTTATGATGTGATTGTAGAGCCTCCCAGTGTTGGTTCAATGACTGATGAACATGGACATCAGAAGCCTGTGGCATTCTTGGCATACAGGTATAATATAATATTAAAAGTATATTGAAATATGAAAATGATATATTGCAAAATTATTATAGGGTCAGAGCTCTTATCTACAAGAAAGAAGGCATTTTTAGTAGTGGCATATTTTCTATATTTGTTTTGTTTTTACAGATGTGCTAAATGTATTAATCTGAGAGGGTATTGTTCCAGAGTGTGCTGGCAGATTTCATTTCCTTCTGGATTCTTCCAGATCATACTATTCAAAGGAAGGGGGTGGGTAGGGGAAATTGGCAGTTTTGATGTAAATTCTCAAAGTAGAAGCAGTTCAAAGTGTTCCAGGGGTGATCTGACCTTCTTTTGTTGAAAATGTTGTATTCATAATACTTTGAGCCACTTCTGATTTGGTCCAAAGAAAAGCAGCACAACAAAGCAGAATAATCCAGAGTTCTACAGAACAGTCCATCCAAGACTGAAGACTTTTGTGCATTCATTTTTCATTCTGTCTCTTGATTTTTTTTTCCCATTCCCAGTGCATTGTAAAGTCTATGGTTAGCTACTTATTATTTTCCTTGTTTTCCCTGGTTTGTTTTACAGTTCTTTTTATTTGGATTCATGGTACATGGATTGTTTTTGTTCCTACTCCTGGTTTTTCCCTACTTTCTTTTTTTTTTCCTCCTTTTTGTCATTTTTTGAATGAACAAAGAAATGAGGTAGCAGCAAGTAGAAGATTATGATTAAAGTCAGTATAATAAATATATGCAATGGCAATTTCTAAAAAAAATTGAAAAATACATTTGGACTCTTTATTTTGTGGTCCACTTCAAATTGGTGGGATTTGTTCTCTCTAAATAATAATTTGGAACTGATACATATTCCTTTTCTTTCTGGGGATTTCTCACCTTGTTTTAATGGCATTCATTCCCTAATAGGTCAGAACAAAAGGCACATAAGTTCCCTATTAGTGAACTTATGAATATTGTTGTTTTGCCTGGGTTAGGTGATTATGGAATCTATAGGTATAAAATACCTGCATGTATAAATCCCATATAAATTTCTGGACACCTCTAATGTTGATCATTTACTCATTTTCTATGCAGAGTAAATGGACAATACATTATGGAAGGGCTTGCGTCAAGTTTCCTCTTTACAATGGGTGGACTTGGTTTCATAATACTGGATCGTTCCAATGCACCAAATATCCCAAAGCTGAATAGATTTCTGTTACTTTTTATTGGATTTGTGAGCGTCCTGTTGAGTTTCTTCATGGCGAGAGTTTTTATGCGGATGAAATTACCGTAAGTCATTTTTTTTTCTCTGTGGCTCTTTCCCCCTCATTCTTAATTTTTGTTTAAACCAAAATTTAATTTGCACATAAAAAGAAAACTGAGCTAAAGAAATTATTTCAAATTATTTTTAAAAGACATATTAGTTGGAGAAACATGGAAATACAAGTCTATCTGTGGGCATTTATTTGGTAGGACTGGAGATTATTACATTTATGAAATTGTAGAAATCAATTGGAGAAGTAAATTATTAATATCTGAGATGAAGGAATTAAATATTTTGAAATGCTATCTAGTACTACATTTTCATAGTACTTTAATATAAATTAGTGTTATTCTCGGATTAGAAACTTTCAAATTAAGAATAGGATTATGGTTAATAAAGGTTTTCAATCTAATAATTGTAGTAACATCCAACAAGACACATATGATTGGTGGTTAATTTGATTTCTAGTCTACTTACTACATATGAACTACAATACATGACTATGTAGTCATTATATCTGATGCATGGAAAGGTCTTCTGCAGTTCCTTAAACAGAAGTAACAACTTGCATATGGCCTTTTTTCTCCTTCTAAATTATTTCTATCTAGATCAAGAATGACTTTGTGGTCCCTCAAATGTTCTACCTCTGATTACTGGTACTGACAGAATAAGAATTTAGCATTATGTAATGGACTCAACTGTGAACTAAATAGCATTACTTTTATTTCACATTTCCACTCAAAATTTTCTTTGTCTTCTAGGGGCTACTTGATGGGTTAGTGCCTTTTTTGATCGCTGCAGATTGAAGATTGTATTTCCTTCTCATTAGGAAGAAAGAATGGATAGCAAAAATACATAGCCCCATCATTCCTATCTAAAACTACAAAAGAGAAAGAATGAGTAAGACTAGCTAAAGGACTGTTTTCTCATTTTCTCCTCATATAAAGAGGATTTGTTGCAGGCAGTTTGTTTAATGAATGTGTCCCTGTTTTTTTTCAGTATTTGAAAAAGAAACATTCTCATGTTATCAGGCCTAAGGGTATTATGTCAGTACAATAGAATCGCAACTCTACAATCTTGTTCCCTATCCTTCATCATCAACCTCAGAGTAATAATTCTGTACTTTCTTGTAACATCATGGCTTGGTCTATCTGCTTGTGAGAGAATCCATTTTGAAAATGTTGAAGGTAACATTAACTTTTTCCGTATTTATAAATAACAACTCCTGGTCAGTGATTGGTCAAGAAAACAGAAAAGTAACTAGTTTTGTGCTCACCTTTGGATAAGCCAACCCAGAGGACAGAGCAGATCCAAGTACTTACAAGATACGAAAGAGGAGAGTTGATGGAGTGTGGAGAATGCCTGCATAAAGGTACCACCTCCCTCTAGCATTACTGGCAGTTGGTGCTTTAAAATATCCCAGGTAATACAGTCTTCTAGCCACTTGCAAAGGCACTGAAAAATAACTGTTTCTGCACATGGATTTATATCTGTGTTGTGTTGTGAAGAAAATATTACACTGACATTCATGTTAGTAGATGAATCTAAACATATGCAAAAGAAAACCCTGAATTGTATGATAGTAATTGTTTCTTTAAATTTTTTGAAGGTATTAAACATTTTTCTATTAAAACACTGTTTGTGTGTATATTTAGTGCTCTTTTACATTCCTAATATTCTGTGCTTTCCTAAGTTTTTTCCATTTCATAGTACAGATGCGGTTTTTAGTAATATTCTCATTTTTATAGAAGGGGATGGGTGTTTATGAAGGCCATGTAATTAATCTGGCTTCAGGTAGTTCCATAAATGGTTGCATTATTTCAGATGTAATATTGAAACTAAGGCTGCATATAGCTAAAAATAAAGCAGGCATGATTATAACGTTAAAAGTTGAAGTGACAGCTAATGAAATTTAAAAAGGAAAAAACAAAGGAAAACATTTTAAATTTTGGAATTGTCCCCTAAATTTCAATAGTAATAACAGTTCTAAATCTCTTTAAGAAAGTTATGTCCAAAGATACTGGAACAATGCTGAAAAAAAGCATTCCATTAGCTGCTGGTATCAACTGTGGGAAAGACATTGTATTTGTAAGATTTCCCCTTTAAACAAGATAGCTTACATTTCAAAACAATCAAAATCAAGTTAAAGCATAAAAGCCATAGTAAATGATTAATGAAATGAAAGTAGACGGTTGATGACTACTTTAAAAGAACAACACTATGAGGTGCAATTACAAAATTTGATACTAAAACTATACATGACACTTCACCCCAAACCTCGCTGAAGATGTTACCTAGTTTGGTAACAAAATGTCCATGAGCCAAGCAGAAAGCTCGGAGGGCAACCTGTCTAAAAATCACTTTCTGTAATCCCAGAAAGTAAGGGGACATCTTAGTTGACAGATGTTGAAGCAGGACTTTTAAGTACATACATTTTAAGACTTTAAAAACTTTAAAATCAAACAAACTTCAAAACAGAGTGGAAAGTAATGTTGCTTGCTTAACTTTAAATTATTAACTGGTTACCATACTATTTGCAAATTCAAACTGTTAAATGGCAGTCCCATATATTCTTAGGGCAGTTCTAACGTGTTACCAGAATGAATAATTTTGGCTTTATTATGTGGACTCAAGAAGAGAATCAAATGGCATCTGTATCAGCGTAGATGAAATAACATATAAACACTGAATAGTGTTGGTGCAAAGAGTGGTACAACTAGTCCAACATCCAATAACATTCAGAAGTTAACATTTACTGAGTTATAAAATTTACCTGGGAAGTCTAACCATTTTTCAGCATCCTCATGTCAATTTATGACTTCCTTTTCATCCAATTTTTTCTTAGATACAAACCTAACATTTGCTTTAAAGTATCACTGTTTGACGTAACCCTACTATTTCCACAAATCTCTAAAACACTTTACAAAATTTCTGCTGTTGACTTTCACCCCCCTTATTCACCTTATTCCTTGTTTAATACTTTTCACTCAGTTGAAAACATTTTTATTAAAATTTCTCTGCATTTTATATTTATATTATGTTGTTGTTTTTTTTAAAGTCTTGGTTCCTGCAACTTTCTAGACAACAATTTTGGGAGTGGTTGGCAATTACCTTCCTCCTAATGCTAAGAAAAAGTGACTGTTGTGAAATCATCCCATTGGTTTCCATGTCTGAAGCAGGGATAAAACTTGGTTTCCCTATTTCCAGTCCAGCACCTTAATCCCTAGTGCAGGCAATACACCACGACAATACTTCAGCAGATGGCAGATTAGCTCGTCTTGGCTACTTTCAAGAGCTGAGGAGAGTTGGTCCTGGTTAGTGCAAGTGGTCCTTCACTTATTTCCACAATTGAACCCAACATTTCCATGGCTGAGCAAAACAGTTGTTAAGTGAGTTTTGCCCCATTTATGACCTTTCTTGCCACAGTTGTTAAGTGAATCACTGCAGTTAATAACACGGTTGTTAAATGAATCTGGCTTCCCCATTGACTTTGCTGTCAGAAGATCACAAAAGGTGACATGATAACCCTGGGACACTGCAACCGTCATAAATACAGGCCAGTTGCCAAGCATCCAAATTTTGATCAAGTGACCATGGGAATGCTGCAGTGGCCATAAGTTTGAGAAAGGGTCATAAGTCACTTATCAGTTCCATTGTAACTTCGGTCACTAAACAAATAGTTGTAAGTTGAGGACTCCCTGTTCTTGGAGGGTGACTGATGTTGACTAAATTGGAATGCTGAAGAAAACATCCCATGAGAAGCATTATCAAATTATTTCTACAATACTACCATGATATACTTGAATATAGCCACCAGAAGCTGAGTTCAATTTAAGGGCACCTTTATATAATAAAACTACACCATATTTTGGTACACACAGTGACACTGCTTCTAAGTTACACTATTAGACACAAGTACCAGAATATGGTGCAATTTTGGCTTATCCTTTTTATTTCCACGTTCCATCTTTGGAACATAAAAATGCATTTTTGCTGATTGATTTCTTGTTCACCTCTAATGAATTCACTGGAAGCTGATCATCATATCTGAACACTAAACAAATAAGTTTTCAAAAAGTTCCATTTATGGAACTATTTGGCTGGTAATTCACACAGGATGTTTTTGTTTAATTTGCATTCTTAGTTATCAATCTGTTACCTAAAAATGATGCCTATAATACTGTATGTAAGATGAAATAAAATAAAATATTGTACCAGTTCATCAGCAGGTGGCACTGTCTGCATACATTATGTAAGTGAGATAGTCTACTATATACACAACAGTGTGAAATCATTGCTGCCCATTCTTTAAGCTGGTTTTGGTCTTCTTACACATCAAGTTCTTCACAAAAATGTAGGATGTTGTAATATATCAGCCTAGTATATGCATGGATCCAAGCAATGTGGTCTTTTGTAACTGACAGATATAAATTTTGTCAATGCACAAATTTTCTAAGTCCTATCCAAGATTTTCTGGTATGGCCCCCAGTGTGCCAATAACCACTGAGACCACCACAGCTGATTTAGCCATATTCTTTCCATTTTGATGTTTGGATCTTGATGAACTGTGATTTCTCCATTTTTTTTGTCTTCTACTCTACTATCACCTGATATTGCCATATTAATTTTCCATACTTTTTTCCTTTCAACTACAGTTAAAGTTCAACTTGTGTCCACTTAATCATTTCAGTAATGTACTGTATCCATAGGTATGCCCAGGTATTGATGGCTTTGATACTGTTTCCTCAGTTCAATTTTGTTTTCAGCAATTTTTTCACACTTTTGGGTGTATTTTTTATTAATCACATTTTTAACTTGTCCATGCTTGATGTTATCTAACAGAAAAATGGCCAGACACTTTATCCACCTATAGCAGTGGTTTTCAACCTTCCTAATACCGCGACCCTTTAATACAGTTCCTCATGTTGTGGTGACCCCCAACCATAAAATTATTTTCGTTGCTACTTCATAACTGTAATTTTGCTACTGTTATGAAGAGTAATGTAAATATCTGATATGCAGGGTGTATTTTCATTGTTACGAATTGAACATAATTAAAGCATAGTGATTAATCACAAAAACAATATAGCAATGCTCACTGGAGAAGCTTCCTTGCTCAAAAATGTTGGGAGAGAGGGAAGGAAGGAAGGAAGATTGAAGAGGAAAGGAAGGAGATGGAAAAGGAAGGAGATTGAAGGGGAAAGGAAGGAAGGAAGAAGAAAGAGATTGAAGTGGAAGGTATGGAGATGGAAGGAAGGAAGGAAGGAAGGAAGGAAGGAAGGAAGGAAGGAAGGAAGGAAGGAAGGAAGGAAGGAAGGAAGATTGAAGGGGAAGGAAAGGAGATGGAGAAGGAAGGAGATGGAAGGAAGGAAGGAAGATTGAAAGGGAAAGGAAGGAGATGGAGAAGGAAGGAGATTGAAGGGGAAGGGATGGAGATGGAGATGGAAGGAAGGAAGGAGAGAGATTGAAGGGGAAGGGATGGAGATGGAAGGAAGGAAGGACGATTGAAGTGGAAAGGAAGGAGATGGAGAAGGAAGGAGATTGAAGGGGGAAGGAAGGAAGGAAGGAAGGACAGAAAGATTGAAGGGGAAGGGATGGAGATGGAAGGAAGGAAGGAAGATTGAAGGGGAAATGAAGGAGATGGAGAAGGAAGAAGATTGAAGGGGAAAAGAAGGAGATGGAGAAGGAAGGAGATTGAAGGAGGAAGGAAGGAAGGAAGGAAGGAAGGAAGGAAGGAAGGAAGGAAGGAAGGAAGGAAAGAAAGATTGAAGGGGAAGGGATGGAGATGGAAGGAAGGAAGGAAGGAAGGAAGGAAGGAAGATTGAAGGGGAAAGGAAGGAGATGGAGAAGGAAGGAGATTGAGGGGAAAAGGAAGGAAGGAAGGAAGGAAGGAAGGAGAGATTGAAGGGGAAGGGAAGGAGATGGAAGGAAGGAAGGAAGGAAGGAAGGAAGGAAGGAAGGAAGGAAGGAAGGAAGGATTGATCTTTGGAGAGTCATGTTTTTCCAGATGGTGATGAACTGCAACTCCCAGCATTCCCCACTCTTCCACGGTGCTTTTTAGGGCTGCTGGGGATGATAGTCCAGTAAGGTCTGGAGACACACATAGATGCCCTCCGATGGCGAGGGAGGCGGGTCGGGTGGCATGGGGGAGGCTCCGGCGTGGAGGGCAGCCGGGGGTGGAGCGCGGCCAGGCAACCAGGAGGCGTGGGAACTGGCTCGGCGCCGCAGCTCAGCTCAGCCAGCAGCAGCAGTGCAATGGTAGAGCAGGGCAGGAAGAGAGGGGGCGGTGGTGGCAAGTCATGAAAGCAGCGTCCACACGTTAAGGGTGCAAACGCCTTGGACGGTTTGGCTCCCCCACCCCTTTATTTACTGATCTGCCACAAGCTCGTGCAAACAAGCCCCGAGGAGTTCTGAACGAGTGGTCATTTAAAAAAAAAAAGCTTTAAGCAACGAGGCAGAAAGGGGAACTCGCTCATGGCTCTTTTTTTCCCCTTTCTCGGAGACTGGGAAGGCAGCAGTCAGAGACGCCACTGCACAAAGGGAGGCGGAGAGAGGGGCGAGGGGGAAAACCTCACTCAACTTTCGCCCTTATCAGACCCGGTTCCCTTCTGGTCGACCCCCACCCACCCGCCCCCTTCACCTCCCGCTACAGATTGACGCTACCCCTTGGGAGTATTTTGCCAAGCTTTTTTTTTTTTTTTACCTTGACCCTGCACTTCTAGCAGAAGCCAGGCAAGAGGATCTGAAAGACGCCGAGCAGGAGGTTCATAGCCATGGCGACGCGGCAGTAGCTACTCTGCGATGGGTAGCACAGCCCCGCCATGCTGCTGAGGCGGCTGCTTTCCTGTCTGCCCAAGCTGGCTGGCGGAGCTAGCCTTGAGCAGAAATTCTCACTAATCTCTCGGTTCCTAAGACCATCGGAAATATGTGTTTTCCGATGGTCTTAGGCGACCCCTGTGAAAGACCCCAGGTTGAGAACCACTGACCTATAGAGTCTTGCCCAGGATCCTAGGACAAAGAGGTATTGTTTAATAGATATTGTCTCAGGATGTAAGCTGTTCTACGTAATTGACTGATGGGAATTTTGTTAATGCCAGTGCTGTTCATGTGGTACTCCAGATATTTTGGGATTGTACACAAGGTGCCTATTACTATTGATACTATTTTTTGCCATAGTTGTTCTACTTCTGTTTGCAGGTTTTTGTATTTTGTGATTTTCTCCAGTTCGTTCTCTTCTATTCTGCTGACTCCAGGTTTTGCAATGTTCACTATCCAGACTTTTTGACTTTCTCATTGAAAATTGTTAAGTCTGGAGTATTATATGGCAGGCCCTTGTCTGTTTGAATTCTAAAATCCCAGAGCACTTTAGCTTCTTCATTTTTTGTCTATTTTGTGGTTTCACCAGTTCTTCTTTGCAGGCAAATGGTATAGCTTGCAGATGTTCCAATGCATCATTTTTGCTAGTTTGTCATGTCATTGTTTGTAGTCAGTATGTGTGAACTTCTTGCAGCAACTAAGTTGTCCACTGTTTCTTCTTATTATTAACCACTGAATTCCTAAGGCAGACATGTCAAACCCGCAATGTCACGTTATGTCACACGATGTATCGGAGTTTTTTCCCCATTGCTGGCAATGGGGTAGGTGTGGTTTCATCGTGATGCATCCAGCCTATGAGCCAGCAGTTTGACACTCCAGCCCTAAGGATTCCAGTGATTTACAGGTAAAAAACATAAGACACAATGCAATGAAAAAAAGACATATCAATAGAGGTCTATGAGTTAATAAATATAAAAAAATAAAATTAACTAAATCAAACTGTCTTGAATGCATTTGGGTCAATATAAAAGGGGGGGGAAATAACATTGCCATAGATGTATACTATAGTCCACCCAACCAAACAGAGGAACTAGATGAACTTTTTGCTAGTCAGCTAACTAAGGTATGTAGGAAGCACATCACAATAGTAATGGGGAACTTTAAGTACCCTGACATCAACTGGGAGACAAACTCTGCACCAAGTGGAAGATCAAACAGATTCCTGACAAACCTAGCAGACAACTTTGTCTCCCAAAAAGTAGAGAAGGAAACTAGGGGATTAGCTATATTGGATCTAATTCTCACTAACAGAGATAAAATGATAGAAGGTATTGAAGCCACAGGAACCTTGGGAGGAGGTGATCATGCAATATTGGAATTCAACATTATGGAAGCACAAGCAATAGAACACAGTCAAACTAGAGTCTTGGACTTTAAGAGAGCTAGTTTCAATAAACTTAGGGCTTGGGAAGGATTCCTTGGATGAAAATCCTCAAGGGGAAAACAACTCAAGAAGCTTGGGAAATTTTGAAAAATGAGATATTAAAGCACAGTCTAGCACAATACCAACAAAGAAGAAAAATAACAGCTCTCATAAGAAACCAACATGGCTGCATAAAGAACTCTCTGATAAATTGAAAGATAAAAAGGACAAGTATAAATAGTAGAAAGAGGGGCACATAACTATGGCAGAATATCAGCAAATAGCCCAAGCCTGCAAAGATGAAGTGAGGAAAGCTAAGGCTCAAAATGAACTAAGGCTTGCAACTTTAGTTGTCAAAAATAACAAAAAAAGCTTCTTTCAACATGTAAAAAACAAGAAAAAAGTGAAGGAAATGATTGGTCCATTAGTGGGTGAAAGTGGCAAGAAGATGACAAGCAACAGGGAGAAAGCAGAACTATTTAACTAGTTTTTTGCTTCTATCTTTACACAAAGGGAAAAAACAGACCAACCTATCAAAAATAGTGCCATAAAACAGAATAGAAACACAAGTTAAGATAGGCAAGAAAATGGTAAGTGAGGACCTGTTCAGCCTAGACGAGTTCAAATCACCAGGACCAGATGGATTAAACCCCAAGGTTCTCAAGGAACTGGCAGATGTGATCTCAGAACCACTGAACTATATTTTTCAAAGATCCTGGAGCACTGGGGAGCTACCAGAGGATTGAAAAAGAGCTGATGTAGTTCCCATCTTCAAAAAAGGGAAAAAAATGGATTCAGGAAATTACAGACCCATCAGCCTGACCTCAATACCTGGGAAGATTCTGGAAAAGATAATCAAACAACGAATCAGTGAACACTTAGAGGCAAACAAAGTCATTAGTAAAAGCCAACATGGATTTGTCAAAAACAGATCATGCCAGACAAATCTTATTGCATTCTTTGACCAAGTGACAAAATTAGTGGATCAGAGGAATGGATATAATTTACTTGGACTTCAGTAAGGCATTTGATAAAGTAGATCACAACCTACTACTTGATAAGATAGAAAAATGTGGGTTAGACAGCATCACCACCAGATGAATTCATAGCTGGCTGACCGGGCGTACTCACCATGTGGTCCTCAATGGAACCGCATCTACATGGAGGAAGTGTATAGTGGGGTGGGCCTAGTACTCTTCAACATCTTCATCAACAATTTGGACGAGGGGATGGATGGGGAACTCATCAAATTTGCGGATGACACCAAGCTGGCAGGAATAGCCAGCACTCCATAAGACAGGTTTAAGATACAGGAGGATCTGGACAGACTTGAACACTGGGCATTATCTAACAAAATGAAATTCAATGGTGAAAAAAGTAAGGTTCTACATTTAGGCAAGAAAAACCAAATGTACAGGTATAGTATGGGAGGGTACCTTGCTCAACAGTAGTAACTGTGAGAGGGATCTCGGAGTCCTAGTGGACAATCACCTAAATATGAGCCAGCAGTGTGCTGCAGCTGTCAAAAAAGCCAACACAGTGCTAGGCTGCATTAACAGAGGGATAGAATCAAGATCACGTGAAGTATTAATATCACTTTACAATGCCTTGGTAAGGCCACACTTGGAATACTGCATCCAGTTTTGGTCATCACAATGTAAAAAAGATGTTGAGACTCTAGAAAGAGTACAGAGAAGAGCAACAAAGATGATTAGGGGACTGGAGGCTAAAACATATAAGGAACGGTTGATGGAATTAGGTATGTCTAGTTTAATGAAGAGAAGGACGAGGGAGGACATGATAGCAATGTTCCAATATCTCGGGCTGCCACAAAGAAGAGGGAGTCAAGCTATTCTCCAAAGCACCTGAAGGCAGGACAAGAAGCAACAGATGGAAACTAATCAAGGAGAGAAGCAACCTAGAACTAAGGAGAAACTTCCTGACAGTTAGAACAATTAGCCAGTGGAACAACCTGCCTCCAGAAGCGGTGAATGCTCCAACACTGGAAGTTTTTAAGAAGAGACTGGACAACCATTTGTCCGAAATGGTATAGGGTTTCCTACCTGAGCAGGGAGTTGGACTAGATGACCTCCAAGGTCCCTCCCAACTTTATTGTTGTTATTATTGTTATTATTAAAATGGATCATCGCACAGTCAGCCAGATATTCAGACTGGATTTGGCATTTTGTCTACCTATCGAGTCCTTACCCAGGACCTGGGATAGACAGATGTGGATGTTTGATGGTATTACAGATATCATCGCAGGATGGAATTATTATTATTATTATTATTATTATTATTATTATTATTATTATTATTATTATTAAACTGTAACCAAACGAAGATGGGGTCAGGGCCCAAATGCCTTTCAGAAAAGCTTGATATGAGCAGTTTCCAGAAAAGTGTTAGCTTTGAACAAACCAGATGTCTACTCGGAAACCATTCAAAAGAACCAGAGCAGCTACCCAAAAGCAGTCCAGTCAAACCTTGGCCCCCTTCCCTGAAGTGAGATGCTGCAAATTATTTTTCCAAAGAAAATCAAACTTATTGAGCTGATTCAAATGGGAGAAGCCATGAAGAAATTTAGAGGTTAATATCAGATGAAAATTAAATTGCATATAAAAGCCTCTAAGCACTACTGGGTGGCTTGCATCATGGGTGTGATGTGTGCACAATGGTGAACACCAGCCCCAAAAAGTCTGCAGTTTCCAAGTGATCTTCAAAGACAATTTCATGTAGAGGGCATTGCAATAGTCCAACTGCAATGGGTTTAGGTACTGTAATCACCCAACCAGGGGATTACGAAGACATAAGTCACAGTAGCTAGATCCTTCCATTCCAGGCCACGGCTGGCCACACCTTTTCTAACAGCAACCATGAATCAAGAAATGGCAGAACTTCAGCAGCAATTCATTCATTCATTCATGCGTTTGTTCTTTCATTCATGCATGCATTTGTTCGTTCGTTCATTCATTCATTCATTCATTCTTAATGTAAGTATCTTATGAACACTATCCAGATTTTGGAATTTTATGAAATTAACCCACAGTTTACTATTTATTTTTGTATCAATTCACATGTCTATTATTTTTTAAAATGGATAACAATAGTCTTTCACGCATAGATGGTTTCAGAAACCAGTCTTCAAACTGCAACCAGTCAAGCAGATTTCATCTAAAATTGTTAGAAATTGTTAGTATCTTATTGCTTCTGGGAATAAAGGTGTTATATAATTTGAACTCTTCATCATCATTTATTTTCAATGGAGTGAGGAGTCATGGTGCCTTGTACAACCTTTATATGGTTTATTTTATTTTACAGAGAATATACATGGATCCAATCAACTGGTTAGTTCAGTTACTAGTGCCTGATGCATGTATGAACTAGGTCTCAATCTACATGTTTGATGTTTCCTCATGTATGCAGACAGATTTAATGTGCAATTTATTCCTAAATATCCAACTGTAATAAAATACAGAAACCATTCCCTGATAAGCAATTATAGACATAAAATTATCAGCTAGTACTATCAGCAGGTTTATGAACATAATCTCTATTTTTTGACGTTTTCCTCTCTGAGGTAGATTGTATAGCTTGAAATTCTTGTAACTTTAGGAGTTCAAGTGAAGGAGAACTTAATAATTGCCTACAGCATGATGGAACTGATAATGGGAGAAAATATATGGGTAAGATTGCTTTCCCCAATCTAGTGTCCTTTGAGATTTTATGCTGCCTAGTAATTTTGACTATTCCATTGCATCACAAAAATGCTTAGAGAAAGCTGGTATATAATTACTGCTCTTCATACTTGTTAAAATGCCCAATGAATATTAAGTACTTAGAACAATTAATGAGTAGAGTGAGATTTATTCCTATACACAGAGAGATAAATCCTCAACACTTCTATAGAATCTCTTATATGAGTTATCTACACTGTTTCATTTTATATTTCATGCAAAGGCAGTGTTTGATTTATATAAAATCTTTAATGTTTAGTTTGTAGGGAAACCAAGCAACTGTAATAACTGGGATCAGAAGCGTTAGATAGATTCAGTAATAGGAACATCAAATTTCATGCCACTATAGAATTCTGAACCAAGGTAACTAGCCATCCACTTAATGAGGAAAGACATTTTCCAGATGATAGATATACTGTATCTTAACAGAGTTTTTATATAGTTACGTTAAAATGCTCTTACAGTTGTCAATTATAAATATCTGCTTTGATAAATGTCTGTCTTAAGCTGATTACATAACTTGCCATTTCATGTGGGACTTCAAAATACTTGACCTTTTAAACACTAAGTTGTATGGATGTCATTCAGGCTGCAGGCTATTACAGTAGATTATTTATGAATATCCTCTTAGCTGCAAAAGAAATGACAAAAGATTTGTATTTTGAAGTGTAAAAGAGTAAAAGTGTAAAAGTGTAAAACAACTATTGTTTTGGAGAAATTACAAGTACTGAAATTCGTTCTATACAATCATAAAAGAAAGAGGAATCTAATCCATTTTTAAAAAACCTATGTTGTACATATGTTCACGTTGGAAACACTAAAAACTTTGATTTTTATTCTATCTTTAAGAGGTGAGTGACTGGTGATTTTGGCATGCTGGGATTACAATCTGTTTTAATTGGTTTAATTTTTGAAGGAAAACCAGCTGGGCATATTATAAATCTCGGGGATGGGCTTTGATTAATTCCAGACATGTATGGCAGGACTTTGTGTCTCTAAAGAACTGTGTTGATCATAAGTCCTGTGTTTCTAACTACAATCTAAGTTCACTTTTTCTTGGCTTCCTTTCTCTGTTGTTCACCTAGAACATCTCCATGTTCAGACTTTGCTACTGGGCAGTGGTATATCAATTGCACTGCATTGGTTACAAATACACTTCTTTTTCCACTTCTATCAATGTGTGCTTCCAATGCTCACCGACTTGAAATAGGGTGTCCCTGAGGTCAGGGATCTCTATTACATGAACTTTCATGTTTTCAGTGTCAAGGTACATCAGATTTCTTTTTTGACCCATGCTAAAGTCTTAAAGTTTTTAATGTTTCCCAGTGCCCAGTCTTGTTGCTTCACAGCTGAATCAGCTCACTTACAAGAAAACCCAAAACCACATAGCTGGCACAGGAAACTATAAGCTTTGCAATATTCCTGTGACATAGCAAGCGAGAAAGCTTTAGGGCAGACATGTCAAACAGAAAGCCCGGGGGGTGGATGTGGCCCGCAATGTGGTTTCATGTTGCCCGTGAAGACATCCTGGAAACAGTGAGGGAATGGCCCCCGCTGCCTTGGCCCCAGCCCAGGCCGCCCAGGAGCCAATGTACAATTTTGTGGTGGCCATCTATGCTGAAACACATTCAGTCTTAGCACCAAAAGGCCACCTGGAAACAGCAAGGGACCAGCCCCTGCCACACCAGCCCCACCCCCTAAGTGCGCTCTGGGAAGGTGTCATCCTTTGTGAGGAATGAAGAAATGCACTATCGCCTGGAAGTGGCCAGCAAATGGCCCTCGCCTACTTCACATATCTGGCTTGATGGGCTCCGGGGAAGGGGTTTCAGCAGGCAGTGGGGTGCTGTCCTCACAGCGCCAAGAGCTGAGCCGGGTGGCACAAATTCAAAAAGAAGCGCACCGCTGCTCAGCCCCCAGCCTGCCTGATTTCAGCAGGCAGCAAGGTGCAAAGCTGGTGAGCTTTGCACTGCCTGGCTCAGCCTCTCAGCACTGTGAGGAGAGCGCCCTGCTGCCTGCCGAAACCAGGCAGGCTGGGGACTGGGTTGCGTTGCACTTCTTTTTGGATTCGCACTGCCTGGCTCAGCCTCTCGGCACTGTGAGGAGAGTGCCTCGCTGCCAGCCAAAACAAGGCAGGCTGGGGGCTGGATGGCATTGCGCAGGTAACATCAACTCTCACGTTGCTCATGATGTCCCCTCCCCCAGAGCCCACCAAGCTAGATATGTGAAGTAGGCGAGGGCCATGTGCTGGCCACTTCCAGGCGATGGTGCATTTCTTCATTCCTCATGAAGGGTGACACCTCCCCAGCTGCATTTCTCGCCTGTTTTTCTCCCTCCCTCATCTCAAATATTTTCCCACCACTCTGTTCTTAGCAAGGAAGGAAGGAAGGAGGGAGGGAAAGGGAGGGACTGAGGGAAGTCCTGCCTTAGTCCTGCCCTGCTGCCCTTTCACCATCCCCCTGCCCCCTCCTCCTAGCCTATCCTGGGGTTTCCCATCCTATTGCTAAGGAAGCTTTGGATAAAAAGCCAGGTCTCCTCCCATGGAGAGAGAATGGGCCTCCCTCTGACTTTGCCCTCATACCCATCATGAGCAACCTGGCTAAGGAGAGCAAGCATGACAGCAGCAGCCTTGAGAAGGAGTTAAGTGCAGCTAGGCACCCCCTTGTGGTAGTGGGGCTGGGCTTGGTCCTGTGAGTGCTTGAGGGCTGGGCTGGGCATTTGATCTCTGCTGCCCAGGGCTCCGGGAAGCCCGTGGAACCATCTAGCCCCCCCTCACATGGCCTGAGAGGAACAGTGAGGCTCCTCCAGTGGACCATGCCTTGGCACTTGCCCCAGTCCCACCCCCTTCTGCCAGAGATCCTCAGATCTGTCCCACTCCTGCCCAGGCCCCCACAGGCACCCTTGACATGAATGATGTAGATCTGGCCACGTCCACCCAGTAGGCCACACTCACCCCAGCCACGCCCACCCAGTAGGCCATGCCTACCCTGGCCACACCTACCCGGCCCCCCGAGGACAATCGTAATGCTGATGCGGCCCTCAATGAAATTGAGTTTGACACCTCTGCCTTTGGGGGCTGCAATCCAGGTAACCAATCAATATTATATGTGATGCATATATTATCAGGGGGAGGAAAAAGGGATGTGTTGGGTGGGCAGAGGGGTGTATGAAAATCACCTTGATTATAAAAACTGCTATAAAACTGTAAATTATGCCGGTAGCTTACAAAGCCAAGGTCACTTTCATGTCTTGGTACCAAAAATAAAAGGTTTTTTCCACATCTTGGGTTTGGTGATCAATTGGCTTCAATACCAAGCTTAGACCCAGTTTTGGGAACAACACCAGCTATGTAAATTGAATTTAAAACACAGTAAGGTTTTATTTATGAGCATTTCTCTGTTCTTGAACTTAATCACTAATGTTCTTTTTTATTATTAAAATGCCTTTATCTTCTGCAGTATGTGGATACAGTCATGGGAATGCTTGACCTTCTTTAACCCTCTGGGCTCTTTCTTTTAACAAACTGCTAGTCAATCACTTCTCTGTTGTGGCTTTCAGCCCTTTTTGCCTAGGAACCAGAAAGAATACACAGACACACCCTCCACCAGCATCCAATCCACTGATGATGATGCCATATGTTTGTGCCTTGTACTGAGGTAACCTTTCTGCTTTCACAGAACTTTGTGCAAATTTTTTTCCTTTGCTTAGCCCGCAAAGGGTATGCCCAGATCATCCTGTTGATCAAATGAGCATTGGTAGGCATTAGGTAACATCAAACTAGCTCATGTTTTAATACATTGTGTAATTTAGTGGAAATTACAGATAATGCTTGGTGTGGGAAAGAAGATTAGCTCAGCCATAAAGGAAGCATCAAGCTGCTATATATATGAATTAATTGTGATTGAAGAATCTTCCTGCTTTATTTGGGGTTTTTTTCTAAAATTCCAAAGATTATTATGGAAGAAGAGGGAGAGCTGATAGTGTTGAAGAAACTACTATTAGAAGTAGTTTTATTAGAAGTATTAGAACTTTCGTAAGGAAAAACTATTCATCCAGCAGTGTTTGATACTATTATTCTAGGTCTTTAGAGAGAGAGAGAGAATTGTATTTTAGTTCCTGAAAATGAATGGGTTAATTGAATTTATAAGGTCACTCATTTCTTTTTTTTTTCAATGAAAGTTTTTTATTTTTCCCATATAAACATTATAAAAAAAAACAGTATACAATACAATTTTAAGATAAAATAAACATTATTACGACCTGCGCACTCCCCCCAGGCCGCGTCCACCCTCTCTTAAAACATTCCCTACTTCCCTCCTCTTTCTCACCTCCCATCCTACTCTCTTCCCCTCCCCTTCTCCTCTCACTACCCTACTTCCTCTCTACACTTGCCCACCTCTCATCCCTATCAAACCCATGAACGCAGCATAAGGGGAGTGCCCAGGCCGCACCCCTATAAGCAACCATTATCTATATTACACTTACCCCCCCCCACATTTCCTCCCTCCCACCCCCAACCCCCCTCCCTTCACTTCGCAGAGCAGAATACAGGGTTAATAATTAAAAGAATTTATAATAATAAGAAAAAAGAAAAGAAAAAGAAAAAAGAAAAAAAAAGAAAAAAAGAAAAAATAATAATAAAAAAGGGAAAAAAATTATCATACTTAACCTTTAACTCCAATAGAGAGAGAATTGTATTTTAGTTCCTGAAAATGAATGGGTTAATTGAATTTATAAGGTCACTCATTTCAATCTTGTAACTCTGGGTGGACAACAAAAGTTGAAACATAAAAGAAAAGAAAGTAGAAAAATGCAAAATATATATCACAATCAAATAATGTGGTAGCCAAAAAGCCTGAAGAAAAAGCCAGGTCTTAATTTTAAATATATTTTGAGCAATATTGGGGCCAGTAAGTCAGAAATATTGCTACATACTGGTTTGCATAATCTCCTGAAATACAAATTATATTTTATTATAATATCTTGTGTGAACACCGCCTACGTGGTCCAGGGTATGAGGACTTTAAAATTGGAGTATTTGAATAAAATATTAATAATGATTAAGCATGTAGTAGAACACAAGCTTAAACATGCTCCTTTGCAAGCTCAAGGCCTTTTTGCCACATATTTTTTTACCTAAACCTGAACTACTCTGTCTCATTTGCCCTGCTTTGGCCTGTAGTGGCATAATATATGGGTGGGAACCTGTGGTCCTCTTGATTTTGTTCTTTAAAGTCCAGTATCCCTCACCATTACTTGGTTTTGTTGAAGTTCCTTTAACCTGTGGTTAGCCACAAATGATTAGTGAAAAGTGTGGAAAGCACACTTAAAATGGCAGCCCCTTTTAGGATTAGGCTGCTGAAAATGTATTGGTGTGACTGAACCTGAGATGATCACAGACAGGATAAAACTGGTGTTTTTTCCAAGCAGCAGCCAAAAGGTCAAAGGACTGAACACTCAATACTACCAGGAGCAGCTTAAATTACAAAATTACAGTGGAAGAGAAGCACAAAGCACGTCATCAAGCTGCTGAAATAGATCATGACTCAGAGAAACTCCCTTTCTTTTGCGGGAAAGAAATAAGCTACTATGTAATTTACTTTTACCTGCTATTGAGTACCTACAAAGGACAAGCAGGTCAGATGGGTTCGACCAGTCAAACTTGGATGAATTTGAGGAATTTTGTGGGTCTGCCCTATTTGCCTTCAACAATGTGCCTACTGTACTTGATTCTTGGAATTTAATTAAACTGCACATATTTAAAGGCTACCAAATGCCAGACTTAGTATCAGTGGCAACTGCAAGAATTGTTGTTGTTATTTTTGTTTTTCTCAGAATGACAAAATGAGAGTTAGTGTGTCATGCTACAAGCTGTTTTGGATTTGCATGCCACATAACAGTAGACATAGAAAACAGGCAGGCTTATAGATGCAATGCTTAAAAATATCTTTCTTCAACCAACATACAGCATATGATAAGAGCATGGCAGGACCACTGCCGGACAGCAGAGAGTGATTTATGATCTTTACTGCCAACTTCTTTATTGACCTTGCTTGGGGAAAACTGACAAGGAAGTCTCAAATGACCATGGGGCACTGCAGCTGTTGTAAGTGTGAGCTGGTTGCCAAGTACCTGAATCATGGTCACATGATGTGAGGGTGTTGGGATGGAGAGAGCTTTGAAGACTAGTTGTTAAGTACCACTTGTTTAGCTCCATTGTAACATTGAACAGTTGCAAAACACATGGTTGACAATGGAAGACTACCTGTCCATAGGGGGATAATATAATATGCAACAGTATACACTCATTATGAGAACTTAAAGAGATTTGACAGAAATATTTAAAATTGGGGGTTCTTTAAATATTATATTTGCTTTAGCAATAATATGAGCTGAATGACCCAACAAAATTTTCTGCTCATTAATTGTATTGAATTGAGAATGGGTATATGACATTTGTGTAAATAGAAAATTATATAGATTTCTGTTGAACATGATTCTTCCCTATATAAATGACTAATAGACTGTATTATACATTTGCCCACAGTGCCTGTACTGACATTCTAAGAAGCACCATTTGCAGTGGTATCTCATCTCTAGAGGTTTTCTTGGAACCCCTCATGTATTTGCATGTTATATTTGAGGGGGGGGAGTAGCATCCAAGCTAAATTATAAGTTGGTAAGATTTTAATAACATCTACAGATCTCCAGAATACTGCTTAACAAATATTTCTCAAAAGTAGGGAAGAAAGATATGTACGCTATAATAACAAAGGATTCTAATTATTTTCATTTTGTGTCAAATCATATTTTAATTAATGAGAAAACTTATTTATGTAGAACAACTGTCACAAGGCCATGTGCTTATGTCTTTGTAACTATATAAACTGACTTAGTTTTAAGCAAGCACAAAATTTAGGATTCCGTGCAAGGTTGCACATATGCTAAAAGGGAACTATCTTTCTCAATTGTGAAAATCTTCAGTCTAATTGTCAGTGAAAATTTTCATTGATTAATATATAACAGATCCATTGCTTATTTTATAATTAAATTTCAAAAGCATCATGTTTTATATAGTGTTGCCACTATATAAAACCATGTAACTAAGACTATATCGGTGGAGTGATCAATAGGTTTTGAAAAGGAAAAGGGATTCCAAAAAATTAGCACTGTAGCAGATTATTATTATTTTTTTGTAGATTTGCTCCAGGTGCCAAAGAACAACCTTAATAATAACAATACTACTGAAATGAAAAACTGCACCAGATCTGTCTAGTCAAAGAATATTTTCCGCATTAATAATTGACTTGTTTTTCTCTTCATCAAACAATTTTCTCTTTTGTACCCTGCACATCTTCCTAAACCCTTTCTTGCATTCTGATGGCAGTACCCTTGTGCATGCCTTTTACTTTCATTTCATATATTGGTTTCAGCAGTTGGCAGATACTTGGCTTGGCAATAGGTTCAGAAATGTATTCAGTGGTGGGATTGAAATATGTGAACAACCGGTTATCTGTGTGGATGCAGCTTCCATTCTGGGCCTGGGCAACAAAAAATTAGCTACCCGTTCTGCCGAAGTGATGCAAACTGGCTGAATCCCACCACTGAATGCATTCATCTATAAATTCTTATTAGAATATTCCATGTGCCCAGGGACCACATTTCAATTATATAGTTATTGTAGGAAACTAAGGATAGGGGATCAAGTTGAGCTCCATGGGAATATTAATATTCTCATTCTTCTTAGCAGGACATTTACAAAAGCAAGAACTATTGGATAGCATAAATCCATGTAACAAAGCTGGAACAATACATGTCTAAATCTATGAAACTGCAGTTCAAGAGCATTCAATTTTTTCTAGGTTGGTCCTTGCCAAGCAAAATAACTAGTTCTGTCCTGAAGTAAGGTAAAAGTTGTGCAGTCAATAAACAGTTTGCAGGACACTCAACATTCTACAATCCTTTTCCTATTATACAATAATAGGAATACATGCATTGTTGCAGATGAGTTTTTAACTACAAACTACAAGCAAGTTGGTACTTCTTTATGGTGCCTTGTCGAAAACTGAACTACTGGTTTAATAAGGAAAGTATTTAGGTTCATATAAGGTTTCAGTTATAAGAGGTATTGATTTCTTGGACAAAGCTGGTTACCTTCTGCCTCAGAAAAATACAGGTTGACAGAAGGTGAATGTTGCTATGACAAATCATGGCTGGGTAGGGGACAATGTTTTATTATAAAGGTCTTAATGAATACCAGACAGCATGTTGTAATATTTACACAGATGTTATAACGAACCTCATGTAATTTGCCTTGTGGAGCAGATGTTAAAGAATAGCTATTATGAGGGAAAAGTTAAAGTCTAGCAAAGAATTTTGATGAAACTGGGTTTCCTAATCAAATCCTATGCATCAGAAAAATATGAGGATAAAAATACTGTATTGCAAAAGGGAGGAGGAGGAGGAGGAGGAGGAGGAGGGTAATGCCATCCTGTTGGGGCAAAAATATCATTGCAATATTGGAAATAATATAAAAGTATATTATATTGATATACTTATATAATATTGAGCCTCTTGAGGTAAAATCAATTTCAGCTTGGTCCTCTAATGTATTTGTTCTGTCACTATCATTTTTACATGTATTTTCCAAGTTTATATTTTTGTATATGTCAGCTTTTAGTATGCTATATATTTGCTGTTGATTTATATGTTTTAATTTTATTTTAATTCTGGCAAACTTCCTTGAAACAATAAGTTGTATATCAGGAAAGCATTTGAAACATTCTTTTTGACATAAATTTCATTAGGTAGAAAACCAGGAACTTTTAAGTAGTTTCATTTGTTTGAGAAAAAGGTCACCAACACAAGAAGTAGTGACATGTAAGGAAGCAATAAAAAGAGTTCAATATCATAGAACTTATGTTTTCAGACTGTATACAATTGAAATATGGGTGTAACCATCACATTTTGTGAGTTGCAATGAAAAAATGTTACAGAATCTCAATTAGATAAGTGTAAGATGCAAAACTATTGTTACTGAGAAAAACACTGCATTCTTTTTCAAGTGCTAATTGGAATACAGACATGCTTTGTAAGCAGAGTAGAGATAAAGAGAAACAAATCCTTCTTTTATTATTTATAGCAAAGCTAGAGATTAATTATAGGTGCCACAAGTCAAAGGACTTTACTGCTGAGTTGAAATGTTATCAATCCATCCTTGAGTCAGCAGAAAACAATTCTGGAATGAAATTTGCTGACTCTGCTTTCAACCTCTATTCTGCCTCTGTATGACTCCGTTTTAGGCCACCTGTAGTTATTTGGCTTTCAACCAAAGTAATATGTGGCAAAGTGACAAAGTCAAATAGTGACCTTGGATAATCTTGAAGGGGCTCAAAAGGGATACAGTAGCATTTTTTTCTGTAACACCTTTAATTAAAAGGTATATGTTTTTTCAAATTGCAGTCACTTCATTGGGTGCACAGAGTAGTTAGACTGATGTAGGATTTCTCTTTCTTAGACAAAAATCTCATCCTTTTATTTGTCTCAAAGGTGCTTTTTTAAAAGGCAACTGGACTGTTTTTTTTTCTTGCGGAAGAAGAAAAAGTTTCATTTCTCATCCAAGAAGTTTCATCGGTTCTTGTGGGATGGTGGGGGCTATGGAAGGATTAGTTTCAACAGGATGGGGGTTGGGTTGAAAGAATCTTATTTCTTTGCAGTCATCTGGTTGTTAGCACTCTGTTCTGACACACTCGGCTGGAGAGAAGTTCCCTGAAGATGGACACCAGCATGACTCCAAAAGCTTGGAAGACTAAACTTCTGGTCCCAGTGACCAACCCAGATTGGATCATGCAACATTATCCTGGGATGCGTATATTCACCTTCATTTGTGTTAGCACACTGAAAGCTCTTGAGGCCACTTGGTGGTTTATTTGTGCCCTCAAGCTCACCTGTATCAGAGTGCAGTCTTGGAACTGCTGAAAGACTGTTGTAGACAGGAAACAGGTGGTGTCATATTCCTTCCCCTTCGTTGAGGGAGGGCTGTGTTCTGAAAAATTCCCACACGACTTTTACTTGTGTACATTGTTCAGATATTAAATGATATAGGAATGCTACTAACCTCTCTGTGTGTTCTTTAAGCAACTGTTGCAAGATTGTAAACATATTTTCCATCCGCCTTATGAGTATATGACTTAGGCTGATAGTAATATTGTAAAAAGAGCTGTGTGTTTTTCCACAAATCAATCTCACGGGCAAAGCAGAAAGGTAATTTAGACCTGAGATCAATCCTGTGGAAATATGGAATCCTCTTAATGCCTAACTTGGAAATTTGACAGTGAAGTATTTACAGATCAGATGCAAGAAGTGCTGCCAACATATTCTGTACAAGGTTCATAAGTCAAGAACTTTCCACCCTGGGTTGATTGCTGGGCTCAGTTTTTTTTACAGTTTTGAATCAGCAGCCAAGAAGATTCTTTAGGTCATTTATTTTATTAGGTTCAAGGATTCATTTTAGAAAAAAAAGAGAATGTTATTTAATATTTTTGTATCCAGCCATATTCAAGACAAATTCATTTCATTCCTTTTATTTCTTTGTCAAAAGGTTTTATTTTTTTTTTCTGTTTAACAAGACCCTCCAAGATTTTCTTTCAAGTCCTAAAACTCAAAGAGTATCACTGTAAGACTGAAGAAGTTCATTATTCCAAAGTGATTGCGAACCTTTTAGACACCGAGGGCTGGGGTGACAGTGCGTGTGCCCACAGAGAGGGCTCTGCGTGCCGCCTCTGGCATATGTGCCATAGGTTTGCCACCACTGTTCTAAAACATAAGCTACGCTATATCAGGGGTATCCAATCTTGGCAACTTTAAGACTTGTGGATCAAAGAATTCCCCAGCCAGCATAGATACCTCTGGGCTATATTAATGGTTGATACATAGTACAAAGATTTGTGCCAAAATGATGTATGTTTAATAGAATTTTTGAGTTTTTTGTTTTTGAAGATTAACTTCTTGCAACTAACAGCAGGGAACAATCTGGAAAATATTTTGTTTTGCTAATAGGCTACCAGCTCCAGATATCTATTAACAGAGAATCATAGAGATATTGAGGAGTGACTGATTATATATAGTAGTAATTTGGATTCTTGTAACAGATACCTGGTAGTTTCATAGCTGACAACTATATTGTCAAGCTTGAAAGATAGAAAAGAACATTTATAGTTCAGGGTTGAACTGTGGGGTCCTAAGCTTAGAGAACACCAAGGATCCCACAATCTTGTGAAAATTTATTCAGCATTATTTTGCAGATATTCTTCTCCTGCTTGGCTATCTTCATGAGAATCTTCATGAGAAGGTTGGAACTGAGAATCTCGTGAAGGAAGAGAACTTTGTTTTATTCCATTTGCCCAATCTTCTGGCAAAGGTTTAAAAATAAATGTGCCAGCCAAGTTTGTGGACAGTTTAATTATCAGAAACTAAAACAACAAAGCTTTTCCTGGGTTGAAACTCTTCACAAATGAGTCTGGAAGAAGCAGAATGACTAAAATAGATTAGAAGTGAAGCCAGAAGGAAATATAAAAGAGTTCACTTCCTTTTTCATAAAAAGGGAACTCATATAGTTTCATGAACATGTTAAATTTAAACTTTGTTCTTCCCATTTTGGGCTTTTCTTTGAATATTTGCAATTCAATATGCTGATGCACAGCAACATGTCTTTAAACTTCAAATAATAATGCATCTTTTCCAAGCAGATGATGTCCATAGGCATTTACCATGTTAATCTATAGTTATGCTAGTTTGAGATGGGAATAAAGATCAACCCCCCCAAAGTAACATTGCCAAGTATTTATTTATTTAAATACACAAGGATTCCATGATTAAATAATTTATTCTTTGAAATAAACAAATAAAAACTACCTAATGATCCATTAGAGTGATAGTGATAACATTAAAGAAACAATTGACAAACATACCTTAAAATGAATACAATAAACATCATAGTACATCAAAATGTTTAGTCAAGATTAATGAGGTTTTATACTACATGATACTAACACAAATCCAACACTGAATATAAACCATGTTGTTTTCCATATTGTATACAGAAGGAATCACAATTTATTTTATCTCTCATATATATATATATATATATATATATATATATACACAAATATAAACAAAACAAAATCTATCATCTGATTCACAAATCGGAAGAAGGCTTATAGGTGGGACTTAATTTTAGAAATCTTAAAAATGTTCCCACCATCACAGATTCTTCCATGTGTCCTTTTGTTGGACTATTTTTGAGATTTACAAGTTATATGCTTACAAGGCATAGGACTATATGTGCATCATTAAAATGTGAGGCATCATTAATATTTAAATTTGAGCACTGAAATGTCGAACAGGAACACAGTCAAAATATGTCCATGGCATCTCAAACAAAGAGGGCAATTTTGTACAATAAAATAGTATTGCAAAGAATGATGCTCCAAATTTTGACCATAGGTAAAAATGGGTATTTCTCTATCATATATAATAAGAAATAGTAGACTGAAGCCATTTTTCTTTTAAACACTATCAGCTATGCAGGAAATCCTTTTGCTTCATGTCCTAATTCTTTTACAAGCCATTGTATGGCTTTCACCAGAAAACCCATTTTCATGTCTGCAGATGGTTCCATTAACTGGACTGATGTTTTCATTGTTGGATTCTAACTGGAAACTCCCATCAGTAGGCAACTGAAAGAAATGAGTGATTTGAGAAACAAGCAGACACTGACTTCAACAAATATTTGATCTATTCAGAACAGCCAGAACTATTTCTCGTTCCTGCTTTTCACTCATGTAGTTCCAAGAGAGGCATGCAATCTGACCTGATTGATTAGATGAATGAATTGATCAGAATATTGATATTCAGAGTTTGTATCTCTTCACATTTTGCAGGTAGTTCTTGTATGTGTGTGTATATATGTATGCATGTATATACACATACACGCGCACACGCAATATGTATCTCAGAATTCATGTTAGATAGAAAATATATTTATAAAATGGAGTTTTTGAGAGAAAAAAGCAAGCAAGAAAACATTTACACTATTTCAAAATATTTTTGTAGATTCTATTTGGGCACTGTTGGACTAGTATTGGAATGACTAATAAAAATATATATGAGAAAGTGACACAGACTGGAAATATTTGATCCAATGTAGAAAATAAAGCAATGTAATAGTACAAAATTTGCTTTTTTCAAACTTACTTTTCTTTTATACTGTGTATTTGTAGGTAGACTGTTTTTAACCCTGCTTTGAGTTGCTTCTTCTAATTCTAGAACACAAAACAAATATATTCCATTAAGAATAACCTCTTTGAGTATAAAGAAATATAATAAAAGCTATCACACAATCACACAAATGAATCTTGAAGGTCACCTAATTCACTTCCACTTAATATAAGGATTCTAACATTGAAGTCCAAAGCATCTGGAGGCACCAGATTGGACAAACCAAATCCATGTAATCTCCCTTAACATTTTGTCTTTTAAAAAAAATTTATTAAATTTATTAAATCATCAAAGTTTGTAGTCCATACTAGCTCCCAGCTTGTCTAAGCTGTAAAGCAATAATTTTCCATTCAATGAATACATTTTATCTGAATACAATATTAATTTAATAAATTTACACAAAGAGCTTAGCTGAGAGCTGAAAGCTATAAGTACTGTTTATTGGATCAGATTATATACAGATTATATATACCCAATGTACAATGATCATGCAGATGCTTCTGGAATTATTACATGTTGGTATTGTTTTTTCCTTGGTTTGGAATAAGACAGGTTCTCCTTGGAATGGAGCCATAGATTTCACTGAGCAAAGCTATGGCCACTGCCTGTATCCACCTCCCCTCCTTCTCTTGTGGGTCAATGACTAAATACCAATCTCTTTCCATTATACAGTGGCATATTATTAGAGGGAGGCTTTTAAAAAAAACTAGACAAAGTCAATATTCTGGCAAAATACTTTACCTGTAAGGAGTTCATCAATTTGATCAACTACAAACTTTGCATCTTCCATGCTGAAGCACATGGGTGGTTTAAATTTTAAGACATTTCTGTAAGGTCCATCTGCACTCAGAAGGATCTTTCTTTCTTTCAGCCTAATTAGACAGAAGCAAAAAGTTACTTTTGAACACAAAGAAAAATATGTGATATTTAATTTTAAGAAATTACTTTAAACCTACTTTTGATCTGGGTGAATTTAGTAACATTTTTGGTGGTGGCACAGTTTGAGAATAAGACATCTTACAGCAATAATATATTCAGCAATTTATAATGGTGCCTCAATTGCCTAAGGTAGGAGGTAATGCACTCTATATTTTGGTAGGAATAATTTATTGGGAAAAAAATAGGCAAAAAATGAGCTCCTGTTTGATATGAATTTTATTTACTACAGCTTAACGTCACATTTCGAAAACATATTTACTTGTAAATGATATGCTGGGCTTCAGCAGTAGCTGGTGTTCTCTTTAGTTGATCTTTCACCAGGTCCACACCAATAAATAAGCCAACACCTCTAAAAACATAAAGGACACCAGACAAATGTAACAGTACAAAAACCACATTTCACTATTCAACAAATAATGTCACTCCATGATAGCTGTATGTGTTCATATGTGTCTGTCTTTCTGTATGTGTGCTTGTGTGTGCAAAAGCTACTGAGTGCTAGGTAGACTTTTCTACAAGGGGGTCCATAGGGAGAGGGGTCAAAAAAGTCAAGATGGCAATCACCACCATGCAGCTGAAACCCTGTCTCTTTTCTACATGTACTGTGCAGGCCATCTTAACTTTTCTGACCTCTCCCTCCAAGAGGATACCTCTGCTTTCCGTTGAATTCGGAGCGCAGGCAATGCTTCTTGGGCTAGTCTTTCTCTGCATGCAGCAGAGAGCTGGCAACAGAAATGAATGTCAGAACAGCTTATCTCTAAGAATGTAACATCTTGATACTAATCAAACACTAAGTATAAACTAGTCTTAATTAACATGAAGAAAATTTGCAGTAGGTAGACACCCTTGAAGAAATTTTCTTTATTTACCATAGACAGTAAGAGTTCTAACTGTTATTTGGTTCCATACCCATTCTGCTGGTACAGAAGCAAATACTTCTTCAGAAACACGGTTTCTAATCCATGTTGACCTTTAAAAGTTAAGCATCACCATTCTAAACTATATCTAAAAATTGTAAAATTCTTTCAGTATAGGTTAGATATCTTTATGTTCACCATAACTAGTAAACTATCCTTTCTTCACAATTTTTAGTCTTGCATTACTCTGGTCAGTCCTAGTTGTTATTAAACTCTTAGGGCAGTATGTAATGATAATTTTTATTTGACCAATACATAGGTTTTCCTTTATGCTATTCTGTATGATGGTAACAAACATAAAAGTAAATTTACTTTACCTGATATCTCCCACCAATGAGTGCTTTATCTGTTGTTCCTTCAGTAGTCCAATGAGGTAGTTTCCAACGCATGTGGCATTACCTTGTAGATCTTCCTGTTCTATTATATCCAAGACAGCCAGACCAATTGCACAAGATACTGGGTTGCCACCAAACTGAAAGCAAGAGTAGTTGAGAATGTAGGACAGTTTATTTCAAATATCTCTTTTCCCTGCACGTGATCTTATTTCACAGAGGGAGATAAGTTTTTGACATTCTCTATTTGAAGGATTGTGTGGTCAAAGTTCAGTTTAGAGATGATAAGGATGAAATAGTATAGAGCTAACCTTCAGCATCTTAGTAACAGACTAAGTAACTACACAAATCACCTGATCAGTCTTCTCAATTGCCTAATCAAATATTCTATTTCCTTTTAAATCAGACTGGCTGATTTATATTTTAATAGTGTAAGTACTATAGTTTCCATATTGGAACACTGTATATCACTACATCATTGAGTGGTATTCTGATGATCATAACTTATAATTTAACTATCTGATTATAACATTAAAAGTGATACTCACAGTATTGAAGTACTCTAACCCCGAGGCACCAAAGGCTTCTGCAATGTCTCTTGTTGTAACAACACAAGACATTGGATGGCCATTGCCAATGGGCTTCCCCATAGTGACAATGTCAGGCACAAAGTCTTCACCTTGCAGCTGGAATGCCCAGAAATTCTTCCCAACTCGACCAAATCCAACTTGGACTTCATCTGCTATGAAAACTCCCCCTGCTTTGTGAACAAATCTGAAAATTATAAAAAAAGAAAACAGTTCAGATATCTCATTATCAGATAAATTTTGACCATAGATTTGTAACTTTCTCCCACATGATAAAATTAATTATGTCAACTTTAAACATAACTCCTAAAAAGCTCCTTTTAGATCTGAGAATTGCAAATATTACCACTGATAAAATACATACTGCACTCTTTATAGAGTAATTCACCAGAGCCTGAAACTAAGTGGACTTGAAATATTGCCTGGGACCCAACATACTGTTAGATTTTAGTTATCGAAAAGCCAAGTCAAATGAAAAATCTGAAATTGCTACTTTTGATCAGAAAAATCATGAGGCATATCACTCATAAAACTATTCCCTCAATATATGTATAGGGGTACCAGGTCTGAATGATTTTCTAAGCCACTCTTTGTATTATTCACTCTATACATGTTTATTCTAATATTAATTTCAAATTATTAGTTTGCTCTATGAATGCTAAAAATAAAACAAGGGAAATATTCGGTGGCATGATAACTCTTCTCAAACACTGTTTCCCTAAAGCAGAGGTCCCCAACCTCCAGTCTGTGGACTAGTACCGGGCCGTGGCATGCCAGCAACTGGGCTGCACAAACAAGCAAAGCCCCATCTGCAGGATGCAGGCAGCACACAAAACCACAGACCCTCCGGTCTGTGGAAAAACCTCTCTCCACGGAACCGGTCCCTAGTGCCCAAAAGTTGGGAACCTCTGCCCTAAAAGTATACATTAGTTTGGAACAGTGCATTCTAAGATATTACAGTGAAAAAAATCACTATCATTGCTATTCGGACTGAATTACTTGACAAAATCTTCTTGTTACAAATTGTCTGCTACTTCAGGGAACAAAAATTAGAGCCACAACCCACTATTCCTTAATAGGTAGAATGGGGCAAATTACTTTAAATTACCATTCACAAATCTGGTGCCCTCCATACATATTGGAACTCTTCGACACTGGCTATATGACTATATTGGAAATTGTAGGAAGGCATGATAGTAGATTGGAGAACTCCTACTAATTGTCTTGCTACAATTAAGCCATTCCAAGCACTATACATACTGTGCCACTTTCTGGAAATAGCCTGCAGGTGGAATTATTTGGCCTCCACAACTCTGCATGGATTCAGCAATAAAGGCAGCAATCTAAGTCAGAGAAGATGTTGTAGAAGAACGTGTTACAGAAGAAAGAATTGTCCTCAACCTAATCTTTTGCAAATGACCCAACAATTAAATGTAAGCTATCAAAATAAGGAAGATAAATGAACAAAGAGGTTGGGCAGTTCTTTGGACTTCATCTGCTATGAAAACTATGAGTAAACAGGGATGCCCAATTTTTCAATGCCAGCTCAGGCATCCAATTGAATTATTAAATCACCACAAACTATTTATTGAGAAAGTGTTGGATTGATCTTCAAGGTGTACCAATATATTTACGTATCTACTGTAGATGGAATATCCAGAAAGATTTTACTTCCAGATTATCTGATAAATGATGAGGTTCCATATTTTGATTAATTATTCATTATTCCAAATCTCCAAATATGAAAAGAATATTTCTTTTATTCTTCATGGCACACTGAAATAGCCATTTGTATCTCCTTTCACTCAGCTAAGATACCTAAACATATTGCCTGGGGTTAAGTTCCACAGAGTGAAATTTTGGACATCCCTGCTTTAGGAAAGACTTAATGAGAAAGTTCACAAAAAAAGAGCCAGTTGACAAAAAGAAGCCTATAGATAAAATAATTCCAGTTGCTGGGGATGAAAATAATGAAAACAAACACAAAGACATTATATCAAATTAAGAATCAGTATCAGCACTTTGGGTAGACTAGAACATGAAGCTTACTTTTTTTTTTCTTTTTTTGCCCTCAGCATTAAGTCATTGCTGTCCCCCAAAACTGCCTGCAGAGCACGTTTCCTATTTAACTGCCTCCCACACTTTGCGCAACCCTCCCTGAGAATCTGCAGGATCCATGGTAGCTGGGCAGGAGGGTCTTTCTGGAAAGAAGGTCATGCGGTAACGTGTAAAGAAGTGCACATAGACTTGAAGAGGTACACTACAGCCAGGCAGCAGAAGATTCCCCATTGTCTGTAAAACGTTATCACAGATCTACGGCACCAAAACCTATAAAGATATATTTGAAAAGGGAGAGAAACGACAAAGGGAAGAAAATAGAAAACTGTCTGTTAGATTTTGCTTTAAAAAAACTGGTTAAGGAATTAAAGACTGATAGTAGATTTCTGGACTTTAAAGTAGTTGGAGAAAATAAGTTAAAAAAAGATGCAGTACTTCTGAGAACTTTAAATATCCATGGAAACTGTATTATTATTGTTATTTATCAAGTTGTTTTGGTTACAGCTGGGCAATGCTTCAGATATGATTGGAAAGAATTAGGTACAGAAACGTAGTACCTCTTTGTGAATTATTAAGGCAACCCTTAATCACACTGCAAAAGTGCTCCTATGATAATTGTAAAAGCCTGAAAATGACACAGATCTTTAATGCACTGAAGAGAAGTGATAGATTTGTAGTACAGTATATTTTAAAGTGCTTCTTACCAAATAAGTTTGAAGCAATTCATATGCTTAATTTCTATAAAGTTAAATAACTTTAAATATTACCTGTTTTAATTTTCAGCTTGTTTTGCTGTTTTGCTTTTTGGTAGGACACTATGAGCACACTGATCACTGAAGCCCCACAAAAAATCAATAATTATTAGTGACCAAAATGAAATTTAATTTGCACTGTCATCATCTTCACCTGACATCTAAAACTCAGTGATCGATAGTAGAAATTTCACTTTTTGATCTTTTTGTGATGATTTTTGTACCATAATTAATTTCCTCTTGACAGAAGTCTATTCTTCTGAAATTCCTTTTTAATAAAATCATTTAAAATATTTTTAATTGCTGATTTTAAATTGCAAATTTGCTCATACGTATATCAAATCCTTCAGGTATTTGCACTATTTAGCCTTTCTTACTTGGACTTTTAACTAACTAGAGTGATTTATTGTAAGCTCGATCACACTACATTATGTTTTGTTATCCTTTTATCCGTTTGTGTTTATTTTGGTTGAGTTTGGTGGCTTTGTAGTTTCTAATTCTAAATTCTATTTCATGTTTTTTTTTTCAGCCAAATGCTAATCAGTTTTCATGATGCCTGAGAATTCCAAGGGTTGTAATCTAACAATTTTGGCAAGTGCTAGGTTAGGGAAGGCTGCTTTATTATATAGTACTTAGTTTTCCTTTAGGCATTAAAACAAAGTTAATATATTATTATGTAACTTGCTGGAAGCTCAGTGAGACAGATAATGACTTACTGGAAGCCCTTTTCTAAGATCAGAAGTAAACTGGACTATAACACATATTTCTGGGGCATCCATTGAACCATACATATTTTCTGAATTCAGTATTATCTAAAAGAAGACATGAAGTGAAATTGTTGGGCTTTCAATATAATCTTCTTGCAATATGGAACAATATGTTGATTTTCTTTATCTTTCACATTTTTGAATAGTCCATATCCCTCAAAGAGGGAACCCTAGGCAGTGTCCATAAAATATTTAAATATAAATACTGTTGTGTATAAAAGTTAAGTTTATAAAGAGGTAAGGCTGATTAAACACTGTTAAAATTAATTGAAAAGGAGAGTTTTCAAGGCACTAGCCAGCCCTGGTTCCCTACATGAGGCCACAGAGTCATGAAAAGAAAGCCAGGAGAGAATATTCCAAGGGCAGGGGCAACAATACTCTTCCCAGATCCCATCACTTGAGGTTTTTCAACTGATGGGGTATGCAACATACCTTCTCTGACTGACAGGGTGGGCTGATGTAATAGGAACCATAATTTTGCTACGAGTTGCACACTCTATGCATTCCAACTCATTTTTGGCTTCAAATAGAAGATATCCACTCAAATATTGCTTACAATTCACAGATGGAAGTTTTGCGGATCTTCAGCTATTGTTCCATGTTACATTAATTTGCAAAACAGGATCCCTGTGCTTAGCACAGATGGAGAAAACAGACTTTTGCTAGGATACTTCCTGTACACAGCGATGAAAGATATCAAGAATGTAGTCTTGGTAAAGAGGGGGAGGGGAAATCCAGATTTATTAATTCATATTTTAAAATCCATGTGGGTCCTCATTTAAAACAGTGCTTGTAAAACTCGCAAATATGAATTAAAGGGGATAGTGTACACTTTAAAATCCAGAATCTGTTAAAAAATGAAAGATTTCAATTATATAAGATAATTAAGTGGTCTTAATCAGGATGAATACTGATGGATAGGGGAGGGGCAAGAGAACTCTTTTAAAAAGTTTCAATGTACCTTACAGCCATTCTTTTGAGCTTTCTCAATAATATTTCTCACTTCATCAGCATAAGCACCTGCTGGATCTTCATGGTCTTCTCTATACTTTCCTCTGTAAATATCTGGGGATGGTGCCTAAAAGGCAAGACAAATCTTTGAAATATTCATTTCAATGCGTATTTCTTTCCAAAAGAAATAGCAAAACTGTATTTAAATACCAGTAATCTCTCCCTCTCTCTATGAGTATGAATTCATGCAAAGTACATACTAATTATTCTTTTTAAGGCTTTTTACACGAAAATAATGACAGATAATGCATTTTAGCTCAGTAGATCCTACTTCTATGAAAGCATGTGCCGGAATCTACAGTAAGAATACACTGATAGGGAGAACTTAGATAACTTAAAATGAAATATAATAAATACTCACCACGTGTACAAATTCCTTTTTGGCCTCTTTTCCCAGCTGATTAAATTTATATGGACTGATATCAATCAAGGACGTCACATGACCATGATAAGCACTGAAAAAATTATGAGTACAGTACAATTCAAAAAATAGGAATAATGATTAAGGTTTTGGACTTTGATTGGGAAGACTCAGTCTAAGATCCAAGGCTCCAGGTGAACGTGCAGTTGACCAGATGACCTTGGGCCCATTAATATATCTCAGTTAATTCCTCCTCACAGAGTTCCTAGGATAACATTAGAGGAGACCTGTGTGTCATTTTTGGAACACCTGAAAGATCAGGATCACCCTGAAGAAAATTTATGTGGTTGCTAAGGGTAAATACCAATTTGATGACTGACTGAATCAATCAACCAATCAATAAATCTATCTTAACACCAAAAGTAAAAGCAGACTATTGTTAGTATAATAATAACTAAATGAACCACTGGTGGCGCAGTGGTTAAGTGCACTATTACAGGCAAATTCTGACTACAGCCTAGAATTCAATTCTGACGGCATCAAGGTTGAGTCAGCCTTTCATCTTACCGAGGTCAGTAAAATGAGGATCCAAATTGTTGGGGACAATATGCAAATAATGCAGACATTATAAATTGCCCAGATAGTACAGTAAAGCACTAAGGGGGAGTATATAAGTCTATGTGCTGTTTGTAAATGCTAATAAGTAAATAAAATTGTTCTACTGAATAATGACAGATCAACCAATCCCTCTTCCCCCATTTCATTTAAATGACTAAGGTGATACAGGTCAAATTGAATGTCTATATGAATGGAAATTCATTCTAATCTATGCCTGCATTTATATGATTCAAGGTAATGGAGAATCAGCTGTTGTAGCACTTATTACTTTATGTTGCAAAGAGCTAATCTCATCTATACACTCTGCACACTTACTGGTCAAGGGTTATTACATCATAGTGACCACTATACTGCCGAGCCAGGCGCAAAGCAAGGTCATTTGCTTCAGAGCTGTAAAAGAGTATTAGAAAAGGAATTCAGGGGTTTTACCCAAAAACATAATAATCAGAAAACAGCAGAAATGTGTTTACAGTATAAACACAATATTAAAACATTAATATTGCAGGTTAGGTTACATCTGATACAATCAGATAAAAGTAGGGCAACTGCCTGAATTACAATAAAAATTGCATGATATAACAGCATTCTCTTTGGGCATTAAAACCAAAACGTTATCAATACATGTTTGCACACACCTATAGAATGTGTAGGGCTCTTTGGAATTTAAATTTAATTATTTAAGCATGATTCTCACAGAGTTTTTAAAGCAAGATTTATTAAGGAAAAGGGACTGGTGTTAAATAAATTGCAGCAACCATTTGTCATGCTAAACCACTATGTCCTCAACTACATGAAGGAGAAAGGAGATTTTTCTTTCTTTTTCTTTCTAACAGCCTTCTTATGATCCAGGGAACTAGCAGAAAAGTCCTTCTGACATACCCAGAGTTCACAAAGTAGCAAACAGAAAGCTTCTCTGGTAGAGTAGCTGTGAGGCGTTTGGCATACTGGACCAGATTGTCATGCAGGAATCGAGAATTGGTATTAAGCAGCTCCATTTGTTTCACTGCGGCCTCGACTACATCAGGATGGCTGTGTCCAACTAAAAAGGATCAAGTACAGGAAACCTCTTAGTCCATGGATCTCTCTAGTAACACAGTGTAAGATTCTTATTCTGTCCTGACTTAATGGTTTGCTTTTTACCATTGCTGTGGATACATATCAAAATGAAGGCAAATTTGTAGGGTCCCTGATTGTGTGTGACTTTTAATTGTTAATTAGGATGTTGACCTTCAACATCTTTTTTTTTTTATTGAAATTTTTTTAAATTTTACAAAAAAAAGTTCCCTTCCCCGAACCCTCCCGACCCTCCCCTACCCTCCCCCAACCTTCCCAGAGCTGAATACAGGCTTAGTTAAAATTTAAAAAAAAAATCTTAAAACACATATATTCCATGAACATATCCGAATACATTAATTACACAAATTATAAAATAATTGACAACAGTATATATATAAAAAACAAGAAGAGAGAAAAAAAGAAACAGAAATCTTAAACTTTAAATATAAGTTATTCAAAAACTAAATAATATTTTTTTATATCCAACTTATATTGTATAAAATCTATCCATCTTTTCCATACCAAGAGATACTTCTCTTGCGATTGATCTTTCAAAAAAGCCGAAATCTTTGCCATTTCCGCCAAATAAGAAACTTTAAGAAACCATTCTTGCAAAGTAGGCAAAGATTCCTTCTTCCAATATTGCCCTACCAACAACCTAGCCACTGTGATTAAATTTAACATTAATATAATCTCTTTACTATCACAATCAGAAACAATACCTAACAAAAACAATTGTGGAGTAAATTTTATCCTTCTTCTAAAAATTCTTTGAATATTCCACCATATCTTAATCCAAAAAGCTTTTATATTTTTACATAACCACCAAATATGATAAGTAGCATCCAAACACCCACATCTCCAACATTTAGGCTGCAAGTCAGGATACATACGAGACATTTTTTGTGGATCAAGGTGCCATCTATAAAACATTTTATAAAAATTCTCCCTTAAATTTTGGGCTTATGTAAATTTAACATTCCTCACCCAAATAATCTCCCAAGTATCTAATAAAACCGGTTCATCAAAATTTTGTGCCCATTTAACCATACATTCTTTCACTAATTCTGCTTCTGAATCCAATTCTACTAACACCCCATAAATTCTTTTGATATGAGTTCGTCTTTGATCTTTTATTTGTTTTAACAAATTCTCATCTTCTCTAAGAAAACCCACATTACAATCTATCTTCCACCTCTCCATTATCTGCCTATACTGAAACCATGAATAAATGATATTTTCCTGTGTTAAGTCTTCCAAAGATTTTAATTGCCAATTTTTACCATCCCATCTAAGTAGTTGCGCATAAGAAACACTATCCATCTTGACTTCTCTCCTTATCCCTTCTATTGCATGCCATGGTATAGCCCATAATTGAATTTTAAAATCGCTTCTATAATATTTCTTCCAGACCCGACGTAAAGAAGTCCTTATAATATGATATTTAAAGACCCTATCAACCTTTTTAGACCTTCAACATCTTAACTGACCATATAAACACAACACATGGAACGGCCCAGTGCACACATTCTGGAGAGAGAGAAGTTCCCTGAGAATGGACTCTGGCACAAGCCCAAAAGCTTGGAAGACTAAACCTTTGGTCCTGATGACTGACTCAGATTGGATCCTGCAACGTATCAAAATATTTCTTTTGCTCAGCATATCTGTCCCCATGACCTTAGAAAGATACAGATGGTGAACTATGTTCCTCTGTATCCACCATTATAAGGAAATTAATTTTTCCTTTACTTAAGCTTTCCTTTCTAAACTTGACAAGCAGGATGATGAAAATTTATGTACTTTGTCTATTAGTTGAGACATTGAGAAATTTCTGGTAGAATGGGTGAGCTTCATGCCATTGCTCGTATTAGAACAGGGCTTTTCAACCTTTTCACCCATTGTACCACTTTTAGGATATGGCAATATCTGAGTACCACCAGTCGCCTAGCAAAGTGTCAAAAACTTGATGACTAAAAAAAGAAAAAAGTAAAAAAGTGAGGAAGTACAGGTAGTCCTCGACTTACAACAGTTCGAAGTTACAATGGCACTGAAAAAAGTGCCCCCAGACCACAGCCAAGCAAGACACCTGCCTGCCTGCCCGCCCGCCCGGCAGCGCTCTTCCTCCTGTCCGAGGTTTTCATTGTTGTGAGCATTTCTGTTGAGGATTGGCAGCGGGTGTGGGGTGGGGGGATGTTTGGTTTTCATTCCCCCCGTCTGCTGGTTTTGGACACTTCACATGACCCTGGGACACTGTGACCGTCATAAATATGAATCAGTTGCCAAGCATCTGAATGTAAGTCACAAGACCCTGGAGATGCTGCAACATCCAGCTGATCGGCGCTTCTTCTGGGCTCAGCAGAAACACCAGGATCAGTGCTGCTTTCCAGCTGATTGGTGCTTCTTCAGGGCTCAGCAGAAGCACCAGGATCAGCACGAGCTCCAGCTGGAGCCTGGCGCTGATCCTGGCACTTCGGCTGAGCCCTGACAGCCCTGCAGTTCCAGCCATCTCTCGCTCAGGCTTGTGCGGTGCTGCCACCGGTTCAGCTCATTCCCCTCCCCCGCTACCACTTTTCTAGGATGGTTGTGTACCACCTGTCAAGTGCCAATGTACCACAGATGGTACCTTTACCACTGGTTGAAAAGCCCTGTATTAGAAGACAGCATCTAACAAAAATACTGAATCAGTTTGGTAATTTGATTTAGCTGATGTTGGGATATTAACAGAATCCTAAATTCTTACCATGCGCTACGTTGTTAATGCAATCCAAATATTTTTCTCCATTCTCATCGAACATATATTGTCCATGAGCCCGCACAATCTTAATGGGATCTTTAGCAAAGAAAACCTTGCATGATGGCCTGCAAGAGATGATATCAGATTGTTTTAGTTTGGATCAGCTCAACAGCATTGCTAGGCCTACATGTACACAAACAGTAAATGCTTTGCATTCTTTACTTTTAGTGGTCCTTTAGCACTGAGACCTATTAATGTGCTTGGCGATACATTAAACAGAACTGAAGTTTTATTATGCATGCACTTTCATTGTTCAGTGTGAGGAATTTGAGGAAAGGCCGTGCCAGGTTGAAACAATTAACATGACAATTCAGTTTAGCTAATTCAACCATTAATCTGCAAGACACTTAGTGATGACAGTAAGTGTTGATGGAGGTGGTGTCTGAATAGGAATCTCAGTTCTACTATAATCTGTTAACTGAGAACTTTTTTCCAACAATCCAGTTTGAAAACCATGTGATCAGTTCCTCTGTTCCAAGCTAAGAACTTAAATCAAGTTTTAACCAAGAAACCATTTTGAAATAATAGACCTTTAAACACAAAGACAGAGATTAACCTCCACCACCACCACCCTACTTCCTGCCTGACCTGTCCTCAATTTGTGCCTGGGGATGAAAAGTTTCCTCCTATAGGATAAGTTGTGTGCAAGGGAGGACAAATCAATAACACAGTTCTGTTATTGAGGAAAAAACCCAACTTAAATAACTTACAAGTATGTCTACTTTTATGTTTGGAAGGTTCTATATATACTAGCAGTTCTATAATATATACTATATTTTTTGTTTTGCAATAGTGTTTTGCAAAACCCTGGAGAAACAACTGTCATCTGTTTGGACAGAATTTTTGTCTTGGAAGGCAACCTTGGTTTTGCATATCATTAGCAGGCTGGTTATGCAAGAATTACAAGTACAGTTGCCAATGATTATATAAAACTGATATGTCAGCATGTCAATACTGGCATCTAACTCTGACTCATCTCATCCAATTCATGATTCATGCATCTTGGTGTATTTACAATATTTGTCACATATCCTTTAGAAAAATCAGCACTGATCTAGTCTCTTAGGTGTTAATGTGACTATATTTACAGAAATGAAGTTATTGGAAACCAAGGATGATTTTAGGGTGGAAGATAGGCTTTTGTCATTCAACATGTGCCTTTACCTGAAAAAGTGAAGTATTTTATTATTCATAGGACTTCCACACATTACAAAATAAGTAGACTGTAAATGTAAATGTCACTAGAAGTTAGTAAAAGTAGGATGCATCAAAATTAAGACTTTCTAAAATGCAACCTTTAATTCAAAATTAATTAGCAATAAGCAATCTGTCTAGTTATTTAAGATTTGTTTAAAATATATGCAGTTGCAACAGAAGCTTTGCTGAACTCAGGGAAACCTCCAGCCAGATTTTGTGGGCTTCTATAGGGGAAATAATAAATAATAACTAATAATAATATGAAGAATCATTGAAGCTTGTAAACCAAGGGTAGTTGTTAAATGCATGTGTTTTCCATTTTAAATACTTTCTGAAAGTAACAGGTTTGGAACTGTACAGAAAAAGTGCTATTTTGGTAACATTTTCAATATTTCCAATAATCTTCCTCTAGCCTTTGCTTATCTTTTTCTTTCAATCACAGCCTTCTTTATTCCAGAAGATCTATCTGTCCTGGGGTATCAGTAGAGCAGAAGGCCGAGTATCGGCTCTGTCTTGAATTGCTTCTCCTTCAACTCTTGGCGAGAACGGATTGAACCCTGCCTTCACAGGGGTCTCGCTGGCTGCCTCTCGCAACTCTAAACCGGCCAGTGGGAGGCCTTAATCCTATTCTGGGCGCGCACAGGCTCACTTCCTATGGGGGTCGCTTTTTTAGGTAGACGAGGACTGTCCGTTGGAAAAAAAGGCGACTGAGGACTGGGGGGCGACCCTGCGATGAGCCTGCACGGGTGAATGCCACCGTCCTTTCCCCGCTCCATCTCCCCAGCTCCTGGGCTTTGCCCTCTCAGCTCACCCGATGTGTTTCTTCCGCAGTTCGAGGGTCTCCGCTTTGCTATACACCTCCATCCTCCTGCCCGCTCTCGAAAGCTTTCTTGCCCTCTGCAGCCGTCGGGGACTCGCTCGGTGGCAGCCCGGCCGGCGAGGGACATCTCCTTATATCACGCGCCGCCTGGGCGCCGGACTCCGCCTCCATAGTCCGCTGCCAACATTCCTTGCCCATCCCCGATCCTCCCATCTTCGCCCCAGGCGATGCCGCGCATGGCCAGCCGCAGAGCAAGGCGACGGGGAACGCAAGGACGGCTGTTTTCGCTCCGGCTGGTCACGTGCAGAGAGAATGATTCCCTCCGCCTTCCACCGCTTGCCAGGGACGGTCTGGCACCAACGGCCAAGCTGCGAAGGGGCAGCTCGTGGAGTCTCCGGGAGACGGTCCAGTAACGATTAAGTAGATTGTTTTGATCCCAGGTATAAAAATATTAAATTCAACTATACACCTACGATTTTTTTCCCAGTCTTTTAACTTTTCCACATGCTCCCATTGATTTCAAATGACCAAAATCAATGGAGAGAAAATAATAACATTGATAATGGAGCTTTCAGTACGAAGAAAGGAGAGGTGTCAAAGGAACATTCTGTTCATCCCACCTTCTTCGTATCAGAGTTTTCAAAAAATGATCTTCTAAGACACGAGCGTTATATTAAAGATTTCAGGAAATATCTGACCTGTAGCTGAGTTGGAATTCTGATGCAGAGTTAACATTGTTTAGTTGACTGAAAATAGTATCATAATAGGTCTTTGTTCCACTCTGTCAGTGAATTGGTCTTGCTTTGATTAGAACTATTGTGTTTGACTGGCTCTTATTTTCATTTGTGTTCTATTTGTGGTAATCACACACACATATTTCTGATAACCATGAGTCTTTTATGATTTTGAAGAGATGCCAGAATGCTAGTTGTGCAAGTCAGGTATAGACTTCCAAATCCTCTAATTTAACCCACTACCTTGGCATCTCTGATAACTGGTCATTCAATTTCTGTTTAAAATCTGAAAAGATTTTAGAAATCATTGCTTTCCAGGGCATCAAAAATCCAATGCACCATATGGATATTCCTTTGAACCAGTATTTATTTATCTTCTGGAGCAATATTCAACTATGTGTTGTTCTCAGTTATGAAATAATAATAGCCTTTGTCTACTTCTTCAGTCTATACATATTTAATCTGATTATAGTTTTATAAAAATACCAGTGCTGGGAAGAATATTGATATGACTTCAACTAAAGCAATATTTTAGATTCTTACCTCCAGCACAAAATGTCCATTCATTGACTATGAATGTGAACTGATATAGTTGATAGAATTCAGCAATTGTCTTTTTCTAGCCTCAGAAATTATTAAAAGAGATTTGCCCACTGGAGAAGAGTCAAACTATAGTAAGAAATGAAATATCACCAGTCAAACACCAAGTCACCTAATTGAGTAAACCAGTGGTTCTCAACCTGTGGGTCGGGACCCCATTTGGGGTCGAACAACCACTTCACAGGGGTCGCCAAACAACACAGTCCGCCATTTTTTCCCCTTTTCCTTAGCTGTGCTACTCCCTTTTATTCTATTGGCTTTTGAAAGCCAATAGAATAGACTCTCTTGAATAGAGTCTAATTCTATTGGCCTTCAAAAGCCAATAGGAATTGTCCAGGCTGTCTCTACCCTGCTGAGCCCACCAAAAGTCCCATTCTGCAAACGGTGCTGCAAGTTGTCTGCAGCAAAGGCGAGCTGTCTGGAAGTTTCCACCCCTCCCTGCTGAGGAACTACTAAAAATGTAAGTAAAAGAGGGCCAGGGGTGGGAGGCTGGCGGGCGCAGGGAGGGTTGCTGGTGGGGCCCGGCGGGTGCCTTACCTCTCTTAGGCTGGGCCAGCTGGTGGCCCAGCCGGTGGTCGGCCTGCGCCATCTCTGCCGCTTGCCAGCTATGCCTCGGCCGGCGCAGGGGGCAGCACCATGCATGCGTGGTGCTCCCGGGCAGGGAAAGTCCTCGACTTATGACCGATCGGGTAGTCCTCGACTTACAACCAGTTGGGTAGTCCTCGACTTATGACCGGTTGGGGGTCGCGGCATTAAAAAGGTTGAGAACCACTGGAGTAAACAAAGCTTTAGCCTCAAGGTTGTATTGACTATGCAGTTTGAATGAGGGTCCCAAGGACATGTCTTTGGATTGGATTGGATTGGATTGTTCTGAAAGGAACAATTGAGCTACTGACCTAACTAAGCTTCATATAAGAGCTGAGCCAATGTCTTCACATCAGGTTGTTTGAGGACAGCAGGCAAAAACAAAACAAAACAAAAAACCCAGAACATTAATATGTTGTAGTTTGCTGAGGCATGAATTCTATGCCCACATATTTAATACTTCTAATCTATTTAACAATGTAGCTCTAGAGGATTACCTATCTTGGATCTTTTGGCAAAATGAGCAACCTTTGTCCTTTGATAATTAATCAAAAAATTATTATTACTACAGTACCAAACACTGGTCCTTAAGGTTCTTTTGAGGACAAATGAATGACAGGTTCATAGCAATTATATAAGATTGTAAGAAAGAAATGATGCTGCTTTGGAATATTATAATATTTTTCAACACCATGTTATTCATCCAGTTTTGGCCATAGTGGAACATGTTCTAAAGCCCTCTTTGTTCTTTGCATATACTGTTTCTTTTTCCAAATTGACCTCAATCTTCCAATTTATACGCTTAGCTTATAATGCACAGCCACCACACAATAATCAGATCAGCTAGAATTTGATTATTTTAGCCACCTCTTGACATATATTAAATCATGGTCTGATTTTACAGTGTTAGCTTTATTTCCAACTAACTGGACCTTGCTACTATGTGCAGTTCCTCTGTGACTATGTGATGGGAGGAAATCAGTGAGCACTGATTAGAATGAGAATATGCTGATAACAGTAATTACCACTGATGTTGTAGGTCAGTGACCAGTGATGAATTTTTATTTATGTTCTCTAATGCAGTGTATTTATGCAGTTTATCCTCACCTTAATTCAGAGAGAGTAGTGGCAATGCCCAGATATTATTGTTGTAATATGTTTTAATAACATAAATAATTTTACATCTCCTTAACACATTGATAACTTAATTAATTTTAACTAATGACTTAATAACTCACTTAGAGTTAATAATGTAGACTAATATAAGCACTAATTATTTCACAGCTAAATCCTTCAGATAAGTGTTTTTACAGCCTAACATATCACCCCCAAATTAGCCTTCAACAGTCTTTGAATCAATATACTGAATTGCATAAATCTTAACTCGGTATCAGGTGAAGCAATTGTATCCCTGCAGCAAATATATTTATATTAAGCAGTGTCAGCTGTATACAACCACCACAACAAAAGATTAAAGTGCTTTAAAAATTCACAAATACTGAGTCTCTACTCATTTAATTATGTCCATGAAATTCCACACCCAAACACCTAAAGAACAAAGGAAAGCAGAAAACAAATAACCAAGGAGTTATTTTCTTATCCTAACCCTTCTCACCACCCTTTTCTATTGCTCCTAATGACTATTCATCAGCCCCTGCCACATTGAACTAAGGGTTCCAAGTATTAAGGTTCAGTCCTGAGCCAGGATTCTAATTTCAGGACTCAATATCACATTTGACCCTACAGGCTTGATACCTCTGGTGTTGTCAGATAGCTACCAATCTCATTGATACTTTACCTGTGTAGAAGAACTTTGCAGTGTTGGCATCTCTGTTGAATCTAGGCCATTTAAATCTAGAAAAGGACAAATCAGTAGTAAAAGAAAGAATTAAAGATCTGGGTTGCCAAAATGCTCCTCGATTGCCAAATGTTAAGGGTATCTATACACTCTAACCCAAGCAAATACAGATGTATCTTTTCCAGGGTCTGCTTTGATGCCCTCCCTTCAGCACTGCTGGTGGAAAGATTTCAAGGGACTCCTTATTTACAGAGAAATGATCCTTGTGGATCCAGGAAGAGAGATACTTTTGCCCATGTCCTCATAAGGTTTCCTTTTTTAGGTGTCCTCAGGACATGCTTTGAACTTCCCAATCATCCCTAAATTTGAGGGTCACCCTGAAACATTTTATGTTTATTTCTTTTTAAGGGATGCTAAATCTACATTCAGGTATTTTCATAAAGCTATACAGTTGTGCAAAACCTAATTAGATATGTCATCCTATCGTCTTGTTTTTTTTCCCTTGATAATAAATTGCTGTACCAAACTATTTCTCTTTCCCTCTACAAAGGCAGGTCAAAGCTATAAGATGCTTGATTTGCCTTCGATTTATATCTTGCTGCCACTGATTTGTAAGTGTCTTTATCAACTGATTCAAGTACAGAGCATATACTGTAAGTAAATAAATTGAGGGTAAGAGGCCCAGCAAACTGTTCCATTAATATGACCTCCACACTATAAAAAAGATGTTGAGACTCTGGAAAAAAATGCAGAGAACAGCAACAAAGATGATTAGGGGACTGAGGCTAAAACATATGAAGAACAGCTACAGCAACTGGGCATGGCTAGTCTAGTGAAGAGAAGGACCAGGGCAGACATGATAGCAGTGTTCCAATATTTGAGGGGCTGTCACAGAAAGGAGCGGATCAGCCTGTTTTCCAAAGTACCTGAAGGCCAGACACGGAATAATGGTGGAAGCTGATCAAGGAGACATTCAACCTAGAGATGAGGAGAAATTTTCTGACAGTGAGAACAATCAACTAGTGGAAAAGTTTGCTTTCAGATGTGGGAGTTTCATCCCTGGAAGCTTTTAAGAAGAGACTGGACTGCCATCTGTCAGAAATGGTGCAGGGTCTCCTGTTTGGGTGAGGGATTGGACTAGATGACCTACAAGGTCCCTTCCAACTCTGTGATTCTGATTCTTAAATGCAAATGGAAGAGGCCTGATCAAAAGAATAAAAGTGATTCATTCAGAGAAAGAGGGATCCAATCCCAATTGAGATGAATTGATAAAGCCTATAAATATCTGATGAGAATGCTTTTATAACATTTATTTTATTTATTTGTGAAATGACATCTTACTCATTTTATCATACTTTTAATTAATTATTTAAAGTCCACCTTACTCTACTAAGAATCTCAAATTGGGTTTGGACCCATGACTTCCCTCTAAACCATTCCATTGATCACTATCCCTCAGTCAAAAGAATATTGGTTCCTCAGAACACTAACTGATGTTATATGAAGACAGAGTCTTAGACAGCATGTGAAAGTTTTCCATATTACATTTGAATGTTAGGAAATCAAACATCAATTATCACAGACATTTGTTAATAAGACATTATGCTGGTAGTATCACATTATTAACAGCCCACTTCTTCTTAGCCTCCCACTTATTTCTATGTACTTATTTAACACCTGGAAGGATAGGACTGTTTAGCATGACCATAATATTTTTTGTTAGCATATTAAAATCTCACAAAATAAGTCCTTCCTGCTTCCAAGTCATTCCTGTTTTTCTAGTAGCTTACATTAATTGAAATGATTTTTCGGCACACATCATCTTGTCTTAGTTATATCAGGCTCAAAGCTTTTTAGATACAGAAATAAGCCTACACTACTGCCAATGGACCCTTTGGAGGTTGGGTGAAGTTTGTTGACTCTGGCATTCCGACCATGAGAACAGGTATATGCTAGATGCCTCCAGAAGCGGTGAATGCTCCAACACTGGAAGTTTTAAAGAAGAGACTGGACAGCCATTTGTCTGAAAGGGTATAGGGATTCCTGCCTGAGCGGGGGGTTGGACTAAATGACCTCCAAGGTCCCTTCCAACTTGATTATTATGATTGGATACCTTCTGTCTTTTTTACAGAAGATGAACAGTATCATTATTTTAAAGAATGTTTGTATTACTTAAAAATAGTCAGTTTTAGTTTCATTAAATCATCCAAAAGAGGGCCACTGTTGTGCAGTGGTTAAGACATCAGGCTAGAAATGAGTGATCGTGAGTTCTTGTTCCATCCAAGGTACAAAGCCAGCTAGGTCAGTGGTTCTCAACCTTTTTAATTGCGCAACCCCCAACTGGTCATAAGTCAAGGACTACTCAACCAGTCGTAAGTCGAGGACTACTCAACTGGTGCAGCACCGTTTGCAGAATGGGACTGCACCCATTCTGGACAACTCCTATTGGCTTTTGAAAGCCAATAGAATTAGACTCTATTCAAGAGAGTCTATTCTATTGACTTTCAAAAGCCAATAGAATAAAAGGGAGTAGCACAGCTAAGGAAAAGGGGGAAAAAAATGGTGGACTGCGTTGTTTGGCGATCCCCGTGAAATGGTCGTTCGACCCCAAATGGGGTCCCAACCCACAGGTTGAGAACCACTGAGCTAGGTGATCTTAGGCCAATGACTCTCAACTGGGAAGGAGGCAATGGCAAACCACTTCTGAATTCTTGCAACAAAAACAGCAGAGAGTTGTCTAGCTCAGGGCTTTTCAACCCATAATACACATACCACTGGTGGTACTTTGGGACCTGGCAGGTGGTATGCATTATGACGGGTTGAAAAGCACTGTAAAAAAGAAGTGTAAAAGTGGATGAGCTGAAGCAGCAGCAGCACCAGAGAGGCCTGGGGGGAGAGTCAGGTGAAGCTGCAGTGTTGCCTGGGAGAGAAGAGAGGATATAAAAGGAGGGGGATAGGATACAAAAGGAGTAAAACTGGTACTTTTTTCCTTTTTTTACGGTTTGTAATATTTTATTAGATTGTATAATAAAATACAAAAATACAAAAGGAAATAGCAGGACACAGTGGGGAGGAAAAAGGAAAAGAAAAGTGAGGGCGAGAAGGGAAAAAGAAAAGGCATTGACTTCCAACTTCCTCTGTTGCAGTAGAAGGAAGCATTAACATCGAACATCAACTTTTTACTTTTCCATAATAGTATAAACTAGCCATTTCTATAACAACAAATCAATCTAATCAGTAAAACCCAAAATCCCCCCTCCACCCTTTTTTTAGTCATCAAGTTTTTGACACATTGCTAAGGACTGGTGGTACTCGAATATTGTCATATCCTAAAAGTGGTACAATCTGTGAAAAGGTTGAAAAGTCCTGGTCTGGATAGTTGCTTGGAGTTAAAAATTGATTTGTAGGTGTGCGTGCGCGTGCACACACACACACACATCAGTCAAAATAGATTATGCAAGAGGAAAAACAAAGAGTCACCTTGCAGTGAGATGGATGGTAAATAAATTGAATAAATAAGTAAAATACATAAAAATTATTTAGCAGAAAAATAAAACTATAGATCAGTGGTTCTCAACCTTGGGTCGGGACCCCATTTGGGGTCGAACGGCCATTTCACGGGGGTCGCCAAACAACGCAGTCTGCCATTTCCCCCCCTTTTCCTTAGCTGTGCTACTCCCTTTTATTCTATTGGCTTTTGAAAGCCAATAGAATAGACTCTCTTGAATAGAGTCTAATTCTATTGGCTTTCAAAAGCCAATAGGAATTGTCCAGGCTGTCTCTGCCCTGCTGAGCCCGCCAAAAGTCCCATTCTGCAAATGGTGCTGCACCAGTTGAGTAGTCCTTGACTTACGACCAGTTGAGTAGTCCTCGACTTACGACCGGTTGGGGGTCGCGGCATTAAAAAGGTTGAGAACCACTGCTATGGATAATAGGCTTATTTATATATATATCTTTTTACCTAGTTCAATTTGAGTAATTTTTTATAAGGTAGCCCCGAACACTGAAACACTGAAACTTGTTTTTTATGGGTTATAGATAACATGGAAATGCTGCACTAGAAGAGTGGTAATTACGGACACCTAAGCATTTTTCACCATCGGTTTTACACACACACACACACACACACACACACACACACACACACACTTTCTACAAGACAAGCATATTGTTTTCCTGTTTATAATTTTCCAGTTTTTGAAAATTTCAAGCAAATTACTGCAAGCATTTATGCTCCTATCTTTACTGGCAGCCTGGTCCCCAAATATGGATACTGATCTTAATGTAAATAAAAAGCAACAAAAGTTCAAGTACTTTTTTCATAGTTTATCAGAAAATGAACAAGTGCTATATAGGGAATGGTTCCTTGTCAGTTTCTGCCACCTGTTGGTGGGATATCACCCATGTGGTTCATAAAGCACAAGCAGCTGGTAAGCCTGGAAAGGAAAGAGTTTTAATTTAGATGAATCCCACATGCATATTTTTCATTTACAGTTGTAGCTACATCACATTTAGCTGAACCAAGAAAGTTGTAAGTATGATGAACAAGTATACTGTAGGCCTTTCTGTATGTGAAGAGCAGGCATGACCTCTACATTTCTGCTTTGTGTTATATACAGGTAGTCTTTGACTTACCAAAGTTTGTTTAATGACCAATCAAAGTTACAATGGCACTGAAAAAAGTGATTTATGACTGTTTTTCACAAAACCATTGCAGCATCCTCACGGTCATGTGATCAAAATTCAGATACTTGGCAACTGACTCATATTTATGATGGTTGCAGTGTCCCAAGGTCATGTCACCTTTGGTGACCTTCTGACAAGCCAAGTCAATGGGGAACCCAGATCCATTTAACAACTACAGCTACTGTAACTTAACAACTGCAGTGATTCACTTAACAATTGTGGCAAGAAAGGTCATAACATGGAGCAAAACTCACTTAACAAATATCCCACTTAGCAACAGAAATTTTGGGTTCAATTGTGGTCATAAATTGAGGACTACCTGTAATGAAGTAGCATAAGATTGCATATTTTCATTCTCTCTCTCTCTCCTTTTCTCCATGCCCCTCCCCCGTCATTCACTAACCCAAGACAATATAATGAAAACGCTACTCAAAATAAAGTCCTAATATCCAGAAATAACTGGAATATTCTATTCCGTAAAGCTGTATAAACTGACTTTTTATTGTTTTCCTCTGCATATTACTTCAGCATTTATGCATCAATATGTGCACTTTGTGTAACATCCAGAATATGTGCATTATGAGACAATCTATGCATCCTGAAGGGGGCATGGGTGGTTCACTTTTCTATATTTATTCAAGGTTGTATTTGGATTAGGATAGGACTAACAGATTTGTGGATTCCAGGTTCTCTGCTCCCATTAGTTTATCTAAAACGTATGGATCATTTTATGAAATATTAAATGTTTTCATCTCTTTAAATGAAACAGAAAATGAAATTTCAATCCAAATCCTGCCAACTGTAAGTCAGGATAGGCAGGCAAGACACTTAAAAGGACTGGATCTAAATTATGGCAAGTATTAACTGTCAATATTTAAAAACATTTTATTCTTGAGGAATTCTTGTTTATGAGGCAAAGTAGCATAATATTCCTGCGTAGAAAAGAGACTGTCAGATAACGAAATACTATTTCCTCAAGACACATTTCAGTTACAGGATATGGATAAATTGGAACAGACATCATCATTTTGAATCATCGTTTTTACTTTTCATGTGTGTCAAAGAAAGCAAAAAAAAAAAAAAAGCAGGATTTAATCATACTTTCACGGACTACTTTACTTTAGGTAGCCATTAGTTTCCCAAAGACTTTATGTGAAATGCTATGAATTGCTAATTTGTCCTGATTGTGGAAAATAAAGAACTTTATTGTGTAAAATTATTAAGCAAATATTGAGCTGTATATTGAACACCGGATGTATTTAAAAATAGTATTTCCTATTACCTTGTAAAATGTCAGAACTGTGATTTTTATTTTGATGAGAAGAGGACAGTGCTATTTTTTATAACTTTTACAATGCCTCAGTAATGTATGAACTAATATTTTCTGGAGTAAGAAGAAGCTATTTATACATCAGAAGTACATTTGGCATCTGCCTGGCTGCTAAGACTTTTTTGGAATAGGCATGGATTGTTCTCCAACTGTTAGATCAAAGCCAATTCTATTGTGACTTTGTAGTACATTCTTTTAGTCATTATTTCTCCTGAGATTATCTCACAATGGAGTGATTAAAAGCATTGTGAATTTGCCCTTTTATAAAATCATCCAACATTATATGAATTATGTCTTTGTTATCCAGAGCAAATAATTCTTTACATTTCATACCGAAAGTGGCAAAACAGTAAGTTCTGTGCAAGAGAATTTTGAAACATAACTGGTTTTAAGTCAAAAACTTTTCAGATTAATACATTTCACAGGAAATATAGTTTAGGAAAACTCTTTTTTTTAAGTATTGCATATTTTTACACCAAAGGCAAGCAAATAATGTTTACAACATGGAAAACCAATCTCAGATTAAGATCAAGAGTTTAATAATTACACACTTTTTACATTATGAAAATAAGTCATAAATAGTGTAAAAATAATTCTGAAGTTCAACTTCTCACAAAGTTGGGACAAAAACCAAATACAAAACTAAAACAGGAGCAATTAAAACATTTATAAGCATAAAAAGAACCCAATTTTTTTTTAAAGAAAATGATTCATCCTATTTGATAAAGCTCATTCTTGCTTTAATTCTTAACAAGAGGCTACAACAATATAGAAATTAATATCAAATAAAAATGGTGGCTTAAATCTTGCAACTATTTACATAGACATATTGTTTTTACCATGATATTTATACCTAGAATGTGATATGAAAATGGCTTACATTATTAATGATTTCTTCCAAGCAGGAATAATTTTCCGCAAATGACAGATTTCTGCTTTTAACAGATATCATGATGAAATATGGAAATACCTGCACATACAGATACATTATAAAAAAGTAAAAAAAAAATCAAATAAAATACAATATTTTCCAAAAGAAGCAGACAAATAAACAAAAACAACAACCCAACCCCAAACCAGATACATACACCTTTAAAAACAGGTTGTAAATTATTATAGTTTCCCAACATGTACAATGGCATAATATCCACAATGAACAAGCCCAACATGTATGAACATTAGAGAAAATTCTCATTTGTTCCATTTCACTTGTTCAAGATAGTCACCCAGGACAAGCTCAGACAACGTAAAGAATATGTAAAAAAACATATATTTACCCGCAAATGAAATGCTTTTAAAATATCACCAGTATTAAATACAACTGTGGAAACTACTAAATTTTAATTTAAACATATAAAGTAAGACTGAATAAGGCCCCTGTTCTCTAAAGAAAAAGAAAGGTGCCTTTCAAATAGTAATTTTTTAAAGAATATTTTTCTGTCCTTTTCCATTGTTAATTGTTTTGTCTTATGTTCAGAGAGCTGTACTGAGAAAACATTTTTCTATATCTAGCCACCTTTGGATAGACTGAGAAAACCATTTCAAATTTAGTTAGTACTTTACCATTCAAATCAATATGAATGAATCATTTAGTTACTAGCTGTGGTTGTTGTTTTAACCCACCACAATTCAAAAGGTTTTGATGGGTTTTTTGCTACATTGCCATATAGGGGAAAAAAAGGATAAGGAAAAAAAAACTTCAGCATTTAATAGCAATATAAATAGCTGAAATTCCAGAATAAAGAGCCTGCTAACTTCTCATAATATATTTTTCCTAAGGTATAGTATACCTTATTGTGTGAAAATTATAAATCATTAATAGACAAAGGATACAGATGTGCAGCTAAAATCACATAATAAAATAATAATGATAATTAGGAGGCTTGCAAACAAAATGTCTAATCTTAACTTTATATTTCTGAAGATGTCTGTTATTCCATTTCCACTTAAAATTATGATACAAAACAGTTCTATTATACAAACAAATCAAATAACATATTCTTATGGCTAACAATACCCTATAAAAACAAGGCTTCCATCCAGGCATTGCAAATGGCCATCAGGGATGTCCAACTTGATTCCTGGATTGTCTCTGGCCTATTTCTTAAAGTGTCTTAATATTTTGGCACTTTTTATTTCAGCAAAAGTGAGGCATTCAAACAGATTTTCAGGATTGTACTTAATACTGTCTGGGGAGGACATTATTCAAGTTTTAATGACACATGTAAAGGTAAACAGGAATAGTTACCTTTTTCAGTGCTTCTCTTTTTAATAGTTTATAAATAGTAAAGAACAGAGTACATGCTATCACTTCAGAGCATAGGCCAAGTATCCTTGAGGTGATTAACCTCATCACAAGAGAATATTTCTGCAAGTCCACTACTATACATATAGTTTTCTTCTTATCCTGCTATTTAACTGAATACATTAAACAAGTTGCTGGGAGAGATTTTGGTATACTAGATCAGGGCCCCCCAACCCCTGGTTTGTGGACCAAACCGGTCTGCACAAACAAGCAAAGCCCCATCCGTGGGATGCAGGCAGAACTCAAACTCACCCACTCTCTGGTCAGTGGAAAAACTTTTCTCCACGGAACCAGTCCCTGGTGCCCAAAAGGTTGGGGACCTCTGCACTAGATAAGTGATATTGATATTGCTATGCTTTTTATTTATATAGTGGAGAGCAATATATTAGTCTGTTTTTCTAAACTAGCAATGAGATAAAATCAGGAAAGGAAATATTTAAACATTAGATAGTATGAACTATAGTTGACACTTTATCCCTACTACTACATCTTCTACATATGATACTTTGCTTTGTGGACATGAAATGAAATACCTTATGGAATTTCAGAAAGATTCATCAAAAATATGTTATTTCTTTGTACCTATTAAAAACAGTACCCGATAAATATTGGCGAGAGAGAAAACTTCCAAAGATAAAGTAATTAAGAAAATTAGAAATTGGAAATAAAAACAAAAATAGGTAACGAAAAACCTTTACCATTGTACGATAAAAATGGGCATGTTTAAAAATAAAAGAAAAAAATGCAATTTAAACTGTAATATATTAGCATAAATGACTAATTTGGAGGAGCTTTGCAAGAAAAATAGAAAACATTTTAGCACCAAACTAATTATTAAATATCAACATAAAGGCACTACAAGTCTTCAGAAAACAACTACATAGCCAGACTAAGCACATTTTTGTTTTTAACAGGCATTTTTAGGAATCATTTCAGGCACCAGTTTGATATCTCCCTTTACTGCTCTTCAAAATCCAACTAATCAAATTATCATGTAGATTTATCACAATGATATCAATATAATGAACTTATTTTTAACAATATAAATCAGAATTAATCAATGAATAGCCTGAAACAGCAAGTGGTTTTTTTTTAAAAAATATAAAATAAATCAGCAAACATTTCCAATGATTGCTGTAGCTGGAAAATTACAGCTATTATAAGAAAAATTGCTGCTTCTGTTAATTTATGGCTATATGCTCATATTCTCAGTTCAAATATTGTTAATTTCTGCACAGACAGAATTTCTTTTCCATCAACCTGCACACAGATTGATAAGCATTTATAAGTGTATAATTTCACTTTAAAATTAGTGATTGATATCCTATCATTAACTCTTTTAAATGTAAATTGAAAAATAAATTAGCAAACAAATCATGTCATAGGCCTAATTTGTGAAGGGTCTCAACAGCCATTTTTTATTTTTTATTAGCATGCTTACCAGTTATAGGGTAAATCCACATTTTTGATATTTCCATGCAGCCCAACTATTCTGCTTTCTCAACTTGTATTCATAGATAGCTAGTATTACTAGCTTTACAAACATAAAAAGAAAGGTAACGTTTAATAAGACTATAAGGAACACTCCTAGTCCCAGGTATTTAATTTTATATGTAGATTCTTATGAAATGGAGGAAAAATAATTTTTAAAAATACTTTGTAAATGGCACATCTGAACACATAAATTTATTTTTTAAGGGGCCATTCAGGTTGTAATGATTCTCATAAACAATCTAATGCCCAGTGTTCAGGCATTATGCTTACATATGAATAATGTCTGACCAGATCTAAAATTAAATGATTAGGATTTGAGAGGATAGAATAATAAATAATTTACATTACAGAGAAATGCATAAAAGATCATAGGAAAAGGAATGGCAGAAGCAGGAAGCAGATTCAAAAGAAGAATCAGCCTATAGTTTCTAGTAGTCACAAAGTCCAATCCCTCTTGAATTCTGTTGACTCTTATCTAATGCCAAAATAGTGCTAACCATTAATTGAATAGATTCCTGTGCAATAGGAATGAGTAGTAATAAATCAGTTTAATTGGAACTTCATGTATGGTCCTCATCTTACATGTCTGACAAAGATTAATATACAGGAAGCCTATGGATGGAATTCAAGATTATCCATCAACTAAAAATAAAAATGGATAAAATTGTTTCTCTCACTACCACTAGCTTCACAGACTTCCTCCTTTTTCCTGGATAATTGGAGGACTCTTAGGGAGATTTTGAGGAGGGAAATATTCTATGCAAAAAGAGAAAAGGATTTCTGTCTTACAAACAAATATCTGAATTACACGGGAGAAAATATCTGTTAATATATATTAAAATATGTGTATATATGTATGTGTACATAATTATACATGCATACACAGACTAATTTCTCTTAGTTTTTGCATTTCAAAAATTTTAATTCTACCTTTTCATGCAGATAGGTCAAATTTTAATAAAAATATAAGAAAACTATAAGAAAATATTTAGTAAAAGCAGGCATTCATTTCTCTGAATTTCCTGAGCACTAAATTATTCTCCTCTGCTATTGAGTGGTTATCACTGAAACACTGAAAAACTTGCTAAAATGTTAACATGAAAGCTTCAATATTGAGAAAAAGATCATGTTCCCCAAAAAGCAATAGGAAATTTTATCAATATTGTTTTATTAATTATTATTATTATTATTTAAATTTATTGGTCACCCATCTCCAGTGGATTCTGGGTGGTGCACAAATGGTCTGTAAACAAAATAATTAAATTGAAAAAGGAAGTAAGAGGTATACTAAAGGGTATAAAGTAGTACTGAAATTTAACTAATATTTGGTATGGTGATAAATATAATTCCATTTACAATCTGATAAAAATGACATTTTGCAACAATGGATGTTTATTAATCTAATTTTAAAATATCCCACTGACTTTTTTGAAAGTGTATGGAATTTCTTATTTGGTCAGACCTTTAAAACATTGCAGAACATTCATCAAATGTAATGACCATATTTTCCACTGCCCAGCAAATTAATTAGCAATATTAATTAGCTTCTTAGAATGTCTACAAGCATACATTTGAATATAAGCTTAAATATAAAAATATTAAATAGAAGGGTTCAAAACATAGAAATGAAATATTTTTTTAAAAAAGAATAAGATGAAAATAGCAATATATTTGATATACAAGGTAGCCTATACTGTAGCTCCTATCAATTCCATTTTATTTGGGTCATGACGTGAAATAATTTTTAAAAAATGAATAGGTCAACAAAAATCTTTTACTTTTGGAGAAGCTAAAAAAATGCTAAAAAAATGAAACACAAATATGTTCTTCAAAACCTGAATGTCTATAAGCATGAAAGCAAAGGAGGTTAGTACATTTAACCATTGATCAATTATAATTAAATATATTCTTCAAGCCCGTACACGCATATGCCATTGACCAGGAATTTCTAAAATCCAAATGGTAAACCATGAAAAGTCAACTGCATTTCATTATTTTAGAAGAAGGCATTTTATAGTGACTTTTGTCAAAGCACTTCTTCTTATCACCTTGAAAATACAACATGTGAAACACATATTGTAGCAGTCTTTGAAGATTACATTGTCCACCAGTTGATACTAAGACCTATCATTGATCCATTTGATGTCTCTGCAACTCAATCATCTTACTCATAAAGCATGATCTTCATCTTCTTTCATTCTTGGTAAAATAATCCAACATGTGTTGAAATCCATGCTTCTTGACTGTGAGCAATGCAAGCAAACAGAGGCTGATGAAGAGATATCATCCTTCTTCTTTTTCACAAAGATGGTTTCACCCAGAAGACTGAAAGCCATCCACCATCAGAAGGAACCAAAGTTCCCTCCAAATTCAAGAGCTTTGTCTTAATCTCCTCGTATCATTTTTTTGCAATAAGCCATGGTGTGACTCCCTTGAGATGATAGAAAGAACAATTTAATGTGTCAAGTGAAATTGGCAGCAAGCAACCATTGTAGCATATGACAGCAAACCACCATTGTAACACAACAAGCTGTTTTAGCACAAAAATCATGCTTTTGCTCAAGCAAATTTGGGGAAATAGAGCAATGATAGAGTTTAGGAGGGTGAATATGGCAACAGAGTCATTATATTCCAGTGACAATCTGTTATTGAGTTCATATGTGGTCACAAACTAATGTAACCTAATTCAGGGCATTTCTTCTCCATGCTTGTCCACAAGCCAAATAAAACAAGAATGCAACCAAAAATAAAAGTAATGTAAAAATATGTAAAAAAACAATTTAAATGTCTATGAATGATCACTCTATTGGGATTAGCTCTATAGACACAATATTTGGATTCTGTACATTTATTGCACAGTTTATATTTGCCAGATTGCAGCCATATGTACACATGACTACTACAAATAAATAGAAGCAGTGCTATGTAAACATATTTCAAACTTGTAAAACCAATGCTTCCATTTTCAATTATAAATACAGGAGGTGATGTATTATATACACAACTTCATGCTTGCAAAGTTAGATTCATCACTGCAAAGAAACAAAGAAAAACATTTTAGCAATATTAGTAGTGTTGTTCAAAGGCATGTTTCAACTGTATAAATAATACTAAGCTGTATAAAGACATATATAAACGGAATTCTTCCCTCAGAGTAAAGTTTTCTCAGCTTATAGGAGTTAAAGGAGGGAAGAGTTTTTTCTTTCCTTCTGCAGCAGTACTGACAACTGGTTAGTAAAGGGATACCAGCAATGCTTTTTTCTTCATTTGTTCATGTTATTTCTTTGGGTTAACAGATGTCATTTAGCTTACTGATGCTTAATAGTATATAATATTGTGCGATTAAAAAGTAAGCATAAGAATATTTGAGTGATCTCACCTTTTGCCAGCAACCAGGCATTGGTAACCCATCTGGCCCCTGTTTGAATAAGGAAAATCAAAGTATACTGTTAAGTTTGATAATACACCTCACCAATGTTAACATCATTTCATGCCTCAATTGTACTTTAGGAAAATGAACAAAATTCAAATAATATAATATATGTAGTGCATGGCAATTTTTGAAATTCTTATGTATATAATCATATGTTCTCCATGCTTGCAGAAGAACAATTAACTGCAACCATACTATTGTACAACTAGCTGAAGTCAATTCAGAGGAACACCATACATTAATAAATGCCTTATTCCATGCAAATGTATTTATGACTTTGATCTATATATATCAGTGATAATGGATGAGAGTTAAAATCCCAATCATGTTATAGATCTCCTGGTTTTGAGCAGGATTAGTTAGTCCTCCTCAAGAAAATTAGATAGACTTGGAAAAATATAAAATAACCAAAACAACCTTCCATGAGCAAGCATTGTTTTTGTCTGGAATGCACTGGAATTACTCTCCCAAAATAATATAGTTTAGCTAAACTCAAACTTAATGGCATATTTTCAATATGCAATGTTTGAAATTAAAAGTATATGAAGAAAAAACAAATAAATATAACTTCTCAGAAATTATGGCAAGTTAATGTCCATAACTGATATTGGTAGACATTATTAAGCTAATATGGAAGCATTGGACTATTGCATCTGGCTAGCATGATTGGATTTACATTTATAAAGTAAATGTTTAGGTTCTTATGAATGCTAAAAATCCTCCATTTCCTACTTGGAAACTTAACCTACAAAGCCTCCTTCAGCTAGTATGTAAGATGGGGCCTGTGGACTACTTTGTCTCTTTGTTGCTTGAAAACTGGATATTTTTTAATGAGAGTAACTTAATTTTAAATTACTATCAATTAAATCCATGGTGTCTATCTTTGACTAAACTCAGAAATTTTGTTCAAATAAGTTTAGTTCTATTGTCTTAACTATGTTTTGATTTTAAATAGGGAGACTTCATTCCAATTAACTTTATACCAATTATATCAGAGTCAACATAGTGTATCTATGCAATATTGCAAACAATGGCATATCATTGTTCTGAAGGATATCTTTGTTCTGGAGGATGATAGATCAAATGTTATTCCAATTATAAGATACTGTAGTATGTTATCAGGTACTATTAAATCTAAGAATTTGGATTTGATAATGATAATTATTGATATTGATAATTAATGATTGTGGGATTGTATGTACATAAAAACACTACTTGAATATATGGAGAAGCTTTTTGTTATAGTATTTGTTTGCAAATTATAAGAAAAACCCAATAAAACATATTGGCAAAGTATAGACCCGGGGTAGGCAACCTTGGCACTTTTATGATTCATGGACTTCAACTCCCAGAATTCCTGAGCCAGCCCTGGCTCAGGAATTCTGGGAGTTGAAGTCCACAAGTCATAAAAGAGCCAAGGTTGCCTACCCCTAATCTAGACAGTTGTATAACATTTACTTGAATGTTAGGATAATTTCCCCTCCTTAGTTTATAACTTGATAATTTAAATAAAGAAAGTTTGAGGTAGTGAGTATGGCATCAGGATAGAAACTAGGAGAGTGTGAGTTCTAGTGCTGCTTTAGGCACAGAATAAGCTGTATGACCTTAGGCTAGTTACTTTCTCTCAGGCCTAATAAGGAGGCAATGGTAAACCACTTCTGAAAAACCTTTGCACGAATACTGAAGGAACTTGACCAGGCGATCTCCAAAAACTGCACATGGCTGAGTAGAAGAGAAAAAAACAACTGCAATAAACATCAAAAAGAGCTAAGCAAAAAGTTGCTAAGGAGTGCCTTAGCAGATAGTTTTAACTGATTTCCAGACAGAAACAATACTGTACTCAGTCAAATATACTTCAAAGAATTATGAAGGCATGCTTTATTTATTTGCAATCAAATATATAACAATAAGTTATTGTTAAACAATGACAAACAAAATAAAATATGGACTTTTTACTTAAAGACTTTCCTGACAATTTAGATTACAGATGTGCTTAAAAAAATCAGCTTAACTTTTCCATTCATGCTTAAACTACATACAGTATCAAAACATGCAGATCAAATATATCTACCCTTTAAAATGTTTTTGGCATTTTCTAGAAATGTGTAGATAATGATGATTTTTTTAAAAAGAAAACATATTTTCATAATATTGAAATGTTTGCCAGATTGGTACAAGGGAAAGGGATCAACAAGTAGAATTTTAGTATAGGTAGGTGCTTGAATTCATGCTAACAAAGAGTAGGGAACTGTTGTATGTATTGTGGGAAATTAAGATCCAAAGGAAAGACTGTTATGCTGAAAACATTTAAGAAACAGACAATAAGTGCTTTGGGCTGCAGGCCATTAATTCCTTATGAAGGATTTATAAAGCTTATTTTGAAGTGAATATAACGTTGCAATTTGTAAGAGATGTGATCATGTGAATAGCAGACAGAAATATTCAAGAATATTTCCTGTCAATATAACATGGCTATGTAATTCTATATAAGAATATTTATACCTAATTTTAATAATCTTGGGCTCAATGTATCCTTTGTTAAACTGAGGGTAAACTACCAATCTCAGTTGGTATGTCCCATAACTAAATATGAATCTAATCCAGAAATTGCAGAACAAAAGCTAAACTGAGCATTCCAGTTAAACTGCCTATTGTAATGCATTATATCATTCCCCTCCATTACTGTAGGTAAATTCTGCACCTTTTGAACTGTTTGTATTCATCCTTAAGCACACAGTGGGTCTGTCTCCCTGTCATCTACCGGTATCTATTAGGATAAGCAGAAGGTCAAGCATGGAGATAATGCTAGCTCCAGGTCATACTTTCCACTTGTTCACTCCCTTTTTTTTTAGCTTCCTTCTGTACACTTGCCCAAAAGCAAACAGCAAATCAAGTTTTCAATTTCCTCATTTGCTTAATAAGAACAGATGATAGTCAAAGCAAATACATAGAATATCACAAACAGAAACCCCAGAGGTTGTCAAAAGGACTTGTGTGGACATTAAGATTTCCTTGCCTAGGTTGACTGTTCATGCCCTCCCTGCAAAAAGTTAATAGGAATAGACATGTAGGATAGATTACTTGTTTGAGAGATATGTATTCCCAGGGAAGCCATACCTAGAAAAGTATCACTGGTTATATACTTATGTGCTTTGAATGAGATTTTCTCTTCTTTTCTTAGGCATATATACTTTAGAGTCCTTGGTGGGTTGTGAGCTTGGTTGTTTGCCTGCACACATTTTATTACATAATCAGTGATAGTAAGTGTATGGTTTCCTCCCGGTTTATATCTAACAGCTTATCCTCTCACTGTTGGTGGGAGTTGAGCACAAACCTGACACTTACTAGTACAGTGATGTTACCTAGTTGGATAATGAAATGTCTGCAAGCAAACAACCAAACTCAGGGAGCACAAAGGCTCCATAGTTTAAACCTGAGGTTCTCTTCTATTAGAAGCATATACTTTATTACTCCAGTGCCATTTTTAAAAAATAAAGAACATGTAAATATAATTGATTCAAAATCATAAAACCCATTTATGAGTGAGGTCAGATGGAATTCACACTTAGGGGCTGGGCAAGTATTAACAAGATATATGATATCAGTAGTTTAGTCATGGGATATTGTGGAACCACTCTGTATCAACAAAGAGGGCAATTTCATTAATATTAAATATGGCAGAACATGTTTTATTGGCGATGGGAAGGAGGAGAAGAAAGACAACAATCTTAAGTAGAAAATTGCACTTGACTGAAGATGTTGGAGTAAAATAACTTCAGAACCATTGTGCAATGTAAGTATGACTTGCCAATATTATACTGCTGATGTTGAGAGGTGGAGTGATCTCTGGATACTGTTATCATCACCAAGGCAGGCCACTTTGATCATGCACATGCATGTATGGGGACATACAATGCAAAGTCTGGTTATGTGAACTTTACATTGGAAACAGCTGATTAGAAATGTAGGAATCACATGCAGGGTTGGAAGGAAAGAGCAATACTGTACCAATTGGCAAGGGGCATCCAGCCCATCCAGACCAGGTTGGCCTGGCTCCCCTTTTTCCCCCTTAATTCCACGGAATCCCTGTTTGTAAAGATTAACTTGCAACGTTACTAAGAAATGTCTTTTACATCAACTTTGCTGGAACAAGCAAATAGAAAAAAGAGGAGCAAGCTGACCGGAAGAGGACCACAGTAAAATGTGGGTGCTTATATTCTTAGATTTGTAGCTGAATACATGATCTATATGGCAAATATGAGTTTGCACATGAGCCACTGCGCCACAAATTATGGAAGACTCTTCCATTAGTAACAATTTTAAAGAATATTTTACATGGAAATAGGTCAAATCATGATTATGTTTAAAGTGCATTATGACTTTAAATGAATAACAACTTTGCTCAAACTGTAGCTTGCTTCTCTCTGCAGTGTGACAATTTGTTATATTATCTACTGTAAGAGGAGACATTTCCAAGAGATGAGTGAAACATACCAATGGACAAGGTGCATCTAATCCAGGGGCACCCTGTTCTCCTTTCTCCCCTTTAGGCCCCTTTTTGCCTTTCTTTCCCTTTTCCCCCTGTGAACACAATGGTTTGGATAAAACACATTTTATTCTTTTTCAGGGAATCAAAGAAATCTGTTTTAAAAGTTTTTGTTTAATAGCCAATGGAGGGTTGAAAGGACACTTACCACTGTGTTCTAGTTTGCAGGATGCATTAGGTAAAAAAATAAGTTATATGATGATCAGAAGCATTAACTGCATCAGTTTGGTTATATTGCTCTTCTGCGTTAATGCAATAATGATGGGCACTTTGAATTCTAAAGCAGGACTTGTAATTGTGAATTAGATTGATTTTTTTTCATCCTAAGGGGTCATCAAAAACTTGCCATTTAAAAACAAGGGAGATTTGCCTCTTTTCCTAACGGTTGTGTTGGGTCTGCTTTCCTGGCCTTTATTTTCTGCAAGAAAATAACTGTTTTCCTCAGATAGATTTACATCTTATGGGGAAGAACTTTCTACTTATTATATGCATTTGCACTCACTGACATTAGATAGTAAGACCCTGTCCATGAGGACTTCCTCTTTTTTCCAATGGAAGAGAAAATTCTTTGCACATATCAAGCTGCTCATCCTTACAGAAACTCTACCTCTATCTATGTGGACACAATCCCAGTTCAGAATAATCTCAATATACATTGAAGACATCAGTTTTAGAGCTAGATCACCTTTTTCCAATCTGGTGATAGGGTTTCTTTCTCAGAAGAAATCCCCAATGATGTTACAAAAATGTTACATCTCAGTGTTCTAAACTGGATGCACTGTTTAGAACAATTAAAGGGCATATATTAGGGATCAGCTTTCCCCAAACAGAATCATAATAGAAGATAAAGTCCTGTTTAACACATTTGAAAGGCATTAAGTCGGGAAAGCCAATCAAGAAAGTTAAGTGATAAAGTTAAAATTCCTTGTCCAAAACTGCAAAAGGATTCTGAACCCCCATGAGTCTCAATCTAAAGTATTCCGATGTGTTTCCAAATTAGAGCTCTATATTCTATTGGCCTTATTCCTGGATTAAAATATTCATGTGCCTAAATTAGAAACATTTTTGTCTGAAAATAAACATTATTTCAAAAAAAAAACATGCAATATTTAAATTGAGACTTAAGAGCTTTCTGTAAACAGATACTTAGACATAAGAACAGCTACCTAAGAAAAATAACTTTATCAGAAGGCAATGGAAGACACGTTTGAGAACTAATTTAGAATTATTTTCACATCTGATCTGTTACAATGGCAAATGAGTTTCAGGCTCACAGTCCTTAACAAAACCAAAAGTGACTCTATTTAAATACACAGATAGACACAAATTAAGAATATTACTGTAATGGAGATACAACAGAAAGACAGTTAGTAGAACTAAGGAATGATTATCAAGGTCTAAGCTGCAGGAAGGATTTAATTTGCAAGGAAAAGGATAAAAAAAGACCAGATGAATTTTAAGGAAAAAAGGTAAGAGAAGGGAGAAATGCACCTCTGGAAAGGCAGAAAAGATTAGAGTGGCATATAAGGAATAGACAGTCACTCATTTTCACATCAAAAATATGCATCCATTTACAGCAGAAAATAAATATTTAGAATAGTTGCTTTGTAATGTTGTAATATTTAATATTTCATTGCCTAAAGCAGTGCATTCTTACAGTCTCTCAATGAATCCTCCCTCCAAAATTAGAACCTCACTTTAAATTAACATAGCCAATTATTGTGCTAACATATATTTAAAAAGTGAAATTGCACAAAATGCACAAGGTACTATGGCATAAGACGAAACATTTAATGAGCGTCAAACACAGTTTCATGGAGAGATATACTGTATTATATCCTACAACAAATATTTATTCATCAGTTTCAGCAGTAGGCCAAAATATGATGAACTTTAAAAATGGTGAGGGAAGCTCCTAGTAGTAATTGAACAATTGCAGATATAACCTAGAAACTATGAGTCAAAGGAATTAACTGTGAAACACTTCACTTCCATTTAGGTTAGATCAACCTGGCAGACTTTATTGGTAATTTATTGACAGACGTTATTGGTAATTTAAGTTCTCACATTAAAAATATGAGTTTGTAACTCATATTCTCCAAATATGAGTTACAAACGTGCTAACTCTGAAAAATAAGATGGAGTGCTTAGTATGCCACTTTGAGCTGGAAGGGAGGTATGAGTAAATAATAAAGATGTTACAGTACATAGAAACAAAAGAAGTTTTTAGAAAAGGAAAATAAACAAACCCTGACTGTATATTCTGATCAAACCATGAATCAGAAGGCCAACAAAAATGGATTAGAGTAACTTGAGAGGACAATAAATGGAAAATAAATTGGACCTTTTAATCTTGCTTATGCAAAACTATGGCTTCCCATACTTTTCAAATTTGACAGAGAATAATTATGTGGAACATTTTTATTGATACAAGATTTAGAATTAGTCTTAATATTTATGAGTTTTAAATAGTATACTAAATAACCATATTAATAAATTTTAAGAGCAAAATTTAGTCTAAATATTAGTTCCCTGTTTACATCTAGAATATCTAGGAGTAATTATTTAGCTTTAAAAGCAATTTCATCTTGCACTTTGGTACAGTTGACTCCATAAGACAAATTTTTACCTGACTGAACCAGTCCGACCTTCTTTTATAATTAGCTCAGCCAGCAAATAAATGGTGACTGGGAAAAGCAAACATCAGTCAATGATATTGTCTACTATGATGCAATACTATTCTTTCAGGATTGATATCCTAGTTCTCTAAACTGAAACAGCTCTTGTTTAAACATGTAAGCATATAGTTTAGTTTTCAAAGCTATATTTTGTTAATCTATGGGCTCCATCTTATTTTCTCAAGCTGATTTTTGGAGATCTTCCAATTTTCTCTGAACCAAGTGGCTCTGAGGTTATGATCACATAATATGCTTACTGACATTTAAGTTAAAATTCTGGCTGCCTAAATTACCTTGATATTTGCACAATACACAGAATCGATAATTAACCACACCAGTAGGAGGCACACAACAGACTGGGGTTTAATGTCTAATCTAGTGGAAGGTACCACTATTATTAAAATTTACTGCACTGAAAACTCTCTCAACCTCCCTGAACATCCATGTTGTACTCTTTTTATTCCTAAAAATGCTACACTTTGGAAATACTTTACTCTGCTTTATCCTAAACCAGTTTGGCAAACACAATTTTAAAAAATTGAACAGGTACATTGCCAAGCTAAGGTTGGACCAAATAGTTTCTAGAAAGTGACAGAGACTAGTGCTGAAGGTGGCAGTTTAGTTTTTCCACTCAGACATATAGTGAGAGAAAAAATTATTGATCCCCTCTGATTTTGTATCTTTGTCACTGACAAAGAATGATCAGTTTATAATTTTATGGTAGGTTTAACAGTGAGAAACAGAATAACAACAACAAAAAATCCAGAAAAACACATTTCAAAAAAAGTTATAAATTGATTTGCATTTTAATGAATGAAATAAGTATTTGATCCCCTGTCCATCAGCAAGATTTCTGGCTCTCAAGTATCTTGTATACAAGTAATGAATGAGATTAGGAGCATTCTCTCAAAGGGAGTGCTCCTAATCTCATCTTGTTACCTGTATAAAAGACATCTGTCCACAGAAGCAATCAATCAATCAATCAGATTCCAAACTCTCCACCAATGGCTAAGACCAAACAACAGTCCAAGGATGTCAGGGACAAGATTGTAGACCAACACCAGGCTGGAATGGACTATAAGACTATCACCAAGCAGCTTGGCTAGAAGGTGACAACAGTTGGTGTGATTATTCACAAATGGAAGAAACACAAAATAACTGTCAATCTCCCTTGGTCTGGGGCTCCATGAAAGATCTCACCTCATGGAGTTTCAATGATCATGAGAACAGCGAGGAATCAGCCCAGAACTACACGGGAGGATCTTGTTAATGATCTCAAGGCAGCTGGGATCATAATCACCAAGAAAACAATTGATAATTCACTACGCCATGAAGGACTGAAATCCTGCAACACCTGCAAGCACATGTACAGGCCCATCTGAAGTTTGCCAATGAACAGGAGAACTGGATGAAAGTGTTGTGGTCAGACAAGACCAAAATCCAGCTCTTTGGCATCAACTCAACTTGCTGTGTTTGGAGGAGGAGGAAAGCTGTCTATGATCCCAAAAACATTCTCCCCACCATCAAACATGGAGATGGAAACATTATGCTTTGGGGGTGTTTTTCTAAGGGACAGGAGAACACCGCATCAAGGGCCATGTACCGTCAAATCTTGGGTGAGAACCTCCTTCCTTCGGCCAGGGCACAGAAAATGGGTTGTGGATGGGTATTCCAGCATGGCAATGACCCAAAACAAAGAGTAGCTCATGAAAAAACACATTAAGGTCCTGGAGTGGCCTAGCCAGTCTCCAGACCTTAATCCCATAGAAAATCTGTGGAGGTAGCTGAAGATTTGAGCTGCCAACATCAGCCTCAAAACCTTAATGGCTTGGAGAAGATCTGCAAAGAGGAGTGGGACAAAATCCCTCCTGAGATGTTTGCAAACCTGGTGGCCAACTACAAGAAATGTCTGATCTCTGTGATTGCCAATAAGGGTTTTGCCACCAAGTAGTAAGTTATATTTTGTGAAGGGATCAAATACTTATTTTACTCATTAAAATGAAAATCAATTTATAACTTTTTTGGAATGCGTTTTTCTGGATTTTTTTTATTATTCTGTCTTTCACTGTTAAAATAAACCTACCATTAAAATTATAGACTGATCATTTCTTTGTCAGTGAACAAACATACAACATCAGCAGGAGATCAAATATTTTTCCCCCTCACTAATTTCTGCTCTCTATGCTATACTTCATCATTGCAGAAGGTGGTGCTGCAACCCTGTTATTTTTCACTCAATTCTGTTAATTAGAAATTGTTCCACAGAATTGATTTCCCCAATATTGTCAACAGGGAAAACATGAAAACTTTGGAAAATAAACTAAAGGAGGGAATAAGCCTATGCAAAGTTTCAACATAAAGTTTATCTGGCTATTTCAAAGCATATTTTCCAATCTAGGTTTTCATTTTCTTCCCAACCCCAATTAAATATTACAATATTGTTTACCCTACAAAATGACTTCTATTTCATCTTTTAACTCTTTTACACAACTGAAAAAGAACAGATGCTTTTTATATCACATCCAAAGTTATATGATTCTTCATCTTCTATGGCTAAGCACTGGGAATGGATGAGTCGAGGAAGAAAAGGCTCAACGTAACGTTGAATATATGTAGGGTGTATAACATGGATTTCCGTTCTAGCTGGTGAGGAGGAATATAGGCTTTCTCCAGCAAAAAATCATGCATGGTCATCGGAATTGGGACTAAGAGAACCTGTCACTTTAAGGGCATAGACTGCAGTGTAATTTCCCACCATAATAAAGACATTCTTTCATCTTTATAAGTGGGGAATAGCTACTACTGCAAGCTTCTTTCTTTGTATATTAGCAATCTGAAACAGCCAGCATACAAACAATTTTGACTTCTGCTTTGAGCAGTTTGATGTGAATTCCTGTCATATCTTATTTTTGCTATTTCAGAATCAAAACTCAATTGAATTTTCACAGAAATCTAAGGAGAATAAATTGGAAATCCTTCAACTGCTGAGATGTTTTAAATACCACCCATTGAACTAAAAAAGGAGACGTTTGCATGTATAAATGTTGGGGTATGTACAGTATCAGTGCATAGTGTGCCTCACAGTGAAAATAAACCTAAAGAATTGGAGAGTGAGGTCCATGCATGGGCTGGATATGTGCATATATTTCAGAGCTCCCACACTGCATATTCTAGTAGAAATTCAGTGATTATACATGAGGGCAATCCAATGACAAGCACATTGAAACTGTCTCAATAGGACTAAGTGCTTTAATTAAATGTTTAGCTATCACTTGCAATAGGAATCTGATGCAAGTGATTTTCTCGGAATTAATCAAAAGTGCTCCTAGCTTAGTTTTCATCTTCTCAGCAATAAAGCCAGGTGCTTACAAAGTATAAATACAGCACACATTTAATTGAAGTCTGTAGCCTACTAGTATATCGATTTACAAAAGCTGTCACTCTGGCCCAGGGTCTCCTGTCCTATTGCTACTCCAATGTCTCTTGCCAATAACCACAGTATAAACAAACACAGACTTCAAGGAGTCTTAGAGGGAGAAAACCCTTCTCTCATTATGGAAAATGCTGATCTTTTTGGATCTGGGCGGAAGCTTGGTTTCACATTCTGACAAATGACGTTGTCTAGTAAAGCAGTGATAGGGCCTTTTGGCACACAGAAGGAAGAAAGTCAAGTTTAATGGGACAAATTGTAAGTCTGGGAGAGAGATCAGCTGACTAAGCTAAGTAATCAAACAACAATTAATAGCATTGAGGTCACCTTTTCTCCCTTTTCTCCTACATCACCCTTTTCTCCACGTGGACCAGGGAATCCCTATAAAAAATGAACAAAAATATCTCTATTGGCTTCTGTGTATTAATATGTGGGTTTATTTTTACTGTAGAGCTATATTATATGCATCCCAGCAGCCCCACTCCCAAAAATTCTGCATCGAGTAGTTTGAAACTAAAAAAGAACTGATAGAAAATTACTCTCATTTTCCTACATGCAAATTAGTGCTGGCAATGTTCAAGGACAAATGCTTCATAGAGGTTTAGTGGCACTAAACAAATGGGCAATAGCATTCTAATTAACTTCTTTCTGTTCCAAAGACTTTGCACAAACTGGAACATCTAACTGCAGCTTCTAATTTAATTCTGATAAGATATAACTCAATTGCAGTCAGCATGTGCAATCAAAGATGCTGTAGCAACCTAGAAATACTAGTTCCTTGTGGGAACAACTTCCCATGAGGTTTTCACTGTTTTAGAATGCAGTGGTAGGCTTTTTTTTTTTTTTTAGTGTGTGTGTGTGTGTGTAGTTTATAATAACATTATTAAAACACCCCAAATCTTGGAATAGCTGTTGCTGCAAATAGGAGTTGCCTTGTGGTAATGTTTTGATGTGGTTGCATTTTTGAGCACCACTGACTGCATTTGTAAGATTTGATGCACTTAGTATTATGCTTATAACAATACAGAATTGTATGAACATTTGTCATTCCTCGGTCATTTATCCGTGCTCTAGTTAGCATCAGTTGCTGCAAAACCATTAGGGGTACTATTTATGGTAGTATTATTTTTTCTCTAGTATTATTTTAAGACAAATGACAGAACAATGTTGAGTATAATCTCTGCATGATTGTCATGCATAGGAAATGGAATAATCTTCAACATGCTGTAAGCATGCGACTATTACTTGAAACAAATGTTTACCTACCACACAGACAAATAGGTGATCAATTATTACTTACATCAAGGCCAGGTTCACCATCTTTGCCCTATTAAATAACCATAATAGTTTTGTTAAACTTTCAGGCTCTTATAAAACTTGAGTGGGGTTAAATGTTTGCCTGGATTATTCAGATATGTGCTGTGTACAAAATACAATGTTGAATCCAAAAGTGACTTAAGAACAAGCTCTCTGAATGAATAACAATCATATACTGTACAATGCATTTACCCTTTTTATATTGAGTACTCTCTTAAACATGAGCAAATATTTAGGTATCACTTATGGTTATTATGGTTATTGTTAATTATGCTTTTGTTGAAGGAAAATAGCATTAAATAGTGAGTTATGATATATTCAGCAAATCACAATTAACTATTCGTTAGTTTAGACAACGTGTTAAGCAAAACATGAAAACAAAATCTTCCAAACTTTTATTCCCAGTTCTGATGGAGCACAGGAAAGGAAGAGAGTGGAAATCCATGGCACTGAACATATTTAATGACCAATTAATATTAAGTAATTTAAATGTCAGGGAATGCAACATATGTATGTTGATTATTATATTAGAACTATTACTCAGGGTACTTTGCAAGAGTGGGTTTGGATGAGGCAAAATGTCATTGAATAGAAACTGTCTTATTGATCCTTGAGGTACTGGAACTTCTTTAGAATTGAAAGGCATCTGGTAACAATCACACTACATAAAAAGAACATTGGCCTCTGAACATGTCTGCTATTGGTCAAGTCATTTTAGTAGCAATAGAACCACTGGAAGAAAGCTCAGAAGCGTCTAAGAGAATACTAATCAAGGACCTCTAGTACAAATCAAGGATCTCTTGTTTTGTATAAATTAGGAATCTGCTAGAAGCTTTTCTAACTAATAAATGTTATTAAGGGGCTTGCAAAAACTTATGCCTCTTAATAACATTTATTAGTCAGAAAAGGTGCTATCTGATTCTGATTTTTCTTGTCACCAGAGATTAATGCAGCACTCTTCCTGAAATGTCTAGTTTTAAGGATAATATGAATTAAGGGAGCTGATTATGAATATGATCACTTTTATTCACCTCTTCCCATCTTTTAGGATCTGTTAGGGTGGACATTTTCTGAGTTCCCTGAATTAAACAATAGTAAGTAGGAATGAATATTTATCTGTATAACACATGAAAAGATAGAGAATGCTCAAAAGTTGGGAATTATCCTTATGATTATTTTTAATAATTATTTTTACTAAAACATTTCTATTGGATTATTCACCTGAACTGCTGAAAAATTATTATGAAGTCACAAAGCAAGCTAGCAGAAGAACAGATGTCTCCATTGACATTGTAATGGAGTGTGGTTTAAAACCTGAGACAGATATTTCCGTAATCTGTAATCTGAGTGGCTAAAATGTTTGGCAGCAGTTCTTCAGTTTTTCAGATAAGAGTCTTTTTGCCTTGACTGGCTGCATGTTCTACCAAGGAACTATGGGCATTCTTCAGATTAGTAAATTCCTCCATAAGAAATAGTGAGTCTCAGTAACTGATATGGAAACCATCACTGCCATGTTTGGGGTTCTTTTGGATGAACACAGCACTTATTTGACAGGGAAGTCAATGAATATGCACTTATTTCATGCTCTTCCATTTGCAAAACATTTTGTGATATTAAATAAAGCAATTGATCTTAGTGAGATGGGTGGTTCAAAGATGTGATAGATAGATAGATAGATAGATAGACAGACAGACAGACAGACAGACAGACAGACAGACAGACAGACAGACAGATAGATAGATAGATAGATGGTAGATGATAGATAGATGGAACCAGGGCTTTTTTTGTCATAGAACGCCCAGAACGGAGTTCCGGCATCTTTTTTGGATAGAACCTTGTAGGGTATGACATGTGTGAGTTCCAGCACCTTTTTTTTTTTTTTTTTTAATACAAAAAAAGCACTGGATGGAACAGTGGGTAACAGTGATTCATTCTAATCTCATACAGTCTAACCAGATTAATCTGTAAAAAAATATTGTAAAAACTTGTAAAAAATTATCAAAAATATAAGCTAAATAAATTTATGTCAATTTGTAACTATCACATCTAAAATGATTTTTGGCTTATGTATTCTTTGTGTGTTTTTCTGCAGTCTTTCTCCCTTTCATGTGTGCATATGCACATATAGTTTTATTTGCAGTTTGAATAAATGATATCATGCATGATGCAAAGAAGAATTAAGTATATTTCAATCTTTAAAAATCCCCACAAAAATAACTACTTTCAAACATTCTAATGTTTTCAAATAAACAACATCAAATTCAGGTTATACATATAAACCTATAGAAAAATATTTCTATGTCAAAATATTTATCAAAAAATTATACTGGATATGGAGATGTCTCCTCATTTTATACATGCAGTACCTATATATAAATATCTCATTAAATATACATCAAACAAAATTTAATATCTGCACATTATAAATACCTGAATGCTAACAAAGTTTAATAATTGCTTCCAATATATTGCAATATTCAAGGCAGTTACTTATATCAATGTTTCATGAGTAAAAATTCTTTGCCTAAGACATTTAATGAAACAAGGCAATAACATAATTATGTAACATTTAAAAAAACAACAAAAACAACTCTTATTAAATTTGCTTCAAATGCAAATTAAAACATAACAGCAGAAAATGGTTTGCATAATTAAGACCTGATTGCTTTTTCCTTTGGAGAGAGATAAAGGTTTTTTTAAAAAAATAATCTAACATTTTATTGACAAAAATTCATACCATTATACTTTGGTGTCTAAGGACACCTTCAGAATGGCAGGAGCAATATAAAAAAGTTGATATTCAATATTGGCTTTTCTTATTTTGTTTATGTCAAACCTACTTTATTATTTTTGCAAAGTGCACTGGGAGGATAAATCTGTCTAAACCTGAAAGAAGGTGATGATCTCATGAGCCATGACTTGCTATTTAAATTAATTGCATTTCTTTGTGATGAATAGTTATTAAATGTAGCAAGTTTTAATGAAGTATTTTATAAATATTACACTTCTAAAAAATCATATAACTTACAGGCAAGCCATACGGTCCTCTGGGCCCAGGTTCTCCTGCAATTCCTTTTTCACCCTAAAATATAATAATATCAATGCTGCTCATATATAGTAAAGAGACTTTATTATGCAATATGTTTCACTTATTTCTACCCTCCACCAAGGCTCCATGTTTGCTTTCAGAAGAAACCTTTGGTAGGTCAGCAAGACCTTTAAGCATTTCTTTGAAAGAAGAAATCATCTGTTGTATTTAAGAGAAGGAGATAAATTATTAATAGTAATTAGTTGGAAGGGACCTTGGAGGTCATCTAGTCTAACCCCCTGCTCAGGCATTTCAGACAAATGGCTGTCCAGTCTCTTCTTAAAAACTTCCAGTGTTGGAGCATTCACAGCCTCCGGAGGCAGGTCATTCCACTATAATTGTTCTAACTGTAAGGAAATTTCTCCTTAGTTCTCTCCTTGATTAGTTTCCATCCACTGCTTTTTGTCCTGCCTTCAGGCACTTTGGAAAATAGCTTGACTCCCTCTTCTTTGTGGCAACCCCTGAGATATTGGAACATTGCTATCATGTCCCCCCTTGTTCTTTTCTTCATTAAACTAGTCATGCCCAATTCCAGCAACCGTTTCTTATATGTTTTAGCCTCCAGTCCCCTGATCATCTTTGTTGCTCTTCTCTGTATTCTTTCTAGAGTTTCAACATCTTTTTTTACATCATGGTGAGCAAAACTGGATGCAGTATTCCAAGTGGGGCCTTACCAAGGCTTTGTAAAGTGGTATTAAAGGAAAGTCATTTCTCTACATATTTCTTTTCTTTTTTCTTTACAATATTCTTATTTTTGCTTTCCTTTCTATTTCTATTTTTCTTCTCTGCACCTATTTTTTTCTTTTTTTTAGTTTGTATTAGTTTGTTATTATGGATGTAATTTTTAATAAAATTGCTATTAAAAATAAGCCTTAGGTAAGTCAAAATGAGAGAGAGTGATAGATCTATGCTCACTTCCTTATTCATCTCTAAAGGCAAAGCTACCTTTTGTATGATTTTTATGAATATCATAAAAACCTCAAGTATTTACATTATTCATAACATACAAAACCTCCATAGTTGACCACCTCCCTACATTGACCACCTCCCTATATTGACCTAATTTTCATAGATTTTTCATACACTATATGTACACAATAGAAAGCCAATCTCTCTAAGTTGATCACCTCTGTAAGTGGTCTCTTGGCCACCTGGACCTTGACACACGGTATTAATTTACTTTCTATAACTTGACCAGTTGAGTCCAGTCTGCACCAAGGGCAAGAAAAGTGAAATGCAGAATTGGTAGCAATGAATATCTTTCAAGAAGAATATCAAAGAATACAATATTTTTGAGTTTGATTCGACAGTAAAAATGACGACATTTTTAATGCTGACGAGTGTAGACTCTTTTTAAAGGCGATGCCTGATGGGAGCCTCATTATGAGGAGTGACAAATGTAAGAGTGGAAAACTTTCTAAAGAATATTTCACAGTTCTGCGTGTGCTAGCTTAACCAGAGAGAAGCTAAAACCTTTGGTGATTGGTAAATTGGCAAAGCCACACTCATTCAAGAACCTGTAGCCCAAAGATTTCCTGTCACCTGGAAATCTAACAAATCTGCACAGATGACTTGTGCCCTATTTGAGGAGTGGATAAGCGGTATTGACTGAAAAATAGAGAAGATACAGTCCTTGTATCTGGACAATTGTAGTGGACAATTGTACTAGCCATCTGCAAGTGAATCGTTTTACAAGTGTGAACTGAAATTTTTGCCTTCAAATACTTCATCAAAAATTCAACTTCTCGACCAAGCATAATCAAAACATTCAAAATGCACTACCAAACTCAGCTTCTGCAGTGGATTATTGCTAAAAAGTTAACCTATGAACCATCTGCAGAAGCAAAACCCTAACCCTGACCCAGAAGCAATTTTCCAATCAGTATTGACCGAGGTACAACCCACTGAAAAAGTGCTGGGCGCAACTGATGAAGCAAAAGAATTAAATGAGAAGGACACAGAAATTGCAGATAGTCATTTTCTGTGGAAAAATGCCCAGGTGTGCTGAGTGGTATAGCCAGCATTCAGAGTGCTTTATCCACTTACCTTCATAAAAAGAAAGAGAAACAGACTAAAATTGACTCTTTTTTTCCCCAGAAAGAATGATCAAACCATGAGAAAACAATACATACATAAATGTATTGATTTTGTATGATACAATGTCCTGATATTTTCTAATAAAAGCTGTACAATAAAATAAGGCATGTGTTCAGTTGTTCCATATGTTGACCATCTCCGTATGTTGACCACTTTTGTTCAGTCCCTTGGGTGGTCACCTTTCAGAGGTAATAGTAGTACTACTACTCTTTCTGATAAGGGAGTTCTTAGTACTAAAAGAACAATACAATTTTCTCTGTTGAAACAAAAAAAAATGCAGCTTTGGATTGTGCAGCAAATAAATCAGTTTCCTATTAACATCTCTGAAGACTCTCTGATGCTTTTGCATGTACCTCAAACACAATAGATTAGTAGAATAAAAGATTCTGGTAAAGCTATAACAGATGCATTTGTGAAAGAATTATAATATTAAGCAGAATGTAGATTTTTGTAACCATTATCATCATGACCATGATAATCATCTTTGCATGTCTTAATATGTTGTGAAAACCCTGTGCTTTATTGGTTTATTGCTTTATGTAACCCTAAAGTATGAGAAAATTCAGTAAAGTTAGGCATTTGTGAATGCAACCACCACGTATTTCAGTAATTTGAACAGAACACACAAATATACAATATTATTAAGGTATATTGGAACATCTCAGACATGTACTCACTCTGTCTCCCTTTGGACCTGCAGGACCATGTGGACCAATGGGACCATCCATACCCTAGAAAAGTAATAAAACATGATCTGAAAAAGGTTGGGAATGCCCAAATTAAGCTTTATATTGAATGAATCAATATAGAATCAAGCTTGATGTCAACAATTGAGAACATGAATTAGAACGATGGCTTAGTTATTGAGATTCCAAATCTCTGGGTTGCTTTCGCAGACTCAAAAATCCCACTTGTATTCCTTAAAGCTCTGAGGTGCTTCTTTCTATCTCTTGAATGTTTATTGCTTCTTTAGATTTATGTAAGATTTAAAATGTAGAGGATCTTTTTCTAGGAAGAGTTAAAAGATTAAACAAAGGGAGATAACACAAGAAAATCCCATGCTGAATTCACATAAAGACTCACAAAGATAGATGGGACAGGTGACATGCTGAAAAAGGAGATTTTATATGGTCAACTAAACTATTCCATCACTCTCCTGGAAAGCTGAGTAATTTGTTTTAAATAACAGTAGAGCTTCAAGATGTAAATTTAGTATCTTCCAACTTTATGAATAAGCTGCTTATTCCAGGTATTATAAATTTTAGAGTTTTTTTTGCTGAAACTATATGGAAAATACCAACCAATGGGGGGGGGCGTTTTAAACATTAAAACAAATAACAATTTTCCATCTTTCTTTAAACGAAGCTAAAGTGGCTGGATTAATGTCAGTGGACAAAGAGAAAGGTGGACTTCTTTAAACTGACTTTGACAATTATATTGTAACTTGATGTTATCAATATATAAGGTTATCAATCTATAACCATATATATATATTTGGGAGTGAAGAAGGACATAGGAACAGGAAGGACTCACCCGGGCTCCTGGCTTTCCATCTAAGCCAGATGCTCCCTGTATGTTAAGCGGAAGCACAGATGACAGGGATAACACGAATGACAAGAACGTGAGATTAGTAACTCTGGTGATAAACAAGTACAACTTCTTTTTTATACACAGATTACACAAGAATAAGTACCACACTACTGCATTAGATAAGTTATAATGTATACATAACATAACAAGTTTATGATTTTACTAGAGGCTATATAACAGTAATTTTATTACCTAGTGGAATTGCTTAATGAGATCAGAATTAGTCCTTAGATGCATTAGTGCTACAAAGTTCACTTGCTATAGTGTTTGTTGATCTTTAATAAACATATCTTTATTTAAAAGTTAGTGAGAGATATTCAAGCAAAACAAAGATATAAGTATATGTTTATAACCATAACTAAAACACTAAGAAAGCAGTAGTGCAGCAAAAATTAAATATATGCTTTCATGATAACAGACTTAAAGCCATAAAATATTTTAAAATATTTCTGTTTTTTTAATGAATGACAATCTGTAATAAATTCCTAGATAGGCTAGTGCAGTGCTTTGTAGTACTGGTAACTTGTAGTCATGATTAGTATAGAAAGAATATTAAAATTAGAGCTATTTTACCAATTACTTCAAGAAGTTTAGCCATCATGTATGAAATATCTGTCAAATTTGCAACACTCAATTTGATTTTGCTGAGACCTACATGATCCCTGTGGATATTATATGAACAAGATCAATGCAGTGCTGTCACACACATACTAACATTAATTAAAGATGTCAGGTAGCTTTATTTGGTAGATTTTATGTATATGATGGCCCTTGAGTATTTTCACACCTTGATCAAGCAAAGTTATGCATTATATTTCCATTAATTTTAACAGAACAGTTAAGCTCTTGCTGAATTTCTACAATGGATTTAAAAGAACTTGACTTTGGATGAATGCCCCTTCTGAATAGATTTTCTCAGTTATTTTACTTTTGTATGTTTTTCATTTCAGTGAAGTTTGCACTGATATGACTTACTTTGTTTGTGTTTAGGAAATCTTATAGTTCCAGAAAGCAAAATAGGGATTTTAATGAACTTCACTGACTACCAATGAATTAGTACTACACAAAGGAGAACAATTCCAAACAACAAATCACAGAAGATATACTTCTACAAGCAAATGAAAAATACTTTGTTAAACTTGCTACCTAGGATATTAACCATAAATGCCTCTTAAAAATATAGGTACTATAATTACAACCACTCTGCTTAAACAAAAATCTATAGTTAGCGTATGGACAATCTTTGTGTGGACAATGGTTAATATTTAAGCAAAACATTACACAACACTTAAATAATGGCATAATTAATGGTATAAAGTCACAATTTTAATTAATGTTGCCAACTGACAAATAAATAACAATATAAAAGCAACAAATAACAAAACCATTTATTATGGGATGATACAAGATTAGACTTAATTAAGAAAAAAGACACCACTTCAGCATGAGATAGCTTTATATTTGCTATTGAGTAAACCAGAGTTTTGGGCTGAAAGTAGAACGAGAAGTTTGTAATCTGCACTGAAATGGAAGTATTTTACTTACTGGGAGACCAAGGGGCCCTCTGTCACCCTTGTGACCTGGTTCACCCTTCAATCCTTTAAGACCATTTAACCCTGGTTCACCCTAAATATAAAAGTATAAATGCTATTTTGTGAAGATGCTGACACGGATACTCAAGCTGGGACAGAAGACAGCCAGTGAAGGATATGAATGTAAATCCAGTTTTCCAACTTAAGTGGTTATGTTTATCAAAATAGATCATCTCATTGCTAGATCATAAAAAAATGGTGTAGAAATAGTCATGACTCCTATTAGAGTAGATAGCATAAAACTATCTATATAAACTTGCATGTTTGAAACATACATCTTGAAATGTTTCTGAATAATTTGGAACAATATGATTTTACTGTCATGTTGCTTATGGCAAATGTATTCCAAATCCATTCATAATCTTGCAGGCTTTCAATAAAATTAATGAAACCAGAAAAATGTGAATGTGATTTGATCAATCAGAATTACAAAGTATTTTTTTTTCTACATTGCCTTAACTGGCTTTTTCTTCAGATAGCGAACTAAAATATGCATTATTTAATGAAAACATATTCCAAACCTTTAAGTATGGCTATCATAAATTAAACAGAGGAAGACTGTGATACATTGGCTTATCCTTTCTAATGACCACAATGTAACAGTTACCCCAAAAGTAATTAAATGCTTACTGACAACCAAAGTAAACATTTCTGAAATTCTTTCATAAGGGAACTCTTTTGCCCTGAAAAAATCTAGATATTTCTAATTGTACCAACATTTATAATTTTTTTTTAAAAAAACAGGATAATTTCCAATGAATTTTCCCAATTCTTACAAAGAATTTAAATGTAAAAATAATTCACTACCTCTGCTAAATAAAATTCCATGGCATTTCTAAAGAGGATATATGTACATTATTTTTGTTTAATTTATAGGTTTTGACCATAGAATTTTATGTTTTCCAGATTCTAAAAAAGTAGCATACAATTTATCTTGATTTTGTTTTTTACTATGTATGTATGTATGTACTGTATATGTGTGTGTGTGTGTGTGTGTGTGTGTGTGTGTGTGTGTGTATATATATATATATATATATATATATATATATATATATATATGTAGGTCTTTGGTTGTTCGGGTTTTCTCCCGTGTAAAATTGGAAGTGTCTTGGCGACGTTTCGACGAAGTCCCATTCGTCATCTTCAGGCTGGTGTTTTCAGCTTCGTGCTTCGAGCAGCAATGTGTGGTCTTAGCTGTTTCTTCCTTTTAACTGCCAGTGGGGTATGAACTGATTGGGTGGGAGCTTGGCTGTGTTCTGATTGGGTGGAGGTGTGTTCTGATTGGTTAGGGGCTTGGCTGTGCTCTGATTGGCTGGGGGGTTGGCTGTGCTCTGATTGGCTGGGGGGTTGGCTGTGCTCTGATTGGCTGGGGGAGTGTTCTGTTTGGTTGTGCTCAGGTTAGTCTGAGTTGCAGAGGGGTTTAAGATTTTGGGCTGCCTTGCTATTTTTTGGCTTCGCGTTCGTGGTCGTGCCTCCTCTTCATGGAGGGTGTCAGTTTGCTTCATGTATGGATTGGAGGGGTTTAAAGTGGCTAATGATGCAGCTGTGGTCTGGCTTCTGGTTTGTGGTCGTGCCTCATCATCGGTGTGGCTTTGGGTTTGTTTTTTGCGTGGATGTGTGGTGGTGACATCCTGTGTGGTTTTTGTGAGTGTGGGTCTGGTATCATTTTTTGTGTTAGGGAGTCGTTTGTCAATAAGGGCGGGTTTCCAAATGGCTGGTAGGCGGGAGGTATCATCTCGCTTGTTCATGCTGTGTGGGCGTTTTTCTATCTCGATGGCTTCTCTGATTATTCTGTTATTAAAATGTTCACTTTTGGCAATGGTTCTGGTATTTTTAAAGTCAATTTCATGTCCTGTGGCTTTAAGGTGTTGGACCAGGGAAGATGTTGGTTCCTCTTTTTTGACTGAGTTCTTATGTTCTTCAATGCGTGCACTTATTCTTCTGTTGGTTTGTCCGATGTATGTGGTGGGACAAGTGGTGCATGGGATTTCGTATACTCCTTGATTTTCTAATTCAATTTTATCTTTGGGGTTTCTAAGGATGGTGGATATTTTTCTGTTTGTGCAGAATGCTGTTTTGATGTTGTGTTTATGGAGGATCTTACTGATTCTGTCTGTGGTGCCTTTTATGTATGGGAGGAGGGCTTTGCCGTTTTCTTGTTCTTTGTCTTGGATTTTAGTGGGGGTTTCTTTTTGGATTAGGTTTGTAATCTTATTTCTATGGAATCCATTGGATGTTAGTACATTGGTGAGAGTGTGTAGTTCGGGTTTTAGGTGTTGTTCGTCAGCTAAGCGTTTTGTTCTGGAGATGAGTGTCTTGGCTACAGAGTTGATCTGTGCTGGGTGGTGGTGTGAGAGAGCGTGCAGATAGCGGTTTGTGTGTGTTTTCTTCTGGTAGATGGTGTGTCCTAGGGAGCCATTGGATTTCTTGTAGACTAAGACATCCAGGAAGGGAAGTTGGTTGTTAGCTTCTGTTTCCATGGTGAACTGTATTTTGGGGTGTAGGCTGTTGAGGTGTGTGAGGAAGTTGTCCAGTTTTTCTTTCCCATGTGGCCAAAAACTGGACAACTTCCTCACACACCTCAACAGCCTACACCCAAAATACAGTTCACCATGGAAACAGAAGCTAACAACCAACTGACATGAAATTGACTTTAAAAATACCAGAACCATTGCCAAAAGTGAACATTTTAATAACAGAATAATCAGAGAAGCCATCGAGATAAAAAAACGCCCACACAGCATGAACAAGCGAGATGATACCTCCCGCCTACCAGCCATTTGGAAACCCGCCCTTATTGACAAACGACTCCCTAACACAAAAAATGATACCAGACCCACACTCACAAAAACCACACAGGATGTCACCACCACACATCCACGCAAAAAACAAACCCAAAGCCACACCGATGATGAGGCACGACCACAAACCAGAAGCCAGACCACAGCTGCATCATTAGCCACTTTAAACCCCTCCAATCCATACATGAAGCAAACTGACACCCTCCATGAAGAGGAGGCACGACCACGAACGCGAAGCCAAAAAATAGCAAGGCAGCCCAAAATCTTAAACCCTCTGCAACTCAGACTAACCTGAGCACAACCAAACAGAACACTCCCCCAGCCAATCAGAGCACAGCCAACCCCCCAGCCAATCAGAGCACAGCCAAGCCCCTAACCAATCAAACACACCTCCACCCAATCAGAACACAGCCAAGCTCCCACCCAATCAGTTCATACCCCCACTGGCAGTTAAAAGGAAGAAACAGCTAAGACCACACATTGCTGCTCGAAGCACGAAGCTGAAAACACCAGCCTGAAGATGACGAATGGGACTTCGTCGAAACGTCGCCAAGACACTTCCAATTTTACGCGGGAGAAAACCCGAACAACCACAGACCTACATACACACACCCGCGAAAACCTCAGAAAACATATATATATATATATATATATATATATATATATATATATATATATATATATATACACACACACACACACACACACACACATACATACACAAAATAATAATAATCATAATAGTAGCAATAATAATCAATAATAGCAATAATAATAGCAATAATAAATGCAAATAGCATTAAAGTATATTAGGGCTTTAATTATTCTTTTTGAAGTGGATAAATATTGAACAATGTGTTTGCATGCACATTTAAATTTCCATATATTTTATATAATACTTTGAACCGCAAGGGTGGATTTTTGACTGGTATTGTTAGGAACATGGATTTTCAAATACAAAGATATGGGCAAAATAATTCAAAAGAACATATTAATTTAAGAGAAGAAATGAGCTTGATTAGAAGACTGAAAGACAGCAGTGAAGAAGAAAATATTTTTTAAAAAAACTTCTTAAGTACATAAACACTCGTCCTCTGTTTTCTTAAACTTTTCTGTAAGGTAGTTCCAAATGTCATAGTTTGAAACTATCACCAGACAACTAAATTTTAATAGTGGCTCTCCATAATTAACATTATAGAAAGCTAATTTAGCTTACATTGATGTGGAACAGACACAGGAAATTGCCATAAATCCTTATATACGTTTTGACATTTTATTTTAAGCAGATGCTTAAAGGTTTACGAATATTAAAAAAAAATCACAGAAAAAATGAGACAAGGACAAATTTTAAGTGCATGCCTCAACATGATTAATGAGAATGACAGCATGACAAATTAGGAAAATTATTTTAGTTGTGGACTAAATTCTTTACCTTTGGCCCTGGGAGTCCATGAGGTCCCTAAAAATAAATTAAAAAATAACAATTACAGGATGCATTTCTATATTGTTTCTATATATTATATTAGAGGAGCTCTCTCAGTGTGTATGCATGTGGTTGTGTCCATGTGTATGACTTAGGAAGGGATGGCTGGGCAAAACTGCATTGAGTAATATCTCTTAATTATTTAACAAAAGTCAAGCCAAGTCTAGCAAATTAAAAGCCTCTATCGATTTTCAACTCCAAAATGTTTTTGATGTTTTTACATATTTTGAAAATATATAAAAAACACTGATAACAAGCAGAATCAATAGGATCTTGTTACTTACATTTATATAGTCAAAAGCACCTTTGCAAAATTACTCTTTCACATTTCTGCCTATATTACAATTCATTAGAAAAATATTTGATACTACCTGAACTTTTTTTTGTTTTCCCCCAATTTCTTCTATACTAAGAGCTCCTGAAAACATTAGGTTTTGTTATGTGGACATCTAGGCTTTCAAGGATATGAAACACTGATAGATTGCTTTAATTCATGAACCACACAATAGATAAATGGCTAAAAATACTTACCATAGGTCCTGGTGGACCGTGTGGACCAGGAGAACCTGGAGGACCTATGAGCTGCGTAAAGTATATGCATATAAATATATATATATATTTAGAAAATAAGTTTATCATTTTAACAGACACAGTTGACTGATCTGCTGGGACCATGCAATTAGCTGTAATCCCTTGGATGTGCTACTGGTGTTACCCTTTGTTAGAGCATGTTGTGTTTATTGTTTTTTTATTTCACTTCTGTATCACCCTTCCTAAAGCCCAGGGCAGTTTGCAAATCAAAATAAAAATCATTAAGCAAAACCTATGTCCCTTGTACCACAATCATACAGCGAATCACCCATGGTCATTAAGCAAGACTTCATGTGACCACGACTCCTCATTTTTACTTCACATTTCTCCACTGATTCTGCGAGATGGCTATGAAGCCCATATATGACAATCATGTTGCTTTTAATGTTTTGATTGGTTCAGTTTCATAGTTTTAATATGATATTATGTTGTTTTAATTTCTGATTGGGAGCTGCTCAGAGTTGGTTAAAAAGCAGGTGGCTATTTAAATCATGTGATTGGGGGATAGTGCTTTGGTTGTAAATGCCTGTTGGCTTTGAAGCAGCCAAATCTCAATTACATGATAGTGGGGATGCTTCGATGATCATAAATGCAAACATTGGTCATTAAATTATTTTTTCAGCATAATTTCAAATGGTCACTAAATAGGGCAGCCATTAAACGACAACTGGTTAGAAAACCAAAAGATTATTTTACAGGAACACTGAAAAAATATAGCAAGACTTACAGAGGGACCTTGAGAACCTGGTAATCCAACATCTCCTTTTTCTCCTTTCATTCCATTGGATCCCTACAAAAATGTTATGGTATTATTATAAATACTTTCATCTTATTGGCTGATGAATTTTTATGCAATAAAACATGACTTTACATATTTAATTATAAGACCTAATTTGTCTTATATTGTTATTTAGCCTCCTATTCCAACCAGATAAATTCAATCCAAAGTATCTGAACCATCTTTGGGCTGGCTGAATCTGTGCTGGGTACCAACTTCAATTATTTCAAGATGTCAGGTGCAACTCAAGTGATGTGATCAAAAGGTTTTTTAGGTGTTCCTACAGGATTTGATGTGTTGAAAATTAGTTACAAATATCCTCAGTATGCCTAACATTGAATATGTCTGTGTATTTGGCATATCCACAATAGTCATAATTGTGAAGAGGGTGTCCCTTATATTTTGATGTTCAAAACAATTCTGATATTCAGAACATGCCATGTAGTGTTGGATCTTTGTCAGCCAAGGCATCAGGTTGAGAGAATGATTCTACAGTGACCAATAATGGCGATCCAGAGTTTTAGACTGGGTTCTTCCATACCCCTTGGAGATAGCAGGAACTGAATGTGGAATTATTTGGATGCAATACTTGTATTATATTCTGCTGTATTTTTTCAAGCTAACTTGTAGAAACTTGAAACACACCTACTATGTTAAAGAAGTTTAGTTACAAGAAAAATATTGTCAGATTTATTTAAATATTGCTTTTTTGTTTGAGTTTGAATTGAGTTTAACATTGAACTGTAGGAGATGACCAGGCTGACCAAAGAAGGGGTCAATCATGTTATCAGTTTTGAATTCCTTCACACCTACTAGAGATCTAAATCCATCCCAGCTTGAATTCTATTGACTCTTATCTACCCCCAATTTGTTTTAACCATTAGTAGTTCAGATTCTTATAAAGAGTTTTAGCGAGCAATAAACAAGTATTCATTTGAACCTCTGACTCCTGATTTCCTGCAGTTGATATGAACTTTAAATGTATGAAATGTATCATCACCTTTGTGAGAGTAGTACACTTGAGAAGAAAAATAACTGCCCAAAAACAAGCCAGCAGTGTTTTCAATTCTTTATCTGCTCAGTGGGATGTTATACACAGCTGCTTTCATTTTACTTATACAGTAAGAACCTAAAGATGCCTGATAATGTGGAAATGTTTTCACAGGAATGCTATCGCCTGGTCAGGCTATTAATAATACACTATAAGTAAGAAGGAAAGGAGAAAAAGAAAGAGGGAGGGAGGGAGAGAGAGATGGAGGGAAGGAGAATACTTTAAATACTCTGTGGCACAGTATAATGAGCTAAAATCAACAGTGTTTACCCAGGTAGAATGGCAAATGAATATATTTAAGTTAACATGAAGAATAACACACTTACAAATAATATTGCATTTTAAGCTATTCCTATACTGCTTTATCCTGTAAAGAGTTCACCTCCCACTAAGTTTAATTAATATATTTATTTGAAATTTTGCTAGTTAGCTTTATCTTATCTTGGAGTTAAAACACAGTTAATTGATTTGCCATCAAAGTAGTTGATTGAAAGTTTTCCAAAGGAAGATGAATCAAGAATGATTTATTATTTCTATACCTTTTTGATTTTGCAGGAGAATTTTATTTACATACACTTGGGATTCCTTCCACAAAAAACCCCGTTATTTCTTCTCTTCTTTCAAAGTTTTCCTCAAAACTGTCATTTCTTTTGGTTCTGCTAAGCCTCATTTGAAATTAATTAAAACTACCACTCTTTTCTCCCCCTGTCTTCCATTGCTGTACTTCCTTCATGCAAATCTTTTTGCATAGCACCAAGTAACATGTTCTAAAATAAAAACAATATGATTGTCCTTGAGAAAAAGATACTGAAGCAGTAGTGAGAAATGTTGCTATCAAAGACAATTTTAAACAAACTTACTGGCAAACCTGGAAGTCCAATACCCCCTTTTTCTCCTGGTATTCCTGGGTCACCCAGATCACCCTTGGAACCTTTGGGTCCCTGAAATAGCATATTTATGACTATGAAATGTGCATTATGCTAACAATGTAAATCAACATGAACTAAACCAATGCATTAACTTCAGAAGTAAAAAATGTAATTACATTAATATCTGGCAATATTTTTTATTATTTAAGGATAGCAGTATTTCCTTCCTCCTCCCTCCCTCTCTTCCTTTATATTCAGTTTTTGGTGAACCATTATCATATCATATTCCTTTATCAATAGTAATATCATGAAGACATGTTCAAGTACCTGCTCCCCATCAGCACCAGATAATCCTGGTGATCCAGGTTCACCCTGCAAAATAAAATCCAGCTCCAACTTAATTCCACTGTGGTATTATTATTTGGAATATAATGTAATTTAATACTAAATAAATAAGTCTGCTTGATCCATGTGCCTTCTCCTCTTACAAGGAACATATCAAAGGCACCTACTTCAGCTCTTGAAATGTTGTCATTTAGTTTGAACTAGGAATTCCGATTCAATTCCAAATATGCTTTCTTGAAACAAGCAACAACAACAACAACGATCATCATCATCCTCACTAGCTCTTGATGTGGTTCAACAAAGTTTCTCTCTCTAATGGCTTCACAAAAGACCAAGAACAAATGGACAGGTCTATAATCTTTGGGATACCAAGAAATTCTTCCCTAAATAGTATTCCCATGAATAATAGATTATATAATCTTGCTTCACAAGTGTTTGGTATTTAAAATTCTTTTAAAGCACTTCAAGAATAACGTAAGAAAATTATGTTATGATCATTTTGTTAAATTTGTTGAAAAAACTTAGTTGTTATACAATAATTTATTATTGTTGAACTAAATATTTTTACTTGAATCATCTTAGTATAAGATCTTCAAAGCACACAGTGATAGAGACTTTCATGTCATTATTAATTATATCAAATACATAATGTACTGATAATCACACAAATACAATTGATATGCTCACCTTTGATCCTTGCAATCCTTGGAGTCCAGGTGGGCCTGGAGGACCCTAAATATAAAATTAATTCACTTTATTGCAGTATCCACTCCATACATTCATTAAACTTTTTTCTGAAACATATTTTAATATGTTACGCAAAATAAGCATCACAACAAGAAAACTGCATTAAAACAGTCAAGGACTAACAACACCAATGACAATTGATGACCATATACAGATAGACAGGCAAAATGTGTTACAATTAAATATTAGAATGATATTATTAAACAGCAGTGATGAAATCTGCTTTACAACATGTACAACACTAGCAAAGCAATAGGCTGAATCCTGGCACATAAAAATTCCAATCACTGTGAGCACTAGAATTAATGGCATGCAGTGTTTTATATATATATATATATATATATATATATATATATATATATATATATATATATATATATTCAATCATGATCTCTTGCAGAACTCCTAGTGAGCTTCTGTGGAGCTTAGAGACTCATGGAATCCTAGTTGAGAAGACTATAATCTCATTTCAAAGATGACTGAGTCCCTAGTACCAGAAAATTATGCAGAAAATACTGAGAGAGGAAAACTACAAGATTATTGCCCTTCTCTCTGCATACTTCGAACTAGCAAACTTGTATAATTGTAAATCTTGTAACTAAGTCTTGGATAAAACAAATCTGTATGGAGTTTCATTGAAAAAGGCTTGGTTATTTGGCTGCCTTATAGCAGGGTAAAATATGGTCTGGTTGGCTGTTAATGGTAGGTTCACAACTACTTTCCAAACCCCAGGGTATAACTGCAAAACAAATTGCCCAGTCTCTGCAGAGTTTTAATAGCATCTATTCAAAAAGGTCATCCTTAAAGTTTGATTTTTTTATTTTTAAAAAGTCACACACCTCAATTTCCTGTCAAGAGCTGGGATGAGTGACATTGACAGAAGGTAAACTCCCAAAAATAGAAATAACAAGACAAAAATCTAGCTTGTTTTGTTATGGGGGTCTGATCACAACAATTAAGATATTTGAGGCCAAGTTGGGCTATGCAGATACTATGATGCTGCCAGCCTTTGATCTACATGATTTTAGTCAGAGATCTTCTCTGCTTTGCTATGTGATAAGCAGTAAAGACCAGAAGAATAAGAATTGCCCTTGAGACATTATGCCACACAATTTAATGTAAGTATACAGTAAATCAAAGTAATAATACAAGCTGTCATTGAGCTACCTTTTTTTCTTCCAATACTAATTTAGCATATAGGTATTTCATGCTGATTGCAATATAGTAATGAACTAACGAACAAAGAAAAATCTATTTATATAAAAGTTTCTATAACAAATAAAATAAAGCAAAAGTTTCATTGAAATATTACTAACACTTAATTATCTTATATGAATTATAAAAAACAAAACCCCACAAATATTATTATTATTATAATAACCTTAACCTGTATTTATTTTGTACAACTCTAGGTGTTGTAGATAATACTCCCACTTCCTATTTCATTACAACTCTTTAAGAGGACTTGGGCTGAAAGAATCCAAAAGTCTATACCTAAGGATAGCTAAAACTCATGATTTCCCAATTTTCTAATTCAGCACCTTAACAAGTATATTTCCTGGAAATACCATTGTTTATCTATCTTTGGCTGACTTCTATATTAACTTGCTTTACCTGTAAATTTATGAAAGTAGAGGTAAAGAAGGCCAATGGGAAAATTCAAAAAAATTGAGACTCAGGGATGTTTTCAGCTAGTTAGGTTTCAATGTATGTTAATATTATATTACACATTTTGAAATAATACAAGTATTCCCTTTTAGTCGTTATTGATTCTGAATAGAAAAGGAATATTTTTAAAAGGCAGACGTACTGAAATTTCATCCAACTGTGTTCAAAAATTATTTATTAATGGCACTTAAATATATATAAATTATACTGGATGAAATAAATATAATTTTGAAGCAAACTTGTGATGTATCTTCTAACACAACCAATATGATTTTTTTTTAAAAAAAAATAATTCAGGAAAGTAAGTTACAGGAAAAATCAATCCCTTTTTAAGTTACTGCATTTTAAAATTCCCACTGAAAATTGCACCAATGCCTGGTTTTAATAAACATGGTTAAACAAATTTTACAATGCTAATGAAAGCTTGAATCAATAAAACATTTTTTTAAAAAAAGAAAGCTTGAATCCCTACTTTTTTTTTTTTTTTTGCTGAAATGGCCATACTGCTTCTATTAATTACTATAAGTAGTAAAACTAGAGTCCTAACTTTCCACTGATACACCTGATTTAGAAAATAGAGGTGCTGATAATGCAAAATTAATATCTGGTGGACAAAGACACATTTATAAATCAGAATAACTCTAAACATGCAACACCACAGAAAAAAACAAAACACCGTCATGCAATAGGAATTACCGTGACAGTTAAGGTGGTAATCCTCTGTTGGCAAAATATATTAGCAGAAAATAATGTTACCAGATGTTCAGTTTGAAATAGAATACTTTGCTTGTTTAGAAACAGACTTCACAAAATTGAGGAAAGCTTAAGAGAAGCATTTGACTAGCTCCCCGAAAATAAAAGATTACTCTTACATCTTTACATCTAAGTAATTATACTTAACAATCCATGTATTAAGGTACTTACTTTGAATTACTTTGTTTGCTTTCAAAAAGAAACAGTGCTGTCAGTTTCCTATTATATTATAATGATTTTAAGATCAATTTTTGTAAACTCACAAATAATGCTCTATAAGCATCTGTGGAATTATAAATAATTAAGTGACTATAATTATTTAATGATGTGTGACTTAAACTGGATGATATTTATATGAACAAACTATACAATGCTGAAATATCTCAAATAGTAATGATCTCAATAGAGCAAGATCAAATAAAATTCATATAAATAAAGAATTATGATCAAAATTTAACTAAAAGAAATATTTCCTTATATCTGATCATGACATGGTTTCAAATAAAGTAATTTCTGTGACTTCCAAAAGATGTGCAGAACATGTTTTAGCATTTATCAAAAAGTAACTTTAAATTTTACTTAAATGCTTAATTTAATCATTTATAACCATGTCTAAACAATCAGCATGAGGAAAACGTCTTACTTATATAGATGGAGTACATTAATTCCTGTATTTTGGATGAAAATCCTATTTGTAGTTATATATTATTTTATCACCAGTAAAAGGATTTATTTTAAATGTTCATTTTTTCAGTGTTTTGAAGGTTACTGGAAAGTAAGAATATTATTTTTAAATGTTTATTTCTGTAGTATTTTGACTGCTGCTCATGTATTTATCTTATATTTTGTATGTAGACATTAAATACTTTGTACTTTTCAATGATGAAAGTTTTTTATTCTGTAAAGATTATGGAATGTAGGTTTCATGCAAAAAAATCTTGCTATAACTTATAACTTTCATCTTCAGAAAGGAAAGTTAGTGATTGATCTCTATAGTGAGTCTTTTGTTTACTGCGCTAAGCACCATCCACAGGAATCAAAATTAACTTCTATACAGCTTGAAAAGTTCTTTGAAAAAGTCCTTGAAAAAAGGTAAGGATGAATCTTATACAATATTGGCAAAAGTAACTAAGTTTGCAAACATACAGTATATCTATATAATGAGACAATTTTTTCAGTAGATAGATATATGACTACATTATAAGAATTGTCCCATGTAGTCATTTGTCCTATATTAAAATAACTTCATTTGAAATATACATGTTTGTGAACTATTTTGGATGATAGAAAAAAGCAAGGGGAAAGATACCCATTGATTTGTATCTGACTCCTTTTTTCTTAATGATAGTACAGAATTTGCTTACCATTTTTTTTGTTTTTTTGTTTAACTTCCCAAATTAGTTTATAGCCCTAGTAGTTAGTATTCCCATCTAAATACTAACTGAATCTGACCCTACTTAGCTTCCCCCAAACTAATATATGATTAATTAGCTGCTGCTCCCTGTTATGACATTTTGGATTAACTCAATGCAAATATTTAATATTGAAATATATTCTATCATCTTATTAACCATAAATTGTAAGCAAAGATCTTACAAAAGCAATCATTTATTTAATGCTATCATGGAAAGCAATCATTTATTTAATGCTATCATGGAAGAATGCAAACAAGTAAGATTCCAGATCAGGCTTCCCTAATTTGGTACCTTCCTAAAAGTTGGAACTAGAACTCCCAGCCAATATCAATATTACCTAGAAAATGTATATGTTGATGTGTCAAATACATCCAAGGAACAATAGATTAAGGATAATCTGTTCCAGATAATCATTGTACATGGTGTTTTCTAAAAATACATTTACCCATTGAATCACACCTACTATTTATTATCAACATTTCCAAGTTCTGTTATGGTGGAATTAAACCAGGGATCATATATATGCAAAGTATATGCTTTATTGCTCAGTTATACTGGTAACATATGAGCAACAGCATATTTATTGTATATTAGTTACAAACCTGTAAAGCTTCATGAATATTTCCATTGAAATCAATAATTTCTGTGGCACCTTGGTCACCTTTTTCTCCAGGTGGACCCTATAAAAAAAGCACTGGAAATGTACAAACATGTCGCATTTGTCACAAACCCACATAACAAAATGTTAATGAATGCAGTAAAAACAATTTCATTTTCCTAGCCTCGCTTTGCAAGTATAACTTATTACACTTCATTCCACTAGTATATGAACATTAATGTATTCCTATTTCCACCTATTTCCTAATTTAGCACTCATTCTTTTTCCCAGCAGAGATTGTCTTTGCACAATGTGTTCAAACTGTTTTTTGACAACTGATTCCATTTTTGTTGATAGTCTATCAAAAATGGTAGAAATTATAATTATTTCAGTGTCTTTGTGAGCTCTAAATATGGTTGCTATACCTGTTGTCATTAGCTTAGTCTGCTCTACATTTACAATGAGTTTCTTTGTAATTTTTATTGTATACTTTGAATACATTGTACAATTAACCCACTTTCTTGAGAAATCTATAATGCTGGAAAAGATGGAAGAAGGGAAAAAGAAGATCACCAGTAGCAAAGTGGATGGTCTCAGCTGCTGTGTATTTTCACAGCTATAGTGTCATCAGCAAAGCACAGATTATTGATATTTATTGGACTATTAGCACATGTTAAATCTAATCCCAATCATATCAATATTAGTTTTTAAAACTCTAGAATGCAACTCCAGTTATATCTAATCACCATTTCTTTTTTCTTGTTTTTTTTTGAGAGAGAAAAAGATTTCCAATCTATTTTATAGTCTATGAGTATATGTATGTAACTTAGTTTCATATATCAGTTATTTAATGCACAAGGTTGTAGATGTGTAAATTGTAGTAGGTGCTATGTTTAAAAACAATACCAAATCATTTAGAGTCAGGCAACATTCATTTAATAAATTATTATTAATAATAGTAGACAAATATTTGTGAGAATCAGTATATCTATATGCTATGTGTTAATGAATAATGATTATTTATTAAATAATGATTATTAAATGTGAAAGAACTGTCTATTGGAGGATGCATATTAATACTTCAGTGCTGTTAGAATACATGTTATCACTACTCACTTTTTTCAATGCATTATTGAAGTGGATCTTATAAGTCTAGATCAGTGTTGGTCAACTCCCAGAATTCCCCATCCAGCACTGTATAAAGCAAAGTATAAAGGCTGAGGAATTCTGGGAACTGAGGTCCCACATCTGCCAACATTGAGAAACATTGATATAGATTATATAACCAGACCTGAAAATAATGACTTAATCTCTTTGCCTCAAGGGAGTTATTTTGCATACTGTCAGTTAAGGAACATATTTCAGCTCACTTACCCTTGGTCCCACTGCTCCCAAATCACCGTTATTTCCTGGATCACCCTAATGGGGAAAAAAGTTTGTTATTACAGAAGAAAACTAAAGTCATCAAAACCTCCCAACAGAATTTTGAAGTGGGTACCAAAATTGTCTTAATTTTTTTGAAGATGAAAGCACTGAGAGAAGGCTGAGAATACCATAAGCCAATAAGCTCCTGCAGTAGCCTGATCAATAAAGATTGCAAAGTAATCATTTAGTTATTGATTTGCTTGAGAGAGTCACCAAAAAGGTTCTCACTCCCCCTTAAACAAAATGGAAACAGCCTCCTCTGTTCTCAGTAAATCTTAAATACATTTGAACAATCTACAATAATTACAAGAGATTGGTATGAGAAGATAACTGTCTTGTTATGGCATGTTTCCTGCATTTAAATTGTCAATGAAAGTTCTGAAGCTGGCATGGCTGTAATATTGTGGGCAGCTGTTTTCCTCAAGAGCTGCAACGATGGTTGCAGAGAAAACATTTTATAACTGCAGATGATTGGAAGAAAAAGAAACAGCTTTTTAAAAGCTGGGGTACATGGCAAGGAGGGTGTTGCTTTTGTAAAAGCAGGCAAAAATCAAATCTTTTTATCAAAAAGGGATTATGAATTGATTCTAATCATTCTAATCTTCCTGTGAAGAAAAAGATAACGTGGAATGAATAGGAAAGAACTGCAGTAAGGGCAATGTTTGGATAAGTGGCTGCTTAGCCACAGAAAGAATGTGGCCATGGGAAATATCTCAGAAAGGATCCCCCCTAGTGTGGGGGGGGGCGGTGCTGTAAAGGTGACAGAGAAATGTACTTTGAGGCTTGAAAGATTCTATTAATGTAACCTTACAAAAAAGTAGAAAGAATATTTCTGGGTTTGTTTCTTGCCTGGATTATCTTGCAAGGCTGGGCTGTCAGCTTTCTAGCTGACAAACTCAGCATCTTAACTGCTGAGCCATCACACCCCCTTATGAAGAGAAGGACTAGGGATGACATGATAGCTGAGGAGCTGTCACAGACAAGAAGAGGCCAACCTATTCTCCAAAGCACTTGAGGGCAGGACAAGAAGCCACTGGTGGAAGATCATTACAGAGAAATCTAACCTGGAACTAAGAAGAAATTTCCTGACAGTGAGAATAATTAATCCAAGGAATGGCTTGTTTCCAGAAGTTGTGGGTGCTTCATCACCGGACGTTTTTGAGAAGAGATTGGATAACATTTGTATAGGATGGAATGAGGACTCTTATTTGAGCAGGGGGTTGGAAAAAAAGAACTCTAAGGCAGGGCTTTTCAACCAGTGGTACGGGTACCACCTGTGGTACATTGGCACCTGGCAGGTGGTATGCAACCATCCTAGAAAAGTGGTAGCGGGAGAGGGGAATGAGCTGAACTGGTGGCAGCACCACAACCTTTAAAGGAAGCGGTGGTGAGGCCCCTCCTCAAGAAGCCTTCCCTGGACCCAGCTGTTTTGAAGAACTTTCGTCCCGTCTCCAACCTCCCCTTTGTGGAGAAGGTTGTAGAGAAGGTGGTGGCGTCTCAACTCTTGCGATCCTTGGATGAAACCAATTATCTGGACCCTTTTCAATCTGGTTTCAGGCCCGGCTACAGCACTGAGACTGCTTTGGTCACACTGACCAATGACCTCTGGCGAGTCCGGGATAGTGGTTATTCCTCTATCCTGGTGCTTCTTGACCTCTCAGCGGCTTTCGATACCATCGACCATGGTATCCTTCTGCGTCGTCTCGGAGAGGTGGGAGTGGGCGGCACCGTATTGCGGTGGTTCTCCTCCTACCTCTCTGACAGGTCGCAGTCGGTGTTGGCGGGCGGACAGAGATTGACCCCTAGGCACCTCGATCATGGGGTGCCTCAAGGCTTGGTCCTGTCCCCCCTCCTTTTTAACATCTACATGAAACCGCTGGGTGAGATCATTCGGCGACACGGGGTGAGGTATCATCAGTACGCGGATGATACCCAATTATATATCTCCACCCCGTGTCCTTTCAGTGAAGCAGTCGACGTGATGTGCCGGTGCCTGGAAGATGTGAGGGTCTGGATGGGGGTGAACAGGCTTAGACTCAACCCTGACAAGACCGAGTGGCTCTGGGTCTTGCCTCCCAAAGGCCAACTGGATGGTCCATCTTTAGTCCTGGGGGGGGGCAAATTTACCTCCCTCAGTGCAGGCACGCAACTTGGGTGTCCTCCTGGACTCACAGCTAAATCTGGAACAACATCTATCGGCTGTGGCCAGGGGGACCTTTGCACAGGTTCGCCTAGTGCACCAGTTGCGGCCTTATTTGGACCGGGAGGCTTTACTCACAGTCACTCATGCCCTTGTCACCTCAAGACTGGATTACTGTAACGCGCTCTACATGGGGCTACCCTTGAAGAGCGTTTGGAGGCTGCAGTTGGTTCAGAACGCAGCCACGAGAGCGATTGTGGGCGCGCCAAGGTACGCCCACGTGTCACCTATCCTCTGCGAGCTGCACTGGCTTCCTGTGGGTCTCCAGACGCAATTCAAGGTGTTGGTTATCACCTTCAAAGCCCTTCATGGCATAGGGCCAGGTTACTTACAGGACCACATTCTGCCGCACAGCTCCCAGAGACCGGTGAGGTCCCATAGATTGGGCCTCCTTCAGGTCCCGTCGGCCAGACAGTGTCGGCTGGCGGGCCCTCGGGGAAGAGCCTTTTCTGTGGTGGCTCCGACCTGGTGGAATCAACTTCCCCCCGAGGTTCGAACTACTCCCACCCTGCCGGCCTTTAAGAAGGCCGTTAAAACCCTCCTGTTCCGGCAGGCCTGGGACTGATGTCCCCGGGGGGCCGGGATATGATCGGACTCGTGGTATGACTGCTTTATTTTATTGTTTTATGATTGTTTTAACTTTGTACGCCGCCCCGAGTCCTTTGGGATTGGGCGGCATATAAATATTTGAAAATAAATAAATAAATAAATAAGCCTGAGTGAGAGATGGTTGGAGCTGCAGGGCTGTCAGGGCTCAGCAGAAGTGCCAGGATCAGCAGTAGGCTCCAGCTGGAGCTCAGCACTGATCCTGGTGCTTCTGCTGAGCCCAGAAGAAGCGCCAATCAGCTGGAATGTTGCAGCATCTCCAGGGTCTTGTGATGCTTGGCAACTGATTCATGTTTATGATGGTCACAGTGTCCCAGGGTCATGTGAAGTGACCAAAACCTCTGCAACCACCCAGCAGACAGGGGGAATAAAAACCAAACACCCCCCACCCCACCCCCTCAACAGAAATGCTCACAACAATGAAAACCTCGGACAGAAGGAAGAGCGCCGCCAGGCAGGCAGGCATGTGTCTTACTCGGCTGTGGCTTGGGGGGCACTTTTTTCAGTACCATTGTAACTTCGAACAGTCACTAAGCGAACTGTTTTAAGTCGAGGACTACTTGTACTTTATCACTTTTTTTCCTTTTTTGGGGGGGTCATCAAGTTTTTGACACCTTGCTAGGCGACTAGTGGCACTCAAATATTGCCATATCCTAAAAATGGTACAATGGGTGAAAAGGTTGAAAAGCCCTGCTCTAAGGTCCCTTTCAGCCCTGTTATTTTATGTTATTCTATGTTCTAAGACTGTTTAACAATAAACATTGCTTACATTCATAACAATTAAAATGTCAGAAATGCTTCAAGTTACGGTTAGAGTTAATGAATATCTCAAAGTATTTCCTCCAATTTGGGGCCTCCCAGGTATGTTTGTTTGCAATACTTAGAATTTACTCCACCAACTGTAATCTGGACTGTTAGCTAAAACTTAAAATTCTGTATGTCCAGAAGACATCAGAAGGCATTTTCCAAAAAAAGTTCTTTGTATACTTTCCTGTCAAGAAAGCTATAGCCATCAGTTTGAAAGAGTAAGGCCAATTCAGAAAATTGTTCATTGTAATTACATAATTACAGGTTCTGATGTAATATACAAATTTTCAGACAAAACCGAATTTCCATGATAATTGACTTTTGTAATGCATTATATATGGGGATAAATTCAAAGATTACCTCAAAATTTTACTAATTTACCAGATATATAATTGTTAAAAATAAGGATTTTGCATCTATTATAGAAAAATGCCAACAGACAGTTTTTTCCAGACACAATGGAAACCTGGAGATTTATTCCCATGTTTAAAATTCAGATAATCAGAGAAAGCTGTCCTTTATCTAATGGTAGCACCTTTTTTGGCAATAAAACCCTGGCTTCCTGAAAGCAGGTTATCAGAAATCTATTCTGTCATCTTTTTTGCCTCAGGTCAAAAAAAATTCAGTTATTCCATACTTTTAACATTTTCACTTTTCATTCAGAGCATGCTTTGCCTCTAACTGCTAGTCTTAATGTCTAATGTCAAATAGTATGTAATGTCTCGTTTAATTTTAGTGTAAACCTAAATACTGCACTAAAATGTGGTACTAATCAACGAACTGGAAGAAAAGACAGGACCTTATATAGCAAAGAACTCAGAAATAACTGAAAAGGGAGTTAACTGGGGAGTGAAAACTTTCACTAGGAAAAGCTAAGGGTTATATACACTTTGTCTTTTCAGTTACTGAAAATAATTTTACTACTTTTTAAACTGATAGTCTTTGAACATTCTAGTAAAAGAAACAGACAATGACATGTGCTTACTATACATAGCACCCCATCCACATACAGAATTCACACATGCAAAAATGGCAGTAAATAAATAACTGTGTTGGTTTAGTGTACTTAACCAATAAAACCAGATGTTGCTAATGACTGACCTTTGACCCTTTAGGGCCTCTAGTTCCAGATTCACCTGACCTCCCCTGCATGTTGGAACACATACAAAATGGAGAGGAGACAGAAAAAGTAAAAAGAGAAATATGAAGAATTAGATTTGTCTATAGGATGTAAATGTGTAGAAGAAACTATGCATATTAAAATAGTTGCTATTATAAAGTTACACTACAGAGACAAATGTATATATAAGAAGTTGAGTAATCATGCATGTTATGATGATTTAACACAAGAGGATTATTAGAAGAAAATCTGAATGTGTTTTGTACATGTTCCGTGGAATATTATTTCCTCAACTCCCTGAAAAATATCCTATGACTTCTAAGTGAAGATGTCAGATATACAATTTGTAAGCTGAAAATATTTGTTTGAGTCAATCATTTCTTTCCTACATTGCCTTAGAAATGAGAATTCACCTCTGGCAACTTACAAACCAATACTTTAGTGCTCTTTCTTATCAATAACTTATGTTCTTAAACAAAAATGGCCTTCTTCCAGATCATGCAAAAGATTTAATAAAAATATCAATAGAATTTCTGAATGTACTGGAATCAAGAAACTCACATACACAGTTATGCACAATTATAGAAACAAATGTCACAAATAGTAGAAATCAAATAAAAAGACACTTTGAAGTATTTTGGAAAATGTTTAGGTATGCTGTATGAAATCACATTTGTTAAGTCTCCATTTTCTGTTCTTATTCCTTTTAAAATTCAAATAGTCCCTCAATCTGAATTTCTTGGTAAAACACTGGGGAGAATTCACTGATGCACAAAGAATTTGACACCTAGTCAGAAGCATTTCGCTTGATGGGGTCAAAGGGAACAAATGATGAAAACAGCATTGTATTGATACAATGTAAGCTCTGTTCCTTTTGTTCACAGGTTGTGACATCATATTAATGTACAAAAGAAGAGGAACATGTATCATTCTGATGAAAGGGGAAGATCCTGCAGAAGCATACTACATTCTGGACTTTACCTTTATTTTGGCTAATCTTAACAACAATAATAACAACAAAACACCTAGAGAGGGCTGGATCAGTTTAGTACTTAGATAGGAGATCACCATTAATTCCCAGGCTACCAGCTGAATTGGGAATTGGAAAAACATAGTGGAAGAAAGTAATGATAGATCACTTTCATATTATTGCCAAGAAAATTGCATAGAAATATCCATGCAGTCACTACAGTAGAAGGTGAGCAAAATCCATCAAATTCTAATTTCACTACAGTTTTGTTCCAAAGATCAGCCAAAACATTTATTTATTTAAAATATTTATATAGCCACCCATCTTATCACTAACTCTTTGGTCTTATCTATGATGTAGGATCATCTCATATAAAGCAGGACATTATTATGCATAGGTTTTAAATTGCTAATGAAAACCTAGAAAATCAGTTGAGTTGCTCCGCAAAGTACAATTTTAAAGATCCTTCCTTCCTTCCTTCCTTCCTTCCTTCCTTCCTTCCTTCCTTCCTTCCTTCCTTCCTTCCTTCCTTCCTTCCTTCCTCCCTCCCTCCCTCCCTCCCTCCCTTCTCTGTCTGTCTTAGACACAATTACTAACCATATAGAATTTTGAAAATTCTACTTTAAATGATGAAATCTGTTTAAAGTTTCGCCTATGAGCACTCTAACCTTATAGTTAGAAATCAGAATTTTGTTATACTTTTATTTACTTGTTATGTCTAAAGCACTTTAATTCCCATTAAGTATGACTATAAGTAATATTTGCATAGCATCCATTTTTTATTATTAATATGAAACTTCTCCATTTGTTTAATTAACTTTAACTGGACTATGTGGTAAAAATGAATGACATATATTTAAATAACTTGGAATACATCCTCAATCACAATGAAATTGATTTTTCTGGTTCTATTTAACATCCTGAAACAAAGGATGTCTTTAAAAAATGAGATAAACACAGAGTTCTCAAAGGCCCTCTAAATATTTCAAAGTGAAACCAAACTGACCTTTAGCCCTGGAGCTCCAGGCTCACCTCGTTCACCTTTCCCAGGAGCTCCTACTTCTCCTCTTTCACCCTGTTAAAAATCATAGCACATACACACAGAAGCATCATAAAACATCAGTAACTTTTGATATTGATGAGAGTTGCTGTTGAAACATCAAACAGAAGTAATATCAAAGAGTATGTCAAACTGGCAATTGATCAATACATACATTAGTACAAACCTCTTCTGAGGAGAGTGTGAATAGATTACAGTGCCATTATATATGTTTTTTTTCTCCTTCTGATTTGTCAAAAGTAAAAAATCCCTGAACATTATGGATAAAATAGGAATAATTACAGGTGGAAAAAAGAGGCAAAACAGATAATGCTTCCCATATTTAAATTGTCCAACTTTCATTTATTGGTTTTAGTTTTAGGTATTGGTAACTCCAACTGGTTTCACAAAATAAAAGAAGCTTTAGGCAATACGGTCCCTCTTTTTTTTAAAAAAGAATGAGATGAAGTCTCGGTTGTACAATTAAGAACGTATATAAAATAATCACACTTGCATCATTTCCTACAGAATTCATAGTGGTTTAATTTAATTAATTTATTTTACACACATTACACATTTTGTAATGGGTTGAGTTGTGATCTCAGTCTGATAAACTTTCTCTTTAGTAAGACTTTAATGGTTGTGGAAGGAAATGTCCATTCCAATGATTAGGCTCCAACTGATCTGATACAGAGCAAATTGTGTGTAATAAGGAAAAAATGTATATTGTACCTTTGTCCCTGGCAATCCTGGCAATCCAGGTTCTCCCTGTGGACCTAGGAAACCCGGTTCACCCTTTTAATAAATAAGCATATTAAAACTTTGTTAATTTAACTGTGAATAATTATAGAAAACATGAATTTTCTTGCAGTTATGTTTTCCCTAGTCACATTTCTAGCTGTAACCCAATAGCTATGGACAGCTACAATTAATCATGTTTGATTTCCATCAGCAAAGAATTCTTCAAGAAAACCCCCACCTAACTTAAGAAAAGCAAGTGAACCAGAAGCTTTTATAGCACAAGACTTTATGAAATGAACACCTGATATATAACATCTTATATTAAGTTAGTTTATGGCAGGAAAAAACTAATTGAGGCAATATACTATTGAAAAAGAGAAATAATTCTACTTAGACATCACTTGCAAATTACACAATATTAAAAACACACATTCAATTTACAGTATTTAATAGTATTCCATTCATAAGACTATGAGCAGGATACAACAATCGTATAACAACAACGTATTTGGACAAGGATTCCTAATATATCTGGGAACTTACAATATAGAACTTCACTGGTGTAAAGGAATAAAAATATGGCAGTAATACGTTGTTACTTGTGCCAATATAGCTAAGTTAAGTTTGTGGCTATTTAGATGTATAACTTTTTCTAACACCCTCTTTGCACTTAAAAGTGTTCACCAGTGTTTATTATAACGGTTTCCATTCTCTCTCAGGTTGGCAGGAGTGGATATCTTTCTAAAGCTTTCCCCAAGTCCCTCTGGGCTGAGAAGACATTCTCTCACTAGTTTACTGTTTCTTTGGTCTTCTTTGGACCCCAGCCAAAAATACTATAGGAGTCTTACGTGAGCTTTCCTGTAACCAAGATGCCTTCAATAGTTCAAGTCGCCTAGAATCCATTGTGGTTCCTAATCTGTCATTTATTCTTCTTCTCCAAAACTTTCTCTTCAAGTACAGCCACCCTGATTGTTTCATGTAACAATATTTCTGCTTTTTAGAAAGTTTGTTATCTGCTTTCCCGCACACACTTTATTCATGAACTTGCTTGTCTGAAGCTCATGTGACATGACAGCAGACAGTGCTTAGCTGCTGTATACTGCTACACAGACCATTCATGACTGTCCCCAAAGCTTTCTGGTCCAACTGTGTTTCTTACTGGTATATCATTCAAAGCTGCAAAGTAGCCAACTAGTCCCTATAATTTCTTTTCTTAACTTGAATTGCTCTTCCCTCGTTTTTGTCAATTGTTTTGATTAAGTTCATTCAAGAATTCCCATTTAGAGAGAGAGAGTAAACCAAAGTAGAGGTTTAGGAGCCCCATCTCTGTCACTTGCTTATCATTTTTTCCTCCCAGGAGGTCTATCTTTTATCTTATTTTTACTACTGTCATAATCCCAATCCAATTTTTGTAGCTTTTAGGTTTTCTTGCACCCCTAAGAGCTTTTCTGCTTATCCTGATTTTCTTCAGCAGATATTAGAACCTGTTTAATTAATTAGTGCCTTAGTTTTATTTTCTTAATGCAAATACCAGGCAATTAGGAATTTCATTTGCCTATAGTACATCTGATAAATTAAAATAAATAAATCATTACCACATATGTTTTAAGATTTCCCTTTTAATTAAAAGAAATGTTTGATAATATACTATGTGGAATCATTGGCATTACTAAGAAAATAGATTTCATCATTTATATTAAACTATATAATGAAAAAATAAATCTATCTTCTTGCTGGTCACAGCATTGCATAAATAAAATTAGTATGAAAAGTATTTCCTCGACATGAGTACAATGGCAGTTCTTCAACAGCTAGAAATATAAAACTGTATTCAGGCATGGTATAAAGGCATATCACTGAAAAAAGTAAACTGCAAAAGAAAGATCAAAATTGGTAAGAGAAGAAATAATTATGATATACACTGCAAATTGTATACAAAACTGTGAAGGGTTTTCAAATGTATCCTTGTAATGTTTTTCTAATCATTTATGGAAACAACAATCATACTTATCATGGAAGGAATAATGAAGCCTTCAGCAATCTATTTGATAGGTTCAAACTTCTTGAGTACTCACAGACTTAATCTACCATAAAGCCAACTCAGTGGTTACTTTGTTCTCTAATCTGTTTAATCATGATTTCAAGGATGAGAAATAAAAGTGGATTGTGTGATCAAAACTACTTTGTACTGTGAGCTTTTGAAAATGTCTTCAGTTTCAGAATGCCATGAGCCAGTTGATATCCTAGAAACATAATATGCCACTCAAAATACTGGCACATCAAAAATCACACCCATGTTCCATTTTCATTAATTCTCCATATCTCAACCTCTGCTGTGGTCCATACTCATTGATGCCAACTTTCCACAGAATACTATTTATGTTTATGTAAGCTATAAATACATGCAAATACTGTAAATACCTCTCCTCATTCCTTATTCTATTGGAAACTGTTGCTTTTTTAAAAAAAAATCAAAGTCAAACCACAGTACAATCCAAGGTATCAATATCCTTCTTCAAGTTATTATGATATATTAAAAAAATCCTCAACTTCTTATCAAATGGACCAGAATAATATGATTTTCTATATTAATCTAGAAATGATCCCTAAGAACATTTTTAACTTTTAAAAAATGTTATCATTCAATAATGAAAATCAACTATAGAACTATTCAGTTTACAGGGAAAAGAAAGTTGATTATATAAAAATAGTTTATAAAAGAAAATGTTCTAGCAGACTACCATATACTTTTGCTACAAATCACAATTGGCCCTATTTGTACTAGAAAATCATTACAGAGTTCTAAAGTGTCAAATTGAGCAATCATAATCACTCATGGCTAGGCACAAACAGATAGTTTATTGTTGATCACTTGTATTACAAGAATCTTGCCAGATGTCTGCTTTCCTTGAGAAATGGCAATGTAGATCTAAGGATTTGATCTCAAATCTCCAAATGGACCCTAAACTGGAATGTATCTTTTGCCACCCTGACCCCTCAATCAGTGGTTCCATCACAAAAGAGACATTGTTTCCTTTCTGAAGATAAGCATAAAAATCTCTGAGTTTTTTTAATAGAAATTAAAAAGATATAGCATCACATAGTAAAGAAAAAGATTAACTTTCTTGAAGAAATATTTTTCATCCACCTTCTTCAACTAGATTTTCCTCAAAAAATATGTTCTCTCTGTCTCAATTAATGAATTGAGAACAAAAAATATGTTCTCTCTGTCTCAATTAATGAATTCCTGGGAAATCTGAACTTCAATCAGAGATGGCTTTTCTCAGGTTTTTCCACGATGCTCTTTGAATTTGCCCTTTAAAAAGTCTAAAAAATTTCTATCATCAGAATGGAAGGATTCCATTCTGTGTCTGTTTATGTGACAAAAATTCATGACTCTTCATGGAGATGGGAATTCTAAGTTTTCATTCTGTCCAAAGGGTTACTTATTGGGAAATATTTGATTCTGTTAGCTGACAATTATATTCACAACAGTAATATTTTTGGAATGTGAGATCAATTCCTATTTTCCAGATAGAGTTGGCAAATTTGAAATGATCCCTGAAACAAATAGTTAGTCCTTAAATTCTTCTGTACCAAGCTAGGCTTTAGGCTTAACTTCTACTACAGGGCTTTTCAACCTTTTCACCCATTGTACCATTTTTAGGGTATGGCAATATCCGAGTACCACCAGTCACCTAGCAAGGTGTCAAAAGCTTGATGACCAAAAAAAAAAAAAAAAGGAAAAAAGTGATAACGTACAGGTAGTCCTCGACTTACAACAGTTCGCTTAGTGACTGTTCGAAGTTACAATGGCACTGAAAAAAGTGCCCCCCAAGGCACAGCTGAGCAAGACACCTGCCTGCCCGCCTGGTGGCGCTCTTCCTCCTGTCCAAGGTTTTCATTGTTGTGAGCATTTCTGTTGAGGATTGGCAGTGGGAGTGGGGTGGGGGGGTATTTGGTTTTTATTCCCCCCATCTGCTGGGTGGTTGCAGAGGTTTTGGTCACTTCACATGACCCTGGGACACTATGACCATCATAAACATGAATCAGTTGCCAAGCATCACAAGACCCTGGAGATGCTGCAACATTCCAGCTGATTGGCGCTTCTTCTGGGCTCAGCAGAAGCACCAGGATCAGTGCTGAGCTCCAGCTGGAGCCTAGTGCTGATCCTGGTGCTTCCGCTAAGCCCTGACAGCCCTGCAGCTCCAACCATCTCTCGCTCAGGTTTATGCGGTGCTGCCACCGGTTCAGCTCATTCCCCTCCCCTGCTACCACTTTTCTAGGATGGTTGCGTACCACCTGCCAGGTGCCAATGTACCACAGATGGTACCCGTAGCACTGGTTGAAAAGCCCTGTTCTAGTACACCACGAAAACACCACAGTGGGGGAGGGGATACAAGAGCAATAACCAAAGTTGCTACACTGAATCACTATATTACTATGAAACCACCAATACATTCACCTTAATGACAAATTTTGCTTGTTGGTTTATTTATTTATTCAGTTTGGAAGCTGCCTGGCTCTGTTGCAAATCTGAGCAGTTTATAGGTAATAAATTAAAACAAAACAAAACATATTAAGAAGAAAAAGAAGACAGATGATCAGAAATCCTAAACCAAAAAGCCAATTGTCCAATAACAAACCAAAGGGACTCAACCCCTATACTAGCTCAGGGCCTGAGAAAACAGCCATGTTTTGAACAGTATACAAAAGGTCAGAAAGGTGAAAGCAGTACAGATCTCCAGGTGGACATGAATTTAAGCATGGCTCTTACATTTTGTAACATGCTACTGCCTAATTAAGAGATATGGAGCATGCCCCCTTGAGTTGATAAGACCAGGCAGGCGGAAATATATGGAGAAATATAATGAGGCCCTATGCCATGCACAGCATTTTAGGTTATAACCAGCACTTGGAACTTCACCCAGAACCCAAATGGCAACCAGTGCAGCTGGAAAAATAGTGAGGAAACTTGCTCATACCACAACATACCCATCACTGCCTGTGCTGCTGCATTCAAGATAGCTGTAGCTTGCTAATGGTTTTCAAGAGCAACCCCGCTTAGAGAATGGATCTATCCATCAGATTTCCATAATCCAATTCACAGTAACCAATACATGAGTGATTCTCAAAAGATCTTCCCAGTCCATTCACTTGTGTAAAGGCCCACATGGCCACAATTGCCGTTTGTTCTTCAAATATTAGCTGGGATTCCAAGAAAACCTCTAACTGTACGCCAGCCTTGCATAGGAAACTACAACTCCCATAAACACTAAACTAAAGATAGAAGGACCCGAGAACCAGAGGGGGTGAAACAAAGAAAACAATTTTTGATGCAGGTTTTGTATTATTGGTAGCTCTAGGTCATGGGTAGGCAACCTTGGCTAGCATGGCTGGCTCAGGAATTCTGGGAGTTGAAGTCCACAAGTCATAAAAGAGCCAAGGATGCCTACCCCTGCTCTAGATAAAGCTAGACATACCAAGTGCTTATTTCAGTAAAGAACAGATTTCTATCTTTTTGCTACTTTACTTACTGAATCTTGCTACACCATAAGAGCCATGGTGGTGCAGTGGTTAGAATGCTGTATTTGCAGGCTAATTCTGCTGACTGCCAGGGGTCCTCACCGGCTCAAGGTTGACTCAGCATTCCATCCTTCCAAGGTCGGTAAAATGAGGACCCAGATTGTTGGGGGCAATATGCTGACTCTGTAAATGGCTTAGAGAGGGCTGTAAAGCACTGTGAAGTGGCATATAAGTCTAACTGCTATTGCTTTTACATCATGGATCTAGCCATCAGATTGACTTGTTCTGTAATATTAATCAAATATAGTGCTATTTGACAGAGCTATTGTGAGTCAGAAAATTAAGGGTCTACAATTTTTTCCAACTATGCCATCCAAATAATCAGTTTAATTATAAAAGATGACAGTGAATAAGTATAGTTTCAAAGTGTATTTATATTTATGCAAAAAAATTTTCTATGCAAAAGATTTTGCAGAATTTCAGCATTTAACATTGAGTTGGCCACTGTCTACTGTTTGACTTTTTTGCTGTTTTTGAAAAAAACAACAATACAAGCTTGTTACATTCTTTTACACAACATAAAAGGGATATTCTAAAAAAATGTTGTTTTTGAGTTGTGTGTTCTCATCAGGTACTTCACTGAGAAAACAGAAAGTAAATGAGATTCTATCCAGATTAGCGTTCTTAATGGCATGTGAAAGCAAGTAAACAAGTAATTCCATTTCAATAAAGCATACCTCTGCAATGCAGCAGCAAAGAGAAAACAAAAAGATATCCAATCTGATTTGATTGGTGCGCTTATGGATTCAGAGGCCTTAATCTTCAAAAGCCAAGAATACAGACAGGTGCATTTTGATATTTCTTTAATGGGTAACTGTATGAATTTTTTCAAAGCGGATGGGAAGTCACCCCCTTCTCTCAGGCAAATACAGTGAAGATATTCTCCAAGTTCTTATTGATTCTTATTAGTTCAGTTTTTAATACAGAATGTCTATGAAGCTCATACTAATCATGAATTAAGTTTTATTTCTAATTTCCTTCTCAAAGAAACCAATGATTCTCTCACCATTCAGATTAGCAAAAGCTAGATGGATCAACATTCAATTTTTATTCAACTTTTATGATGAAACAAATACTTCCAATTGAGCTGATTAGGTCTATTGATTAAAATACTGGACCAGAAGCATGTAAGCGTGCTTTCTAGTCCTATTTTAGCCATGGAAGTTAACTGGACTAATCACTCCTCTTAGCCTTAGGAAGAAGGCAAATCATTTCTAAAAATATTGCCTAGAAATCTACAAGGACATTTCCATGTTCTTGCCAGGTGTCCTGCCTAGTTCAAAAACAAAACTAAACAACTCAAAACATAATATGTACTGGTGCAGAATAAGTTGTATGGCATATTTATCAGGATAAAAATTTGGGGGGGGGGGTTATTTCAAATTAGCTGATAAGAATAGAAAAGAAGGACTGATCCCAAAATGGAAAAGACTAGATAGTCCAGCTGAAAGAGGATGCCTTGAAAATGAGCTGCTATTTGGAAAGAACTGCTTTACTACTAAATTTAATCTTTTTTATAATATCTCTTTTCTTAATTTTGCCACCCACTCTATTTTGGTCCTCCCTCCTTTCTTTGTTGGTATTTCTAGTAGAAAGAGGAAAGCTCTGTGGATGCTTATGTGTGCATACTTGTTTCTTTGTAGGAAGAGTAGTATGAGCAAGAGAGACTGGTGGTATATAGAGATATAGGATAATGTGCCAGTATGTTGCATGTATTTCCAAGTTAATGAGATATAGACAATAGTCTATAGTCTAGCAAGTTTGCTAGAGCCTAGCATGACAGAACAGCACAAGCATGCTTGGAATAAAACTGGGTTTTGCCAGATTAACCTGTTCCATACTATGAAGTTTTATTTTGTATTGGTGTTTCACTGCTATAAAGATGAAGTGTTCTCTCGTTGCAGCTATGTTGAAAACTGGAGCTGGTCCAGAAATCAAAAGCAAGATTTTTGGAGGTTGCTTGCAGCCAGGAGTACAATACACTAGTACTGCAAGACCAGTACTGCTTGCCAATTTGTGTATATGGTTAGTTCTGGGTGGAGAGCCAGAACTAACCATATACCATTGTCTATATCGCAACAATAGCAGAGGCATAATCAATAAGGATACAGAAAAGGTCTTCTCAGCACCTTAATCTAGCCTGTAGAATTAGTAGATGTACTTTCTGTCAATGAACATATATCAGGAAGCAAGGGAGATAAGACTGTCAACAATTAGAGTCCATTATTGTTAGTATTGGTGAATGTTTTCTGCAATATATAGCAGGCAGTTCATTTTGCATCTGGAGACCATGCTTTTAATAACCATTTTTTTACTGAAATTTGCAATGATGCTGTCTGCCTCTTCACTTTTGTAAAAGAGTGCTTTTAAAAAGTTTATAGAGGTGAAGATAATTCACCCATTTTTTTTCAACTGAAGAACATAAAATTGAACTGTTAAATTTCAATGGTCCAATCTTGCAGAACTCTATAGGTCAGACATGTCAAACACAAGGCCCGGGGGCTGGATGCGGCCCGCGAAGTGGTTTCATGTGGCCCACGAAGCCCTCCTGGAAACAGTGAGGGAACAGCCCCCTCTGCCTTGGCCCTGGCCCAGGCCAGCTGGGAGCCAATGTACAATTTTGTGGTGACCATCTATGCTAAAACACATTCAGTCTTAGCTCCATAACCCCCCCCCCCGCATGGCCTGAGAGGATTCTCCAGTGGACCATGCCTTGGCACTTGCCCTGGTCCCACCTCCTTCTGCCAGAGACCCTCAGATCTATCCCACTCTTGCCCAGGCCCCCACAGGCACCCTTGACGCGAATGATGTAGAGCTGACCACATCCACCCAGTAGGCCACACCCACTCTATCTACACCCACCTAGTAGGCCGCACCCACCCTGGCCACATCCACCTGGCCCCCTGAGGGCAACCGCAATGCTGATGTGGCCCTCAATGAAATTGAGTTTGACACCCCTGCTATAGGTTATAAACAAAAAGGGGAAAGAACTATATGTAGCTCACTGGCTATAGATTACACAAAATAAAAAACTTAGCTACCCTTTCACTTCTCCAAGTATGGTTGATACCAAGTGATGATCTTAATGTATAGAAGAAAAGGTTTCAGGTATGTTAACAGTGGTCCAAACTGCATGTTAATTATACATGTCCCATATTTATAATAAAACTGTATAGATCAATGTTTCTCAACCTTGGAAACTTCTAAGACGGGTGGATTGCAATTCCTACAATTCTCTTGCCAGCACTGATATAGATAAAACATGTATATTTACCTTAATTCCAGGTAACCCAGGAAGTCCAGGAAGTCCAGGTTCACCCTACCAAATTAAATTATATTGTATTATAATAGAATATTACAATATTTTAATAGTAGGAAAATATTTCACAAATCAAAATATGTTCAGTATGTTGCCGCTACTTCTTACTTTATATCTGCTACTTAAAATACCTTCCCATTTAATACAGTGGGACAAAGTTTCAGTTTATTGGAAAGGACAGTATCATTTTTTATATACTACACGTCTGACAAATCAGATTTCAAATACATCTAGGAAACCAAAATTATTTATTTGAACACATTACCTTTTGTCCTGGTCTACCCGATTGTCCAGGTTCCCCCTAAACAAAGAAACAAATTATAAAGCAGGAGATTAAAATTAAAGGATGGCATTAACTTCAAGATAAGAAAGAAAATACAGAAAATTTAATTTTGGCATACATGTGAAAAAGTTCTTGTTACTCATATTACCTTAATTCCCGCAGCAGAAGATCCAGGATCACCCTACATAATAATAATAATGATAGTAATTAATGGAGGCAGAGGTTTACTTCAAGTAAAAAAAAAATACTGAAGAAGAAAAGCATACATTGGCTGGTTACATAAAAGGCAGCCAAGAACAAGCATTGATGGATATTAAAAACTGAGACTTACTGAATGTTCAAGAAACAAAGCATGAATATTGAACAAATGAAATAAAAAGCAGGACAGAATGCTGGCAAGGAAAAGTATTACATGGTCAATTTTTATAAAAGATTGAGGGAAAGTGGATACAGATAAAACCTGGCCATGACTTGAACACTGGAAACCGGATGGCTTGATTTTGGCTGCTCAGGTTCAAGCTAATGCAATCAAGACCAGATCTGAAAAATCATCCAATGATTCAAAGTGCAAATTGTGCAAAGCAGTAGGAACAGTAGATCATATACCCAATTTGTGTAAAAAAAGATTACACAAACTGACTATGAACAGCAACATAACACAGTCACCAAAATAACATTTGTAAAAATTAAAATGTGCCATTAATAAAAAAAATTAGTGGGAACATACTGTATAGAAAAAGTAATCCAAAATAAGAATGTTAAAATATTGTGGGATTTCCAAATACAAATACAAACTGATAAAATATTAGTCCATAAGACACCAAGAAAGCACTTTAAATTGGCTTATTATTTTATAAATGTTTGTGGGTCAAGGAGGAATAGAGACTTTGACTTTAACTGTTCTAGTTGAGGAAGAACAGCTTGCTGAATCATCTACCATTTGCAAAGCTCTACCAGCCCTCAGGGTGGAATATTGTATGTCCCGTGCAGGAATGTGAGAATTGGCAATGTATTCCTACTAAGTTTCACCTTTGAATCTCCTGTGTATTTGGTTAAAACTGATTATTTCAAGTGTGGGAAGGAAAGCTCTATAAATGCAAGCCAAAGTTACATACAGTCGAATTAGAATTCATGAGTAATATGTGGTGTTTGTCCACATGTATGTCTTCTGAAACAGAACAAGAAAACCAGGAAAGCCAAAGCAGAAAATTCTGGATTCAACAGTTACACAAAACAGGCTTTAGCCAATCTATATGAACTAAGGGATTTGTTCCCTCAATTTTTTATACTGTTGACTGAAGGAGAAAGGAAAAAGAAATGTGTTAAATGTCTTGTGTTCAAACTGTTTTGAGCTCATGATGACCCATTTCAGTTTGAAACAGTTGCCTGAAGCTCAGAGCAGACTTACCAATTTTACAAGAAATATTTAAATATCATAACAAGAAATACAAAGAAATCTGGGGAGGAGATTTCACAAGCCAGGAGATGTGACGGTAATTACTGACATTTTGCAGAAGAAATATTATAATAAAAAATAAAAGCCTCTCACAGTAGGAATCGGGTTTTGTGTAATAAAGAGTGAAAATAAAGTTCACTCTGAAAAAAATCCTAATAAATTGTCCCTTTTCAGCAATATTATAATGAAGTTTATATGGATGACATCAGTCTAATTAGTTATCACAAATAATACGATGATACTAAGGTTATAGTTGCTAAAAACCAAACCAAATGATTCATATTGATAAAACAAATTCTTTTGACTATGTCTTGCAAAAATTATAAAAATAAACATGTATGCATATATACTGGAACTACAAATTATAATTTTGAATATATCAGTTTATTAAATTTTATCATTAAAATTATAATTATTTTTTTAAAAAATGTATCTCTGTTGTTTTTAACCTGAATTTAAATGTACTTTGTGACCTTCTCTATAAATTGTACCTTTTCTCCAGAGTGACCTTTGGGTCCACTTTCTCCAGCATCACCCTAAATATCAGAATAAGTTCTTTTAAATTTTTTCTTTTACCAGTTGCTTTCTATTAAAAGCATCCTAAATTTATTTCTATTTACAGTTTTGAAGAAAAGTATAAAATTAGACCAAGGAAATGAACAAAAAGAGTGACAGAGTAATGGAAGAAAGAAGTGATATATTAGAAAAATCAAGCAATATTTCAGTCTTAGTCTGTACTGGCTCTGGCCTGTCTTCCTGTCACATCAAACTTGGTTTTTTGCTTAAGATTTTTTTACAATCATATTTATTGAAATTTAAAATTACAAAGATAAAAAAGTAATACAAACCAAGATTAATTTAAGCAAGAAAAAAATAGAAAATTAAAAAGGGGAAAGAATGGGAAGGGAAAGGGTGATGAAATGAATGAATGAATGTTCTCTAATATTCCAAGAAAACTCTTTTCATCCCGTATCTCCTCATTTTTCTATTGACAAATAATAAAACCTCACTTTTTATCAGAAAAAAATCTAATAACATTGGTTAGCTATTTTCAACATTGTTTTTCCTTTACAGAGTTTCATAAATCCCTCAAAATGTAGACATCTGAGCTGGCAACTTCCTGAAACTTTAGGCCTCAATAGCATCAGCTATACAATAACAGTTAAATGGTAAGCTTCAACTGTTTTTTTTTTTGTTGCCTTTTTATTTCCCTTTTTTGTTCCCTTTTCTTCCCATGCTTTGTTTCAACTCTTCCAGTTACAATGTGACTTACAACTTTTCAAAATGAAAATTCTGATTTTTCATAGTGTTTACAGCACCTTATGAATATATAACTTTGACCTGGGTGCTGTTTTCCTAAGTTCTTGCATAAAATGGAATGTATAAAAAGTTGTTGAACACTTCACAATTCAGTTTTGAAATTATTTGTTTGTAGGACTAAATAAGCATATATGTATTACCTTTTCTCCCCGTTGTCCAGGATCACCCTAATTGAAACAGAAGGCAGAAATAATGCATTTATTGTTCTCAAAGGACATTCATGCAGATCTATCAGACCTTTATGTATGACCATTGCATCTATTTAATAAATATAAATTTAAGGATAAAGATTGTAATTTTGACACTGATTCAAATAAAATATTTGGGCTACATTACTGTAATATATTTTTATGCAACTTTTTAGTTGGTTAAAATATTTTTTATTCATATGTAGCTTACTTAGTATTTTAAAACTTACAAAGCAAAGGACTTCTTGTGACTACGTAAAGCAAGGGTCCCCAACTCCAGGTCTCAGCCTGTTCAGAACTGGGCTGTGCAAGCGGCTGGCAAGCTTGTGCATGTGCACGAAGCTCCCCTTGTGCAAGCAGTGGCTGCTTACTCTCGCATACGAAGCTCCCCTCATCAAGTGCCAGCTGCTTGCTCTCTCACATGAAGCTCCCTTTATGTGAGCTTCATGTGCCCTTCTGCCACTTGCAGGCAACAATTCCCTCTCCCCCCTCCCCACTGGGACACCAAGCCAGAAAGGTTGGGGATTGCTGACATAGAGGCTCTAGGCTGATTCCTTTTTTAATTCCGCCCCGTTGTTCTGCCACTCCTTCTCCTACAGGTTGAAAAACTATAATCTTAAATAATTAATGGCTTTGTTTTGACTTTTTAATATCTTGCAGATGTATTCTCATACTCCACCAAAGACACCTTGAATTTACTCTTATATTCATAATGCTTACCGATTGGAAAGCAACTTTAAATACTCTGATTATGACTTAGGCAATTCATCTTGTTTTAACTTTGCCTCCATATAGTTCATTCAAACTTATCTAATTATTGATTTCTTGCACTTCTAAAATATAACAATAGAGAAACTAATTTGCTATTAATTGTCATCAGTGAAAGTCTAAAATGAGAAATGAGTGCTTGCCAAAGGCCTTTGTTCTTTCCTTATATATAAAGAACAAGATGATCATTTTAAGACCTTGCCCCATTCATAGAAGATCCAAATTCTGTTGTGACCCAGGACTGCATGCTAAAAACACATTAGCATGACCAATGTAATAAAAAAATATAGACTATTAAATCTAAGAGCATTTATATACTAGTGATAGAATTGTTTTTTTTCTTCTGATATATTTAGAGCCATTTTTTCTTGATCAGACTGTATTGATTCACCACCATACTTAAGGAATCCATGATGCTCTGTAAACTCTGATTCCATATGTTTAAAGAATAAAAGAATAGCTTCATGAAGGCAGATTTATCACTGATGTGACAAATTACATTAGTAATATGATTATTAATTATATTTTCTTAAATACTGTTGTATACAAAACTACAAATTACTACTACAACTTAAGCATTATATAGTAGAGAAATTTGCAACTATTACTATGTAATCTGTGTGACTACTCTATTTGCCAGATACAACTTTTAAGAAAACGTCAAGACTCTTCTTTTTCTTCTTGATCTTTATAATGGGATTTGGACAGTGGTTCAAATACATACTTCTTCAGTTAGACAAATCTCTTCTAATAGCTTTAAGTAAGTAAGTTAGGACATTTGGCAATTAATAAGACTAGAACTTATATATCTGCTTTGCATCAGGGCATATTCTTTGTCTATGTAGGTTAGTATTTTGATTATAAGCAGTTCTTCAGCGTTAAGATATGTGCATCCCTTTCAGTCCTGGCCCTTGACACCTTCTTAAACTGAAAACTGAGAGGGAGAATTGTATTGCGAATCAGGATCAAGATACGGTTTCTCAGAAACTGACTTAAAACTCATTCAGCCATATTTTCCCTCAATAATAACAAAACCAGTTAATGTATAATATGGAAACATTTAAATTCTGCAAAAGACATCTTTGGGTGGAGAACTAAGAAAATGAATGATCCTTTTCATCAAAGGTCAACCTTCTGTAAAGATGTGAGATCCATTTACAGAAAAGGCTCGTTATTTAAATCATACATGACTAGAGAAGAATCTAGGGAGTATGGTGGCTCACAAGGTTAGAATACTGGGTTAACGACCAGCAGGCTCATGTTCAAGACCTGGTTGCTACCACAGGATGAGATGTGCTCTCATCACATGCTCCAACTCCTGCCGACCCAACAATATGAAAGCAAGCGACTGTGACCAGATAAATGGGTACCACTTCAGTGGGTAACTTAACAGGGACATGAAAGGAACCCCCAATTGGGCATCTGCAGACAATGGTGATGTTACCACTCAATCTTTTCAACCCAGAAGTGCTTTGGCGCTCTCAACACAACTATAGTAGTACAGAAGAATCTTATAGGAATAGGCAATATACCCCATTTCTTCTTTTGATATAAGTAAAGTATATTTTACAATGTGTTTATGGACGATTGTTGTTCTACTCCCTATGAGCTCCACTGACAAGCTATTCTGCTACAAAAAGATGACTCTTAAAAGAACTGCAAAAAAAAATCATGTATAAAAATAGAGTGTGAAAAATTACTAGCCAGAATTTTATCTACTAACCTTAAGTCCAGAGACTCCTCTTTCTCCCATTGCACCAGGTTCTCCCTGAAATAATGACATTAAAAAATTAATTAAATTGAACTGGATCAGCAAATTTCACGCCTAAGTGATCAGTTCAAAAGTACAATAAGTGTTGCAATAAAAACAGAAATGAAAATGTATATGTTTCTTTAAAAATTTCCTTTATTATTTTTCAAAGAGTGGTTAATATAAAGAATTAAACTAATACGTAGGATAATTATTTTTTTTAGTAAAATTATGTAATAAATTTATTAATATTTGCCTCATCTCTATCATGAGCTGGCTCTTTTAAATGGAAAGGGTAAAGGTGTTTCTAATAGCATAGCATTAGATACAAATCTTAACAAATGCTTACCTCCACCATTATGAGTGGAGGTAAGCATGGACAATAATTAAGCAAGATTTTTTTTTTTTTTAAAAAAGACTACTTTAATATGGCTTATTAAATCCTTAGTCCTGGGTGTATCTGAGCTGATGTCTCAGAAATAACCTATTTTAAAGTATAAAATCCACAGATGGAAAGCATCTTTATTAACGTCATCAAAATGTCATGCAACAGCATGTAAACTGTTTACTCCTTTGAGATATTTTTGATAGACTTAAGTAAAGCAGCCCTCCCCAAATTGGGTATTTTCCAAATACTTGAAACTCAACTTTCATAATTCCCAAACAGTTGTCATATTCCTACAAGGGTAAGGATTCAGAGAATGATGAACTAGTTTAATCTGACTGAGGCAAACCCTCAATATGATTTCCCATATGAAAATGTAGTCCTGTTATCATCTCAGATTTAACCTAATTTTGTACTTCCTGTGTGGAGCTTTCCAAGGATCTGAAAATATTTTATTTTGCCAAAGCTTAGACCTTTTTTCAACTTCTGAAAAATAGACTCTGTGAATTCTTGTTGCAGTTCTCTTGACACAATATATAGCTCCAAAGTTGATTATAAATATCATAAAGAACAGCAGGAGAACTTACATCCATATGACCTAGTGAAGGATATTGTATTGATACTTCTCCTACCAGAATCAATGCCAATCCTGTTACATTACAAAATCTGTTGGCTAAGAGTCAGAAGAATCATTCAAAGGCTAACAGGCCAAAGCTTGTTATATGCTTTCATCAGTCTTATTAAAAATATTGTGTATCGGGCATATATGATGGAACATGAGAGAAAGAAGCTAAGCAAGGATGGGCCTAATCACTACTTTTGTAACAGAATCCCCCCCATCCCACCCCCAGAAAATAAGTAAACTATAGACCTTGAAAATATCATGGAAAAAAGCAATGGCAACCCACTTCTGTACTGTTGCTATAAACAAACACTGTACAGTGGATGCATTCATAACTTTCAAACTCAATTTGAAGCACATTTCCCCTTCTTCACTTGATAAAACAAGATTTTATCCTATTTCCAAATATAGATGGAGGATATTTCTTAGTTCAATTCTAGGAAATTGGAAGGGTTTCTTGCTGAAAAAAGGAAGATGTATAGAGTTCCACTAATTTATGCCAATTTATTTGTAATTTGTATTATAAGTAAAAAACGCCCCATAACACTAGATTTCTTTTAAGTTCTGTGAGCAAGACAGGGATAATGAAAAGTGGTCTTTTAGATATGTTCCTAACATTCTGAGCCAGAGCTGAATGAGAAATTTTCAATATACTTTTCCTCTCCCTTATTACCTGCCTGATACCTTAAATTATTTTTTCTAAGGCTGAAAAGCTTTTTTGTCCATCTGGCAAGTTAAGTAATACATATTTTTAGCAATGTTCTGAATGCTCAAAAAACCTGCTTGGGAACTTTCTGTACAAACTAAAGGCAGTGTTGTTTTCTACCTTTGGATTTGAAAATTCAATAACTCACTTTATGAAGAACCCCTTTATGTAAATACTCATTTCCCCTATGGAAGGGGAAAAAGAGCATGTCTACTGCAAAAATACCACATAAAGTAACACATATTCTTTGCTAAAAATTAGGAAATAAGCCAGTGTTTCCCAAACTTGACAATTTTAAGGCATGAGGACTTCAACTCCCAGAATTCCACAGCCAGCAACGCTGGCTGTGGAATTCTGAGAGTTGAAGTCCACATGCCTTAAAATTGTCAAGTCTGGGAAACACTGAAATAAGCAATGAAAAGTATTAGTAGATCTAAACAATACAATCCTATAAATCTAAGAGTCAAAAGAATGTAAATAGCCATGGTATTTATTTATTTATTTATTTTATTAGACGTATTTGTCACCCATCTCACCTCTGGGTGGCTTACAAACAATAAAAGTCAATGAAACAATAAAAAAAGAAATATCCATAACTGTAGTCATAATTTCAATTAAAACAAGGGGGAGAGAGGGAGCAAGATGCATGTAGGGGGAAGTGAGGTGCTTTTTACTCTATTAGTTACCTCCAGGCTCCAGGCTAGTTGGCACAGCCATGTTTTCAAGGCCTCATGGAAGATTAGAAGGGTGGGAGGGAATCTCACCTGGGAGGGGCAATGTTCCAAAGGGCAGGAGCCATGGCATAAGAGCCGAGGCTCTTCTCTTCTTTGACTGATGGAGTCTGCAGCATGCCTATTCTGCTGGCACAGGTGGGGGCAGGCCAATCCCACTGGAGGGAGATCCAATCCCACTTATTAATCTAATACAAGAGAATCTCAAAATCTCTTCACGCAGCAAGCTTTCATTAAATATGTTGCAGGTAGGTTTAGCTAATTAAAATGTCTAAATTACTAAAATGACTAAATATTTTCTAGTTGTGATTTTTTCTCTCTCTTTCATTTCAATGTGATTAAACAGGAATCAGTTCCATCACTGTAGGGCAAAACAAGAATGCAGCAAGATATTTTCTGGGCAATTGTCAAAACGATGCACAAAATGAACACAGTTACTATGGTTATATAGATGGAACCCAGTAGCAACTATATTTTTCATATGCATGAGTTTATTTATGACTAATTGATGCACTTGCTCATCTTTCTCTCACAACAGTTTTATGAGATAATCAAAACAAAGAGAAAAAGACTGGTCCAACCTCATTTGAATAAAGCATGCTAATCCAATGTGCTACATTAATCAGCATAATGATTTATTGTGATGTGCATCAATTTTAGAATTTGCCTTGCCAATGTGCATCATTTTAATAGTACAGTAAGTCAAAATTTATGTTACACACAGAACAAGTTAAGGTTGGGTCACACTTAAATATATCTATGAAATACTGGGCAATGTACATCTATGTAAAACAATGCAAATAATTTTTGATATTAGGCAATATCAAATTTTTGTTTTCATGTCTACATCTTTTTCTGTACTAAAATATTTTAATCTATGTACTCTTAAATATATAGTAAACTGACATAAAGGCATCATTTCAATCATATCATAAATTCAGTAACCATTGTTCATTTGAGAGGTCCATTTGTTAAACTTCATAGGAATGCTCAAGAATCTTGAAGAATACTGAGCTTTTTAATTTAGTCTTCCAAGTGCAGTTTCTGTGTATTCTAATCTACAGTGAATATTAGCAAATATACATGGAGAGGTTTAGAAATATAGAACCAAGCTTTCCTGAGCTTTGTTCTGTTTTAGTTTACAGAATCTTATTTTGAAAGAACTACAGATTCCTCAAAAGATCTTAATTCTAAAGTGAGAATACACAGCAGCAGCATCCATAATGCACAATGGAACTAAACTTATTTCCGCTTCATCTGGCATTACATCCTGCATAATAATATCACATATGTCATGAAACTGGCAAAAACGTAACTTTCCATCCTATCTGAAAGATTAAATAATTAAATAACAGCAAAGCACTGTCTTAGAAAGGCAAAGCTGCTACCAAACACAGAAGTCTTAAGATTTAAGATTTAAAAAGACCCCCACATCACTATTTTTTTGTCAGTATAAGCTCTCCCTTAGTTTAATGTGGCAAAGAAATAGTTTGCCTGGCCAAAAAAAAAAAAAAAAAGCCAAAACAAAACCAAACCCAAAGGATTTTAATATATACTCCTATGCATCCGAACATCTAATTAATATTGAAACACAAACTCATAAGGAAATTTGAGATTTGAGTTGAGAAAGTTTAAAGTTTCAAATTGTCCATAGCAATCTAGTTATAGGTCACAGAAAACAGAGTTAACACTGAAAAATGTTCACAGGAGAAAACAACTAATGAAGTCATTGGTGCTCTCTGTACCTGGTTGTTTGCTTGCAGTCATTTCATTACCCAACTAGATAACACTCAACATGGCTGATGAGTGTGGGGTTTGCTATACAGTAGCAAACAGTAGCTCATCATGCCGATGTTGGTTGGGGTGTCATTTTCTTCTTGGTGGGTCCTTGATTGGGGTATTATATTCTGTTTGATTGTTTGTCTAGTGTTAATCCCTTCTTATGGTGGTGTTGGCTGCTGGAGGGGATGTATTATGGTCTTTTGTTTCCTTCTTAGTTTTTTGTTGTCTCTTTTGGTTTGTAAATATGGTTTATTTCTAAATATGGTTTATTTATTATCTATATCTGTTGATGGTTGTTTTGTCTGAATACCAAGATTCCAGAAATTCCCTAGCATTTTTGGATTGGTTTTCCCTAACATTTTGGGGATTTGGAGTTGGCCAGTTGAAAATGTAGCTGAGTCTCTTCACACCAGAATGCATCCCCTCCAGTAGCCAATGCCCAGAATAATATATATATATACACACACACACTTTATCTGTAGGCATTCATTAAGGAAGACAGGCATCATGACATCGTGTTACAATATTGCCCATCAGAACAGAGCTATCTGCAGAAATACCCATAGTTAATTTATTATAAGCACAAAAGTGAAAAGTCTTTGGATTAAAAGAATAGATGAAGGAAACAAAGTTTAGGCTATTTTATGTATTTCAATGTAAACTGATGAATATTTTAAAAAGAAGTAGTATCTATGAAGACAACAGTTTGTACATTCATTATAGAAATTCTGCTATGCCAAATGTTTTTATTCATGCTAAGTTAATCTTTAATAATACAGTTTTATGAGGCCCATGATTTAAAAATCACTCTATCTAAGATGCAAGTTATTAAAATACCAATCTGATCAGCCAAGAATGACACACCAATTGCTATAAATTCTCATACACATTTTAAGAGAATTTAACTATTGTTGTTGGGGATAGATTGTCCTTGTGGAAGTTGCAATAACTTAATTTTATTAGGAAAATTTAAAGAAACATAAAATTACTGGAAATACTGGAGGGACTTATTCTCTATATATAATGTTGGATTGAAATATTTATCTTAGTTTAGTTTAAGTTTTAATGCAGATTGCCAGTCAAAAGAGCTGTGAAACAACAAAGAAAAATGTAATGTGAACTACCACATTAAAGAATTCTCACTAAGCCTTTATCACATTTTTTCGATAAAAGATAATTACCAAGAACCTAGGATCTCTCACTTATTTTCTCATGGAGCTGTATTTTAACTGATCTCTAGTTTTGCTTTCTGCCAAATGCATTGATTTCTGCTCTCCCCTCATTGCCATCCCCACAGGAGGGATTCATTGTTCTTCGTCTTTCTTACTTTGCTCTCTAACCTCCAGGTCATCAATAAAAGTTTAAACCACAGAGCAACACTGTATTTTCTAAGCTCCATTAATTTTATTTGGTTTTATACACATGGAACGTTGTATTGGATTGCAGTCATTCTAGTTGGACATTGTTTATTGTCTCTTGTGCCACAGTGTTTATCATTTGTATATACTTTTCTGGCCAAGACAAACTATGGACCTACTTTTTGCTTTTATGTTAGACAAAATGTCTTAATTTCATGGATTTGCAAAAATAATATTGTAAAATAGCAATCATATCCTGGGAGTAAGAGCCATTGAATTCAGTTAGAGTAATTTCTAAACAGATTAGGATTACATCTAAAAACAATAGTAATTTACCTGTTGTCCATCTGTTCCTGGGATACCAGGTGCACCAAATGAGCCCTGAAGAGAATCATATATCTGAATTTAGCAACATTATCAAACAGATCATGCAATACTTCACTATAGATGTTTATCTTTTGTAAATTATGAGATTTGATTTATACATTCAGCTTTCAATAGTGTTATTCTTTAAATTAAATATAAAGTATTATCCTTTTTACGTTATTGTTGTGTATTCTGTTTCAGAATTATGAAGCAAAGTTTGTGTGCTAAAACTGAATTCAATATTTAAAAGTTTCTCATAGTTTTAGAATATATTCCATATTTTATTTTTACAGAATTACTTAAATACCTCTAATTTTGAATATAGTTATCATCTACATGTTATCAATATGCTCCTTGCCTTTTTTTATAAAATACTGAACTCAATCACACATGCCCATTTTAAATAATACTATTAAAGAAAATAAATCAAGTTTATTTGATCCATTCAATGTGCTGCTACTTGTTGAAAGGTTTTGAGGTCTAATCTGAAACAAAAAAATCACTTATGAATGAAAATCACCTATGAAAATTGTTCTCTTAATTACCACAGCATTTACTTAATGCCCACAGAGTTCACTTAATGATCATGGAAAAAACTATTGAAAAATTGGATAAAATCACATGATGCCTCAACTTACAATCACAATGATGTATGACCATAATTCCAGGCTTAATTACAATCTATTGAACAGCTATAGAGCCTGCATGCCAAAAGTAGATACATTACTGAATAATTTTTATTAAGAATTTTTACTATAATTTTATATAATTATATTAAATATATTAAAATTATATATTTTAATATAAGTAGAATCTAATATAAACTAAACTTAAAGAAAAGAGACTAGAAAGAAACAAACCACATCGATTGCATTATGCTATTATAATAATATCTTATAATTTTATTTTGTATTTTTTAAAAAAGAAAATACTGCTTTCCAGTTATAATCAGAAGTTTTGCCCATTTTACAAGTAACAAATATTTTAGTTTCCTTTAATTACTTGTTGAACCTCTACAGTTTATGAAATGTCAATTATAACATTTTATTCTAAAGAAACAGTGCTCAAAACGATTTAGTTGGTGAAGGATGGAGAGAGAGGGGGATAAGTTGTCAGGCAGCTGCTTCAGAAAATTCGTTTGAAATGTTTTTTTATTCCTGCCGTATTTGTACTGGTGCAATGCTGCAGCCCATAAATTGTGAATTCACTCTTTCATTGTCAGTCCTGATGAATGTAAATAATATTGAAAACATTCACAGGAAGTCAGTTCTCTGGTTACTATAGAAATCAAATTATAGTGGCCAGCAATCAAAAATCCATATTTCAACAACACCTAGAATTTTTTTGTTCTCTTTATTTTTTTACATCATATGGCAGCAATCTATTCAAAGGCCAAATGAAATTCAAGCTGCATTTCCCACTATATTCAGAGTTTGGTTTCATTATTTTATCAATTATAGCAGCTTCTTTAACTGGTAAATTTAGCTAACAGAGTAAAAGGAAACATTGCCTCATCTCTATAACTAAGTGGGTTGGTGAGGAGTTGAGATTTTTCTTCTTCCTTTATAAAATAGAGCTCACGGACTGAACATCTGCTAGAGTATGTGGGATACAGTAGTGAAAGCCCTTTATGCCACCAGATTGTATCTTGGCACTAGGCAGCAAAAATCTTTCTTATCACGGTGTACTGTATACTATACCTTTTGTCCTGGAGGTCCCTGAGGTCCCTAAAAAGGAGAACAATGGAATTAACATAATAATGTAGACAATTTAACTAATTTAATGACTAACTAAAATTAATTAATTAATAATTTAATTTAAAAAAAATTAAAATAACTAATTAAAAACATGCCCTATTCTGCAACTGTCTATCTTGAGTCAAAGTCAACTGATGCTTCGTACATTAGGGAAAACATAAGTTTTGCAAAAATACAATAGGTATTTTTCTCTTCCTGAATATTAATTATGGCTTCTAGACCCCTTTCTTTTTCTTTGGTTATCTTCCATATCAGTGGTGGTGAACCTATGGCACGTGTGCCAGAGGCGGCACGCGGAGCCCTCTCTGTGGGCACATGCACCATGCCCTGGAGATGGCAACCATCCCTCTTCAACCAGCCACCTGCTAACTTGCCCACACGTGGCTGGATGCATCCCAGCATGGCTGGTTTCCCTCCCCCCTATCTAATCCCTCCTGGCCTTGCATGCTCTCCTTTTTCCTGGGCACGACCCACTGCATCACCTCCTCAGCTGTCGGCCATCTGTCCAGCTCAGAGGCGGCTTCTCTGAACTGCTGGCAATGGGCTGCGGAGCCCCAGAGTGTGCTGGTCGAGGGACCGGAAGGCTGTGGATGCTGACAGACACTGTTGGCTCCCATGCGCTCACTGGCCTCTGTGTGTGGGGGCTGATGGTGTCAGGCAGCAGCTGCCCTCGCCCCTGCCTCGCCTTGCCCTGAGACAATGGCACCCCAGCCCTGCTTTGCCTTGCCCCGCAGAACGAGTTTCCTGCCCACTGCCCCACCTGCCAGAGACCTCCTGGATCTCCCTGAACCTTGCCCGGCCCCCACAGACATCCCTCCCCCTGAGCAACATCAAGGTGACCATGCCCACCTTAATCACACCCACCCAGTCTGCCATGACCACCACAGCCATGCTCACCCAGTGGGCCACACCCACCCGGCATCCAGTAACAAATAAGTGGGTTTTAGGTTGCAGTTTGGGCACTTGGTCTCTAAAAGGTTTGCCATTACTGTTCTATATTATACCCATTCTCTGTGTTACTGTATCACTGTTCAAACAAAATTGTTAGTAAAAAATTTTTTTTATAAACTTCCACATTATAAACTTGATTGGCCAAGTATTTCAACCATAAATGTGAGCAATTAAAGTGAGGAGGAAAAGTTTACCTTTTATTAATCAAATAATAGTGGAGGTTGCAATAGGTAATATGAAGGCAGTGAAGAAAACAGAACTTTCATGAATTAAATACAGAATTAGGGCACCGTTTACCTTAGTATTATGTGTGGACTGAAGGCTTATAGAAAACTGCAAATCAGGATTGTCTCTTAAAATGGGATTTATTTAGGCTGTTATGATTGCTCTTTTAACTAAGGAGCAAGATAAAACTTGTTAATTAAATATAAAAATAAACAATGCACTATTGTGCATGATTTGGAATACAGTAGGTTCTCTAAAAATAACCTTTTCACTTATTACAATATTATAACATAATAGTGACATATTTTTCTTTCTGTTCCCAGAGGGAAATGAATCATATACACTAAAAAAAGGTCTTTCTTCAGCAAAAAGGCTGCCTGCAGCAGTTGTGGCTGAATATGCCAACTGTAATTAAAACCACCCTCAGAATGCATTTCACCATTTATTCATACTGACATGTGTTCCTTGCCCTGTGAACCTGAAGCTGAGTGAGTTGAGTCAAACACTAGCTATATTCTGGAAACTCTCTAGATGGCCATAGAAGAGGTTTAGTGCTTCAAATCATGAAGACTTCGCATTTTATTTATTTATCACGTATTTATAACTTTCTTTCCTGCCTATTTTTCTTCAGACGTTTAGAAAGAACAAAGGAATGCAATCTATTAATATATATACAAACTGACTTGACAGGCTAGGTGAACAGCAGAGGATACAACGCTACTTTTAACAAGTATGTTGCATGGATATCTTGCAGCTTTTGTGGAAGGAACATTTTAAAAGAATGTATTTTAGCATTTTACATATTTTGTTCTTGCATTTTTGTTTTGTTATTGGTTTATTTGGTTTTCTTGCAATATTTTAATAATAGTTCTAACAATTTAACATGCTGTTAAGAAATGGTACCCAATGTTAAACGAACAGGGACAGTTGTCCTGTGTTTTATAAGTAAGTGCTCTGGATCTCCTGAAGGTATCAAATTCAGCACAAGATCTTAAACTTGTTGGGTAATGCAATCAAACAAAACTTTTTGTTATCAAATTTCAATGTCCCTTAATAAACATATGACTGAAAATTCTGTTTTTATGTTGGGAATCAGCAGTTTTTCTCCATTTTTACCAGGTAGCAGAAGATATACCTCTTGTAGAAAAAGAAGTTTAAAAACAATAAAACAGAAGCAGTTCTTTAATGCCTTCCGCAATTTAACATCCTCTTGATATATGTAGGAGTTCAGTAGACTGAGCCCAAGGCAGGATCAAATGTGTTATAAGTTTGGAATCGCTACACTCCCACAAGAAATCCCAAGTCCAGTCCCCTATGAATTCTGTTGCCAATTTGGCTTGATCGTTAATAGATCAGATTCTTGTGTATAGGTTCCATGTCATAAACAGCCATTTGGACAGCCATTTGTCTGAAATGGTATAGGGTTTCCTGCCTGAGCAGGGGATTGGACTAGATGACCTCCAAAGTCCTTCCAATTATTATTATTATTATTGTTGTTATTATTATTATTATTATTATTATTATTATTATTATTATTAACATTTAGTGCCTTGAGCTCAACTCCTATGCCTGGTTCTTGCGCCTAACAATATGTTAGGCAACAACTCCAAGTTCTAGGCAGCATATGAATTCTGGGAATTGTATTCTAAAGATTTCTGGAAGACCCTGGTTGTAAATGTTTTTAGTAACAAGTAAAAATCTGATAACATATGGAGTTTGTGAAGGATTAAAAACTATAAATCTGATATATTTAATAAATTTGGAATCACGTTTAGGTCCAAAGAGTTAAAAAATTATTTGTTCTGCTAAATAAAAGTAATATTTTTTTCAAAAGTGAGGAAATATCATTCTTCACTACATGGTTTCACATCTCATGTATAAATGTTATACCTGAGACTCTTTGAGTGTGAGATGGGTGGTACCTAAATTTGATAGATAGATAGATAGATAGATAGATAGATAGATAGATAGATAGATAGATAGATAGATAGATGTTGTTTTAATCTTTTTCAATGAGCAGAAACAAAAAGTTGTATCACTTCTTTAATTTGCCAAACATAACTACTGAACATTTTACATTTTCCTTTGAGGAAAGAAATTGTTGGTTTCAGTTATGGCACCTTTGTTCTAGAACAGGGTCCTTCTAGAAAGCATCCTGGCTTCAGATGGCCTTCTGAAATGTAGTGAAGCCTGAATGTTTTTAAAGATTTCTGGCCTATCATTGTTCAGCCCCAGTATTTTAGATTATGCTCTTTAGTACTATTACTTTTATTTTGATTTGTTATGAATTTGTATTATATGATTAGATTAATGACGTTGGATTTTTAAAATTATTATTACTGTTATTAATGAACGCTTTTCACATTTATGTCATTTCACGTTGTTGCATGTCATTGTGAAACTACATGGTTTGGAAGCAAATATATTTAATGAACAATTATCCTGGTAATGAGAATATATCTTCTACCAAACAGAAAATGAAAATATAAACATACTTACCACCAAACCTTGTTCACCTGGTTTTCCAGGTTCTCCCTTAAATGCAAAATAATGTTATAGAATATATAATTAAAAAGGAGATGAATAGACAAAAATGATACCAGCATAGATCCACTAATAGCTATTTACTGTAAAGGTTATATGATGCTTTCAGGGGTCTTACATTGCCAAAGGGAAAAGTTACTGCACTCATGCTTTTTTTGTATGTGTCCTAAACTCTGTCCAACTCAAAATACACTAACAAGGATAAAACAAGATAACAGGAAAAAAAAGCAGACAAGAAACCTTATGTAGAAGGAGGGAATCAAACCCCCACCCCCCCCAAATTTCCACCAATGTCTAATATCCAGAGAAAAGGGCACCAACCATCCTAGTCTTAGGCCCGGGAGAACAACCAGATCTTTATGGAATTTTGGAATGGCACACTTCCAGGGCTCTGATAGATTAGATTGTTTAATCAAATTTTTATACTGTTTAATTGAATTTTGCTGTGTTCTAATTGTATCCACATTTTTAATGAGGTGTTAAATAATAAAGTAAAATCATCCAGACTGTCTGGCTTCTATTTTGCTAAACAGCCAGTTTTTCACTCAAACACAAAATTCTAGGGCACATCCTTTAGTCCACTTTATTTTTTATTTCAGTTTATTTTATCTTGTCATACTCTGTTTTTTCTTATTTTATTTCGTTTTGTCTTATCAAATTCTATCTTATTTTATTGTGGCTGGCACCCATTATTTCTTAATGTGGTCAACTGAGTAATCATAAAATTACTTATAGTATAAATTATAATAATAAAAGATGTAGGAATAGTTTCCTAGATATTCTTTCTCTTCAGATAGTTTTAATTAAGTTCATATATTTCCTTAAAGGTTATTCTTACAAAATAGGAGAACACAGTACTATTTCCTTTAACACTAATTTCCTGGACTGGTAACTGGTAAAAGATTAAAATTCTTAATGTAATTTTGCATAGAAAAACTTTTCTAGATAGATCTTAAATATATGAATTTAATATAGAAATTAATTATAATTATATCAATTGATGAGTTATAAAGCTAAAAATTTGACTCTTGGGTAAGTCCATAATAAAACCAATAAATACCGATCACCCCCGTCCATGAATGGGGGAATACATAGCAAAGAGGAGGCAGCACACTTGGATCGCGGTTGTAAGAGACGGAGGAATTTGACAGTGAGATCAAGGAAGAACTGCACCCCCCCAAAGCATGGTGTCATATACACGAGGATGAGGGGTGAGGGGAAGAATTACCATTAATATATAAAGGGAAAAAAACTCCCTCTGCCCATAGGGTTAACAAGGAGAACACTTACGGTAAAACACGGAGGAGATATGGGAAAACATCATACATTGACGTAGGTAAGCATCTGAGATACAGCACCAACAGCTGGGTCCAATAACACGTTCTAGAAGCCGGATACAGGGTGCTAACATCATATAAAGGCTCTTTTCCAGTGACTACTTTTAAAGCCTTGATGATGTTTGGTGATCCCAACGAAAGCTCGGTTCATTAAATTTTTTACTACTTTCCTCTTGGTGATCGGTATTTATTGGTTTTAATTATATCAATTTATGAATTTATGAGGTTTTTTTCTGGCATACAAGGCTCTGAAAATTTTAATCAACTATTACAATCTGTATAAAACATAACCAGAATAGTTTTTTTTAAATTGTTATCCTATGATGCATGCATTCATAGAGCTATTTATTCATTAACAAAAAAAATCCATTAACTATGATTTAAAAAATAGGAAAAAATAAAAAGTAAAGAAGTTAACATAATAACTTGCCATTATTTAATATAGTATTTTATTATAGTATCACTGTGCTATAATAATTTTTATTGGAGAAATAAAAATAATATCAAAGTATCATTTCTTTCTTTTTCAGCAAAAGGTTATTAACCCTAAAAGGTTTGTTAAAAAAAAGTTTTCATCAGCTCTGCTAAGTCCAGCACTTGCTTTTCAGGTAGATATTTTGAAATGAAACAAGTTAGTTAATTCCCTATCTACACCAGTGATCTTAATGTATGATGCATATGATGTGTAATATCTATGATGACTGACTCACCGGCACCCCAGGCATTCCTCGTGGCCCATCTTTACCAGTATCTCCAGGGGGTCCTCTTGGTCCAGGGGGTCCAGGAGGTCCAGGAGGTCCAACTTGCCCTTGATCACCCTGAACATCCATCAATAAGACCAATGTTAATATGTTCAAACAATCCAGTATAATAAATAATGTTCAAGAAATCATGCATACAAAAAAAGGTCAAAATAATTGATTGACAAGGATTTTAGTCAATCTATGTGTATAACTAAGTACTCATATTTATCATATACTAGACAACCTGTGACATGCAGGGTCACCATTTCAAAGATATTATCTTACCTAAACAGAGAAACAGAGGGATCATCAGTTGATGCAGGAACAGGAGTGACTTGATTTGCCTTTTTCCATTGACTTTCCTTGTTGGAAGCTGGCAAGGAACATTGACCCATTCCTTCCTTCCTTCCTTCCTTCCTTCCTTCCTTCCTTCCTTCCTTCCTTCCTTCCTCCCTCCCTCCCTCCTTCCCTCCCTCCTATTTTTTTTTTATAACAAAAAACTGGTTACCTCTCAGAAAAGAGAAGGAATTGGATTTAGGCCTACAATTCCTAAACAACTGATTGGCATTAATTGTGCATGATCACTTGATGCTGATAGCTACTCCTTTTAGGCAAGAACATGGCCTCAGTTATCCTTTTTAAAAGTTCTGTTGGATTATGACTTCCTGTTCTTTGTGGCCTCTGAAGCTATTTTAAAACAGCATCAGTCATCTTGATTGGAAAGTGACAAAATTCACAAATATAATAAAGCAATGCATTCTTAAACCATAAGTAAGCACACTTTTAACATGCAAGTAACAGAGAATGTGCAGGAAAAATATTCTCCATTTGTACATGACACAAGCTACAATGATCTTGTGAAAGTTCTGCATTTGAAGAATATCTAGAAAAGATTATATCAGATTTACTGCTCCCAAATTTCACAGATATTTGTCTGTAGGGAGAAAACCATTTCTTTGGATGTTATATTAAAGGTTGAGCAATTAGAGTTAAATGGAGGTTGTAAAACTTTTATGATAGGTTACAAAATTAGCTCATGAGATTCAGCAAGTGAGCACTGATTGACATCTAAGGGGGCAGTGAAATATGACTTCTTGCTGAAATCTGTACATTTTTTAAGCTTTATGTCAGATAGCTTTATATTTATTTAATTTCTTTTTTTAAGCAATTTTTTTATAAGTACAATTAAGAACATCAACTTGAGGGACATCAGTCTATCCACTTCACAATGCATCATGCTGAGTAATTAACTGTTAAATTAACAATCACTCTTCCTTCAAAAATACTGTTTTATCCAATTTCCAATAAAATTAATAAGCCCACACAGGACAATTGATAAAATTAATTAGTACTATATAATGAAACCCCATGAATTTTATGTAGCTGTTTAAAAAAAAGTAAATATCCATTTCATTAATAGTAATTTAGTTCAAAAAAAGCTTCATCAATATTTATAATTTAGCAATCAGCTGCAAGCAAGAGAATGGGAAAAGTTCAGAGAGAGATGAAGCACTACCTTAATGAGGCGGCGTTTAATGAGCTGCTGATCAGCAGAGAGAAACCCATGATTGATTTTAGGAAACACCATCTGATCAGGCAGGTGAGGTCAAAGGTTGAAGTGCAGAGGTGAAAGAATTGAAGAACAGACATCAGAAGGCACCAAAGAAGAAATAGAAAGATATACATTAGACTTGTAATAGCAAATATAACTTCCAACTGGTGCTTCTGTCTATCAAAAGAATCTATGCTTTGTTTTAGAATTATCGCACAGATGCACAAGTGGGAGGTAGAGCCTCCATGGTGTTGTCCTTATATGAAATAAGCGGTAACACGATATTGCTCTCAAAACTCCTAATTGGACTTCAAATTTTAAAATATTTCTTCAGCAACTGGAAGATCAAAATGAAATGTTTTTATTTCACATCATGAGCAAAGATTCCAAGACACAAAGCACCAGTTCAGCTTTAGTCAGACTTTCCAAATAGCATATGATGCCAGGTGCAATAGGACCTTTAAATAGGCATAATGGCCTGCTGGTCCCTAGGTAGGTAAAATCATAATTAATTAATTTTTAGAGAATGTAAGGGTATGTGACTAGGTCACCACCGACAAAATAAATGGTGGATATTATTAGTAAGATTTATACACTCTTTTAATCTTTGTGATTGTTTTATGAATGCTCTGTTTTGGCCATTAAAAGTATTTACAGAAATATCACCATGTAAGTTTGGGTTTATCTAATGCAGTTCTGACTAATCCCTCTGCAATGCAACATTATTGAAGAAATAAAGATCATATAAGGGATGATCAGGTGAATTGACCAGCTTCTGACAGCAAATTCATTATCCATGACATCTTTATGCTGATATAGAAAGACTGCCTAGCTGATGCATGTTGGCCACAAACCTTGACGGTGAGGATCTGATTACTGTGAAGGGCGGCAACTGTGGGGAAGCCTGGCAGACCCTAGGGACATACACACACACAATACCAAAATAACACGACACAAAACGTCACACAGAATGGCAATTTAACAACAGACAGAACATTAGGGTTATAACTCAATCTTCAGATTTGTTATAGATGGTGGCATCTTATAGGTTTCATTTTTTTTGAACAAATATGGAGGGTGTCCAGGATTAAAGAGGTCACCTATAAATATAAAATATTGCAAATAACTATTTGAATATTAGTGTCTTATTTATTAGCCACAATGGAAATAGGTCACCTTCTTCAGAATAATGTTATATTGTAGATTTAGGAATGTTAAATTAAATCTATAAATGAACAACAACTCTGAAATGATATAGCTTTTAAAGTTTAATAGGGTTTTTTTTGTTACCATGCAACATAAAGAACATAAAGTATCAGTGACACACAAACATATAGGTACATTAAATTGAACATTTTACTATATTGGAACTAAAGAGTTAAAGGTGTATCTTTCACATTAATCAGAATTAAATTTTTTAATATACTTACAAACTAAGAGAAGATTATCAAATGCAATAGAACAGACATGTCAAACACAAGGCCCAGGGGCCAGATGTGGCCTGCGAAGTGGTTTCATGTGGCCCACGAAGCCATCCTGAAAACAGTGAGGGAATGGCCCCCGCTGCCTTCGCCCTGGCCCAGGCCAGTCAGGAGCCAATGTACAATTTTGTGGTGGCCATCTATGCTGAAATGCATTCAGTCTTAGCTCCACAAGGCCATCTGGAAACAGCAAGGAACCAGCCCCTGCCGCATCGGCCCTGTCCCCTAGATGCATGCTGGGGAGATGTCACCCTTTGTGAGGAATGGAGAAATGCACCATCGCTTGGAAGTGGCCAGCAAATGGCCCTCGCCTACTTCACATATCCGGCTTGATGGGCTCTGCCCCGGTGCCACCCCTTTCTGCCAGAGACCCTCAGATCTGTCCCACTCCTGCCCAGGCCACCACAGGCACCCTTGACACGAATGATGTAGAGCTGGCCACGCCCACCCAGGAGGCCACACCCACTCCATCCACACCAACCCAGTAGGCTGCATCCCCCCCAGGGCAACTGCAATGCTGATGTGGCCCTCAATGAAATTGAGTTTGACACCCTTGCACTAGAAGATATGTACATCTGATTTCTTCCAACTTTCCAGTACTGTTTTGGGAGATAGCGGGGAAGGGTATATAGATTATAAAAAGGGATAAATTTCACACTTACTGGAACAGATTTGTTAAGTATACTTTTTTTAAACAACCAACCATCCAATCATTCAGGAGAAAAACAAACAAATAAATGTACATACAGTACATTTATGCACAAATCCCATGCACATCTGTGTGGAAGTAATTCTTATGAAATGTAATGAACTTAGCACCCAGGTAAATAGTTATAGGAGTTTTAAAAATTATTAGTCCTTCCAAATACATTGTGGTGGTTTGAAATGATTTGGAATTTGTTTTCAGTTTGGGTGGCTTCTTCTACTAGTATGCCTTCTATCTATCCTTATAGTAGGGAATAGAAATTTAAGCTGAGACTTGTAGAATCATAGAACCCAATAAATCTTGTAGAATTACTCCAAATGTCTGCCAAATGCAGGACTCCACTATTATAGAATCTCTGAGAGATGGCAATTCTGCACCTGTTGAAATACAACTACCAAAGGAAAATGCACTACTTTCTGAAGCAGACTATCACAACATTGAACAGCTTTTACCATTAGGATTTTTATTTTTATGTCCAAATAAAATGTACTTCCTTAAAAAAATAAACCATTTATTTTCCTGTGTTCTAGAACAATTATGAATAGTTCTGCCTTATGTTCTACATAAAGTCCTTCAAATACTTGAAAACAACAGTCAGGTCTTCCTACAACCTTCTCTTTTCCAGATTAAATATACCAAATATATCTGATTTTTTTTTCTTACAAGACTTTTACCATCTTGATTGGTCTCTGATGAACACATTCCAGTTTCTTAATGTTTGTCCTAAAATGCAGTATCTAGACATGGATTCAGTATTTAACTATAATATGATTAATGTAAAATATAAAGGGACAATTAAATTTTCCTTATCTCGGTATAATATTTCTGTTAATGCAGTTTAGGATTGCATTTGCTTACCACCTTCCAGTTTGATCTGAAACCACCATATTTGCTCATCTAGCTCTGCATTTATGTGTTTTAGTCAAATTTTGGTCTTTTCTCCTGGAATCTCATGGTTTTATCAAATGCATTGCATTTAGAGGTCCACTCTATTGCTGTACTCAGTTAAATTGGGCATTTTATTGTCTCTCCCCACTGAACAGAGGGTAACATCTTTGATTGAAGTTTTCAGTAACTAGCGGTTCTTTGATTAGTGTTTCTACTTGAAGTAACAAAGTCTTTGAAGTAACAAAGCAAACTCTCCATGAGGAATGTAGAGTCTGATAAGAACTGGCTCAAATCTGTCAAGGACACTGACTTGAATTTTAGTAACTTGCAAACTCATTATAGTGTGAGAAAAATATGTCTTGAATATCTAGATGAGTATTAATAAGATCATACTAAGAAACCATGGAATGTTACATGTTACACCTGAATATGTGCATTGTGTCAGAAATGTTTCAAATGATGTTAATCAATGAAAGAACTCAATATATAAAGTAATTCTCCACCATTCTAAGGTGCTCCTCTACAAGGTGAGGTACTCTCTTTGCTTATGTACATAAATGAGGAATTAATTTTTTTAGTCTACCTTTCCAGTTTGGGTAGGGCACAATGGGCTGGATGCATAATGGCTAATATAACAAAATTAAATTAGATTAATTTGGAATGATTTTTTCTTGCTAAATCAATGCTGAACTTATTAAGCAATAAATTATTTTCTAAAGGTTCACAAGCTGTTTATTAATCTATGTCATAATTTTGTTCATTATCAGTTCAGCAGTCTATAATTAAATTGGTTATCTTTTATAGCTGGAACAATACTTGCCAATGTGTGATTCTGTGGCATTATGCCTGCCTTTTATGATTTCTCAAACATCATAGAGACTTCACACTGACATTTGCAACTCATTCAAGATCCTTGAAATAACTTTATTCACTATAGCCAGGTATTTTTTAAACATCTCTTTTTTAAACTTGGATTGCTACTCTCTTGTTAACTATTCTGCTTAAATTAGTTTAAGCACAGTTCCCATTGTGATCTGCCTGATATCTGCCCGATATCATCTACTTTTATCCTGGTAGCATGCCCATTGCTCTTTCATCCTTCATTTTACTACTCTCAGCTTTTTTTTTAAAAAAAAAAACACTTTTTGTTAATGTTAACTACTTCCACACATTCCATTTCCTATACATGCCCCTTTTAAAACCTAGCACAGCTGAAAATTCCTTATTAGCCTCAATATTTTCTTTAATTTCTCATTTTTCCTCATGGGAATTATATGAAAATTTTCTTTCAATGTTTTGTTTCTGAGAAGTTCTTAGCATTTTCTTTTATTTATGGGTTGTAGTCAATGGGATTTCATCTAGCAATTTCTTTGCTGAAATTGCCCTGAACTCCACTCAACTTAATTTCTATTTCTATATTATTCTGAATCTCAAAGTGACATGATCATTACTCCCAAGATTTTCGCTTTTTTTTCCTACTTCAACAAACTTCTTGACCTAGGATGAAATCTAGAAGAGCCAATACCC